>NW_015386550.1:570841-650595 GCF_001527695.2 Protobothrops mucrosquamatus
CCGTTATAGTAGTTTTTAAAGAGGCCATGTTTGCCTCTCAGGATTGACCTCTGCATCCCAAATATTGGCTAGCTTTGGTCCCGGTCCATTTCTGCTTCTCCAAGGCCCTCGGCAGCTGCTTAACTCTTTAGACCAAGGGTAGTCAACCTTGGCTCTTTTATGACTCGTGGACTTCAACTCCCAGAATTCCTGAGCCAGCATAGCTGGCTCAGGAATTCTGGGAGTTGAAGTCCACGAGTCATAAAAGAGCCAAGGTTGACTACCCCTGCTTTAGACCATTCCCACCCACTCCCAATCGTTGTTAGAAAGGACAAACGCTCCTCTGCGTCCTTCTGCCCTCAAATCCCGCACCCCGCTTTTTGTCACCTGAGAAAGACTGTGGGTTAATGGGCACCACTGGGTCCTCCCATTTCTCCCTTCCAGTGGGCAAGGAAAGGCGTCGGACGCTACATCCTCGGCTCAGAGCACCGATACTCATTAACACACCGGGACCTTTCCGCGGATTTAAATTTCTCTGCAACCGTTGAAAAACAGAAGACATATATCCCGCCGCCCAGGCGCCCACCCACCCACGCACCCACCCACTCGGTACCTGAGACCACTCAGACGGGAATCCACAACTATGTCCGCTCAGATAACCCCTCACCGATTGGCTACTCTTTCAGCCTATCCACGGACACCAGTGTTCCTTTGCACTGATTGACAGGAGCCTCGTATAATCATATCGGAAAAGTACCCACACACCAAAAGGCGAATGCCGAGGGCAAAGGCGGAGCCTATGTAAATACGGAGGCGGGTTCCGGAGCCTTTCTCCCTCCTTCTCTTTACCTGATTGCATGTTTCTCTGGGAGTTTTTTCATGCTTGCGGGAGAGGGCGCCATATTTGAATGTGGTTTCTCTGGGATGTTTGCGGGAGCGGGCGCCATATTTGAACGTGGATGGTAGCTAGTGCAGAGCAAGGAAGGGAGGGATTGGAATGTGGTCTGAGGTAAAGAGAACGGGATGGGGAAAATTGTATGACAGGGCATTTCTACAACCAGGAAGCTATGTACCCAAGCTACTGCCTGCCGGGCGTTTATTCCTTTGCAAGGACGGCTGTATATCGGGAAAGGTGACCTCACCATGTAGGGGTCCGGTCACAGAGGGGTGCAGAGGTCACGCGTCAGACTTGGGAGCGTCTTTGACATCGCGGGTGCTGCCTTGGGGTGAAACCCCACCGCCACCACCGCCGCGTGGATGAACTCCTGTAAGACCTGCGAAGGGGACGCCCTGCAGGTGAGAGGAGAAGCTTCCGTCGTGGAACGGGATGGCCAGGGAGGGAGGGCGAACAGGAGTAAACCTTCCAAGGGCGCGTTCGTGGGTCCTCCAGATATTATAATAATAATAATAATAATAATAATAATAATAATAATAATAATAATAATAATAATAATAATAATAATAATAATAGTAAAGTTGGAAGGGACCTTGAAGGTCATCTAGTCCAACCCCCTGCTCAGGCAGGAAACCCTATACCATTTCGGACAAATGGCTGTCCAGTCTCTTCTTAAAAACTTCCAGTGATGGAGCATTCACAGCTTCTGGAGGCAGGTTGTTCCACTGGTTAATTGTTCTCACTGTCAGGAAGTTTCTCCTTAGTTCTAGATTGCTTCTCTCCTTGATTAGTTTTCACCCGTTGCTTCTTGTCCTGCCTCCAGGCGCTTTGGAAAATAGCTTGACTCCCTCTTCTTTATGGCAACCCCTGAGATATTGGAACACTGCTCGCCAGAGGTCCATGGAAGTAAGAACGATCACTGATGTGTGTAAATCTTCTGAGATCCATAGGAGAGCCATTTAACTCAATGCAATAAATCACAGATAAGCCGGAAAAGGATTTTGATAGAAAGCGGAATGCCAAGAAAAAAATGCAGATGGCCTAAACTTTTTGTGCTGTGTTATTTTTCACTGTTTATTTGAATATTTACTTGATGGTGAAAACTAATCAAGGAGAGAAGCAATCTAGAACTAAGGAGAAACTTCCTGACAGTGAGAACAATTAACCAGTGGAACAACCTGCCTCCAGAAGCTGTGAATGCTCCAACACTGGAAGTTTTTAAGAAGAGACTGGACAGCCATTTGTCCGAAATGGTATAGGGTGAACGAATGCTTCCTTGGGTAGTAAAAAGAAAGAGCCTGAATTGCCTCATTAGAACTTAGTCCTCCTCACAGCATATTGTTCCAGAAAAGGGGGGGGTCTCCATTCCGATTTTGAACTTCACCTCAACCATGAAGGCAGGAATGGAGACCCCCCCCTTTTCTGGAACAATATGCTGTGAGGAGGACTAAGTTCCAATGAGGCAATTCAGGCTCTTTCTTTTTACTACCCAAGGAAGCATTCGTTCATTCCTCTTATTTATCCATCTCACAAATATAGCTGTATGTGGAAATAGCCCTCCCTTAGAAGATCCTTGTTTCTCCTTTTCACACACCCCCTTTTCTTCTTGTCTTTTTTTTTTTTTTAATAAATTTTTTATTAATTTTTGTAATTGAACAGCAAATACCGATATGATGCATTTACATACATAAGCAAAAAAGATAATCCTAGTCAATACATTTTCGGAGACGCTCGGCAGTGCCCGCCTTGCCTCCACCCTCATTCACTTTCCTCTCCTTCCTCCCCCTAGACCAGGGGTAGGCAACCTTGGCTCTTTTATGACTCGTGGACTTCAACTCCCAGAATTCCCGAGCCAGCTGTGCTGGCTCGGGACTTCTGGGAGTTGAAGTCCACGAGTCATAAAAGAGCCAAGGNCCGTTATAGTAGTTTTTAAAGAGGCCATGTTTGCCTCTCAGGATTGACCTCTGCATCCCAAATATTGGCTAGCTTTGGTCCCGGTCCATTTCTGCTTCTCCAAGGCCCTCGGCAGCTGCTTAACTCTTTAGACCAAGGGTAGTCAACCTTGGCTCTTTTATGACTCGTGGACTTCAACTCCCAGAATTCCTGAGCCAGCTGTGCTGGCTCAGGAATTCTGGGAGTTGAAGTCCACGAGTCATAAAAGAGCCAAGGTTGACTACCCCTGCTTTAGACCATTCCCTCCCACTCCCAATCGTTGTTAGAAAGGACAAACGCTCCTCTGCGTCCTTCTGCCCTCAAATCCCGCACCCCGCTTTTTGTCACCTGAGAAAGACTGTGGGTTAACGGGCACCACTGGGTCCTCCCATTTCTCCCTTCCAGTGGGCAAGGAAAGGCGTCGGACGCTACATCCTCGGCTCAGAGCACCGATACTCATTAACACACCGGGACCTTTCCGCGGATTTAAATTTCTCTGCAACCGTTGAAAAACAGAAGACATATATCCCGCCGCCCAGGCGCCCACCCACCCACGCACCCACCCACTCAGTACCTGAGACCACTCAGACGGGAATCCACAACTATGTCCGCTCAGATAACCCCTCACCGATTGGCTACTCTTTCAGCCTATCCACGGACACCAGTGTTCCTTTGCACTGATTGACAGGAGCCTCGTATAATCATATCGGAAAAGTACCCACACACCAAAAGGCGAATGCCGAGGGCAAAGGCGGAGCCTATGTAAATACGGAGGCGGGTTCCGGAGCCCTCTCCCTCCTCCTCTTCACCCGATGCATGTTTCTCTGGGAGTTTTTTTCATGTTTGCGGGAGCGGGCGCCATATTTGAATGTGGATGGTGGCTAGTGCAGAGCAAGGAAGGGAGGGGACTGGAATGTGGTCTGAGGTAAAGAGAACGGGATGGGGAAAATTGTATGACAGGGCATTTCTACAACCAGGAAGCTATGTACCCAAGCTACTGCCTGCCGGGCGTTTATTCCTTTGCAAGGACGGCTGTATATCGGGAAAGGTGACCTCACCATGTAGGGGTCCGGTCACAGAGGGGTGCAGAGGTCACGCGTCAGACTTGGGAGCGTCTTTGACATCGCGGGTGCTGCCTTGGGGTGAAACCCCACCGCCACCACCGCCGCATGGATGAACTCCTGTAAGACCTGCGAAGGGGACGCCCTGCAGGTGAGAGGAGAAGCTTCCGTCGTGGAACGGGATGGCCAGGGAGGGAGGGCGAACAGGAGTAAACCTTCCAAGGGCGCGTTCGTGGGTCCTCCAGATATAATAATAATAATAATAATAATAATAATAATAATAATAATAATAATAATAATAGTAAAGTTGGAAGGGACCTTGAAGGTCATCTAGTCCAACCCCCTGCTCAGGCAGGAAACCCTATACCATTTCGGACAAATGGCTGTCCAGTCTCTTCTTAAAAACTTCCAGTGTCGGAGCATTCACCGCTTCTGGAGGCAGGTTGTTCCACTGGTTAATTGTTCTCACTGTCAGGAAGTTTCTCCTTAGTTCTAGATTGCTTCTCTCCTTGATCAGTTTCCATCCGTTGCTTCTTGTCCTGCCTTCATGGTTGAGGTGAAGTTCAAAATCGGAATGGAGACCCCCCCCCCCTTTTCTGGAACAATATGCTGTGAGGAGGACTAAGTTCTAATGAGGCAATTTCAGGCTCTTTCTTTTTACTACCCAAGGAAGCATTCGTTCATTCCTCTTATTTATCCATATCACAAATATAGCTGTATGTGAAAATAACCCTCACTTAGAAGATCCTTGTTTCTCCTTTTCACACACCCCCTTTTCTTCTTGTCTTTTTTTTTTTTTAATAAAATTTTTATTAATTTTTGTAATTGAACAGCAAATACCGATATGATGCATTTACATACATAAGCAAAAAAGATGATCCTAGTCAGTACATTTTCGGAGACGCTCGGCAGTGCCCGCCTTGCCTCCACCCTCATTCACTTTCCTCTCCTTCCTCCCCCTAGACCAGGGGTAGGCAACCTTGGCTCTTTTATGACTCGTGGACTTCAACTCCCAGAATTCCCGAGCCAGCTGTGCTGGCTCGGGACTTCTGGGAGTTGAAGTCCACGAGTCATAAAAGAGCCAAGGTTGCCTACCCCTGCCCTAGACCCACAACCTCTCCTCCTTCCTCCTTTCCACCTACCTACATCCCATCTCCCTCCTTAACCACCTCATCGAGTGCAGTTTGGGACACCAGCCGAGCATCTCCTCTTTTCAATACAATTCCATTATTTACCTATAACATATAAATACATCAATTTTTATAATTTCTATCCCCTAATCCCCTTCCCCCCTCCCCCTCCCCCGGACTTCCCAGAGCTGAGTACAGGAATAATCACATAATAATCCAAGTTTAACCCAAACTCTTCTTGTCTTTTTTAATACTGTTTCAGGCACTTTCAAAAATAAACAATGCCGTAGTTCCCACCTATTAGGTTTCTCTGGCAGTGTCTTATCCAGGTAGGAGTAGACATCATCCTATCTAGCCAAGAGAAGCTCAGCCTGGTATTGATACCTATTTCTTGTTTCTTCTGTGTAAAATTTGAATTATACAGTCTTTGAGGCAAGAACTTTTTGTAAACAAAAAGGCATCATGCAAAGCGTTGCTAACTTATAATTGGTGGTAAGAATTGAATTGAGAGACTTGGTATTTCTCCATTTTTATTGAACCATGGCACAACATGCCCTGGCAGCATCTTTTTTTCTCCTGTTACTTATATATCCTCATAAGAGTGGCCTTGTCTTATGCCTAACCAATCAACAAGGTACTTAAATTATTTTTAATTCACCAGAATTAATTTATATGGATGTAATGTGTATTATAGTATCTTTGTCACCCTTTATTTGTAGAAGACTATATAATTTCAGACTATATAAGCAGGATACGGATCAATAATAATACATTTTATGTTGGTGTATTTTTCTGCCAGTTGAAGAATGTGTCGATAATACAATTGAGCAAGGTAGGGCATTCATTTAATGTAATAACAAACTAAGCTTGTGGAGAATGTTAAGATCAGTGCAATCTTCTTTTTTTTTTAACCTTTTGCCTATTTCCCAATAGGCATGCAAAGAAGTAGATTCCTGGAAAGTTGAGAATAATCTGGCCCATTAGCAGATAGCAGTATTTCAAATGCAGTTTATATAATTATTTTGGTCTTTAATGTTCAGCTTGATGTAGTAAGTGCTATAAAAAAATTAAAAAAAAAGTTAGATCGGTTTAGGATGATGAAATATTGCATATTAGTCTATTGATTTAAATTGGTCCAATAAAATATATTTTGCCTACTTATTTTAAATATTTAATTATTTAAATAATTTTGTTAATAGTGTAATCCGATACATATCAATTCAAAAGTAAGCATTATATCTTCTATGAGATTTAGTCCCAGGGAAGTGTATATATAATTACAACATAATTTTAGGTTCACCACTCCTACTCTGCAGTTATTAAGTAAACACTCCAAAAATGTCAGCCAAGGTACAATCATTAAGAGAGAGAGAGAAGAGAGAGAAAGAGAGAAATCATTAAGAAAGAAATAGCAACCCACTCAAGTATTCTGCCAAGAAAACCAAAAAGATACTCTCAGCCAGGATAAAGTTGACATGATACTGAAATTTGATACTCCCCACCCCCAATTTGGAAGATATCCAAAAAGCTGTTGGGGGAGAGGACAGAGCAAGTATGAAAAGCACTAGTGCTTTTAATGTGGCAGGATTAAAGCTGAAAGAACATCCAGCCACTGTTGTAGCCAGAGACAAAAGGAGACTTAAATACATCACTGCTAATATATATGTATACCATTGGTATGTGGGATGTCAAATCCAGGAAATAAGACAAACTTGGTGTGATCAAAGCAGAAATGTCAAGATGAACATTAATATTTTGGGAATCAGCAAGTAAAATGGAATGGAATGTATCATGTCACATCAGAGGAGCATCAGTTTTTCTGCAGACCAAGGAAATAAGAGTACCCATCATTAATAATAAAAGGATGCCAAAGTCAGTCTTTGGATACATTCCCAAAACTGATAACCGATCTCAGTTCAAATCCATTGCACTATTACAGTTATTTGAGTCTATATTCCAACCACAGATTCAGAGGAAGTGAAACTGAACATTCTATGATGTCTTGTGATGCTGTGTTGACATAACACCAACAATGTCACATTTATTATGGGCTGAATGCAAATGTGAAATAGCATTTGGAATAATTAATATGTTTGGCCTAGGTATATGAAATTAGACAGGTGAAAGCTAAATAAAATTAAATGATTATAGTATATAATAGTTAATCTCAGCAACATACAGTAAAAGATGATTTTTGATTGTCAATTTTCTGCAAGTAAAGATGGAGAAGCTTTGGTGCTGACTGCAAACATCTTGCAAAATTATGGTTTAACAACTTTAACTAAAGAAAATAGAGTCATGAAACCAATAAGATACAACATCAGCAGCATTTTATATGTTACACAGTGAAAATTACACATTAAATAGATTGGATTAGATTTGATTTGATAAATAGAATATCTAAAAACCACCAGACTGAATTTTGCGTCATTAAAGTTCCCAAAATGCAAAAAGCAAAAGAAGGGAAAAGGGAAGCTCATTGATATCCTGAAAATAATTGAAGAAAGGCAAAAAGCAAAAGACAATGGAGGCAGAGGAAAATTTGTCTAACTAAATACTAAATTTAGCAAGATGAGACAAGGAGATATAAATAATTGGCACAAAGTTATAAGAATAACAATTGAATAGAAAAAGCAAGAGTTTTACAGGTAGGACTTGAAATCAGGAGTGACACTCGGGTACTCTAAAGAAACACTGAATTAGTTGTCCCTATGCAAAATAATAGTTGTGGAAGACATAAAATCAAATTGGAAATATTTAAAAATAGTCTATGATATTCAAAATAGTTTCTTCTCAGAGGATAAACTTACATATTGCAGTAAGGAATAAAACTTACATGTAGAGCATCAGAGAAAAGTAGTTAAAAGAACAAGAAATGCTTTAGGAAATATAGGCTGTATTCTTATTGCCTCTTAAAGTGATTAGTATATATATAGATAATATATATATATATATATATTCCTATATCGTATAAACATACATATGGTATTAACATATAAATAGGATATTTCTATCTCTTAAAATATTTTTATTCTTAATTGCTGATTCTGTTAATATATATATTAGGAATATTATAACTAAAGTTATATATTGTATGTATAGTGTGTGAATTAATAAGTATGTGAATTCATTACATCAAATCTATGTGAATAATTGGACAAAAATATAATTAGGACCATAGATACTAAAAATTATTTTAGATACTAAAATAGATACTAAAAATATTAAGATACGATTTTTGATATGGAAATACTGTCAGATACATTTTAAAATTTATTTTGATTTCTAATAAAACATATATCATACTATATTTCTGTTTCAGATGCTATGTCCAGCAAAAACCTAGCAGACTGTGACACAGAAAGTGAATGTGATTTTTATTCTGACTGTTGGGAACAAAGTGTTACATACAAAGGTAAATATGCCAGACAACAAGGAAACTCTTTGGTATTTTCACTGCTTTTTCTAAGTTACTAAATCTATTGTTTTTAGTACAGGCAGTTTACATTTTTGTTGTAATGCTGAATTTGGTAAAAATCAACAATTAGAAAGCAAACATTTCTGTTTTTTCCCTTTATTCCTCCTAGATTTGACTGACTCTAGCAATTACTTCTGTTTTGATTCATGCAGCTTGTTTGAAAAAGAAAAAGGGGAAAAGAAATTGCATGGCATAGTGCTTATATTAGAAAATAGCCAGGTGAACAGTACAAGTTTCTGCAAAGACAATCCTTTGCTGCAAAGAGAAAAAGGAGAGTGCACTAGTAAATTGCAAGAGGAATTATCACTGGAATCTAAATTATTTCTAAAGTGTAAGAACTATAATACAGATGGCCAGTCACTGAAATCTTTTTCAAGCAAAATAGTTCCATTCATATACAGTAGCTCTTATGGAGACCATTTGAGTTTAAATAAAGCAATCCCTCAACTGATCATTACTGAAAATTCCATTGAAGGGCAAATCATTTATATAGTGAAAGAAGCTTGTGCTTTTGATAAATTCCATCAGAAGCAGTCATCAGATGGTAACCCTCTAACTTCAAAGCAAGACAAAGCTGTGCAAGTTTCTTCTACAGAAATAAAAATAGAGGACAATATTTGCTATAAATATTCCAAACAATCACCAGTATCTACTACAATAAATAAAGATCTGAAGAAACCTAAAAACTTTCACAGTTTTGAAAGTCATTTAGTAAACAGCCATTCAGAATACTCCTCAGAATATTCTTATCAAATTGACAACCAAATTGCTGAGCAAACCTACTCAAATTCCAGTTCAGAAGAGCCTACTACTTCTTTGACTCTGGAAGCAACTAATGTATATCCAGATGGTTCATTAGCAAGCAATACTGAACTTTCAGATGTGAGTGAGCATGAAAATCCCCAGAGGCATGCTTTAATTTTTCAGTTTAAAGACTCTGAACAAAACCAACCGTTTAAGAAGTTGCATCTTATTTTAGTGCCACAAAAACAAACCACACATATTAAAAAGCAGGGAGGACTTTCTCAAATTCTAATTGATGAAGCCAATTATCTTCTAGGGACTCATTCAGATCCATCAGAATCTAGTTCTTCCAACGTATATTCTGATCAAGCATTACCTACATCAAATCTTTGGTCCTCATATTCATGTTTCCCACCCTTCAAATATTCACAGGCAAATCAGTTACCTCACTTTTTTCTTAAGTCAGCACCGCAAAATCCAGTTAAATCTGATTTTCAAAAAAGAAAACCAAAAGTGTCCAAACCTGTAAAATCTGTTGTGTTTACCAAACAGAAAACATTGCAAAAAGACAAAAAATATAAAAGTAAGCCATCTATTTTCTCCAAATTTCATTCACTCAAAACATTGGACATTGAGCCTGTAGACAAAAATAAAAGAGTAAAAACAGAAATAAATGAACAATATGTGTCTTTAAATCAGACATCGAAATGCCATTGCAGCCCATTGCTTGACTTAACTGTTGATCTGCATTCTGAAGACAAAAATTCTGAAAAGTTTCTAACTCTTCACAGAAGATCTCACAGAAAAACTCGAGTAGGCAAAGTCATTCATAGATTTTCCTCCCATTATTTGCTAAGTCCTAAAAACAGTTTTGAAAGGCTTCACTATATTTCTCCAATTAGGAAAAAAAATCATTTGAAGATGCAAAACATACTGAATTATTTTTTAGGCTGGACTGGCAGACAGAACAGAGATGAAAGATATAAAGAGGGTATTTCTCCCACTTCAAAGATACGGGCAAATGAGACATTTATTTCACATATGCCAACTGACAAAAGAAATTCAACTATTCCACTTCATCCACATTCAGATAATTATTCTGTTCCATTTCCTACCACATTGCCTTTTGTAGATGTTCCCTCTTTGCAAACAGAGAGAAGGAATCCTACAGCATTATATATTTTTCCAAAAGAATGTAAGCATTCATCTGCTCCCTGTGTGGAAATGGAGAGGGATCCTTTGAATCATGTGGAATCTTATGGTAAACACAGCACCTGTCATTCTCCTTGTTGTGCACATTCTAAAACACAACAGCTACCAAATAAATTAAATATGTGTAATAATAGAAGTATGGAAAAACTGAATTTTGGAACTGGTCAGATAGCAGTTGGGGATTTGTTCCTGAAGAAGTTTTCAGTGTGCTCCTGTGGAACTATGTCACAAAGTGGTTTGTTTCCTAACAATGATATTTCAGAGTCAGGTAGAAGGAAACCTAGAGCAAGCCCAGATAGTAATTGGAAAGTCAATAAGACTGCCTCAAACAGATGGAATTCAACTGCAGGAACCTTCAACACAGAGAAAGTGTGCTGTGGTTGTCACCATGTCTCTCCAACCTGTTCTTCACACAATTCATGCAAACAGAAACCTCCAAGAAACCAAGTTATTGAAGTAGCATCTTTATTTGAAAATGGATTTCCCATAAGAAATTTGAAAGAGGATGCAGAAAAAAATGAAACAGGGAAAATAGGTGAAAGAAAAGTCAAATTCCATCTAGGATCAGATGCTTTACAAGAGACTGATCTTTTAACCACACATGTTTCATCACCAACTAATGAATGTCATCAAATACCAAAACATTTTGTTTATCAACCTGAATGTTCATGCTGCCAGACTGCTGTAAAAGAACACCTCAGCACATCAAAAGTGTCTAATTGCCTTGGTTCAGAAAACCACATGCCAAAGAACTACCTCAACAGAGAGAGTATTTTTCTAGTGGATCCTAATCGGCAGATTAAAAGCCAGTGTAAATGCTCCCATGACATTTCTCTCTTCAAGCCTGAGCAAATTGATGTTTATTCAGGAAACAGATCTGAGGTTTCAAAGAGGAAGGATCCCAAACTTACCCAGGTTTGTATTTTGTCAAGTAAACACCAATATAAATGACTTAATTTGGAATTTTAATTCTGCAGTACAGTAGGCATTTACCTGGGAATTAGCCCATTTTTTTAGTTAATACATAAAATTTTAGAAGAAAAATACTTAACTTTTAATTCTTAGAAAAGCAACTAGTACTTTTAGATTATTTATTTATTTATATTAATGTATTCTTGATAAGTAAGACAATAGATAGAATGCATTGTAACATAGATTCTCTCAGTCTTAAATACTAGTGTCCCAAAAGATTTAGCATGTATATTGAGAACATGCTTCCCTAAAATATGTTGGTGTTGTCAGTAATAGGTTTCTCTGCTAGCTTCCTGGTCACTGCATTTGTAACAGCTGCAGATTCTAGATTATTTTCAAAGGCAGCTCCACTAAGAATATTCCTGCTGCATAATAATAATAATAAAGTTACTATCACTGATTCTTCCTGGCTCAGATAAGGCTATAACTGGTGCTTCATGGGAGCAAACCCATCTGGAGCAACCAATGTATATTCCCTGGAAGACCTTGATGTTTATCACAGTTTTGGTAGTATTCATTTCTACTTGGCATCCAGGCACTGGTTCAAGATTTCAACTGCATCTCTAGTCTGATGTGTTACAATTGGAGACCATAATCATTCTTATGATACCTTACCATAAAACAATAGCTAATATCTCCCAACTGTTCAAATAAATTTTAAACAACGTAGAAGATTGAATCCTAGGTTACTCCATATTGGAGCAACCAAAGATTTGATTACTATTCCATCATAATTCAACTAAACCACCAATTTAGGGAGAAGCAAAAGTATTATAGAATAGTGATCCCATTTCTTTTAGACACTCCAGTAGTCAAATGCTGCCAAGAAGTCTCAGAAGAAATACACTTGACCTCCAGCTCTTTGACGAGAATGACTGGTGCTATTTCTTTTGCATGTCCAGGCCTAAACCATGAATGAAAGGGATCTAGATGATTTGTTTATTCCAGGATCTTCTTAAGCTGATTCCCTGTCACCTTTTTAATAAAATTTTCTCATATGCGGAGGCTAAAGACAGGTGGAAGTTGTCCAATACATTTGTGATCTAAAAATGGCTTCTTCAAAAGGAGGCACGTCACTGCCTTTTTCTAAATGGATGGTATTACACCCTCCCTTAGAGTGTCATTAGCCACATTGAATTACACATATTCTACCAGAAGCACCAGGCAGGGCACAGACCCAATCCTTAGGAGCGCAACTTATATTACAGAGCTGTCCATAAGTTTTTAAAAGTTCCAAAATATTCTAGGTCACAATGTAAAATGTCATAGCAGTTACTTTATAGGATTTCTCAGCGCTAAACCCAGCCTTGAGCAAAAATGAGCTTGCCAAAACTTATAAAATTCATCAATTTGTTCTGCAGGCACTATATCTTTCCTGTCCTTCCCGAAAAGGAACATGACTATTCTAAACAGGGTTACCAGGCAAGAATCTGCAGACTCAATAGCCACTATTATAGCTGCTGTTTAGCTTGTACTACTAGATAATTGTATTCACTTTTTCTTTGGTGACATATTTATTGGACAATTTTTCATTTACTTCATTTTTGGAAATTAGGAGGCAATCTTGTTCTACGTCTGGTTACCTTTTCTCATAAACACTAACCAATGTCCATCAGGTGTCTGGGGTGGACCATCCTAAATAGTCCTTTGGAGAGATGTAGGTTCCTTAGGATCAATACCCTAACCCAGCGGTTCCCAACCTTTTCTATACCCCGCACCCCTAGAACGCTTCTGATATATTCTCGCACCCCTTACAAAAGTTTGAAATAATGGCAACAAATTATGCATATACACTATAATTTTGAAAACCCAAATTTTTGCGCCTCTGGAATATTGTCTCGCACTCCCAGTTGGGAAGCCCAGGTCTAATCAGATCAATATCTGATCAAATATTTAGTAAATTACATACTATAGTTATGCAATCAAACTTACTGTGTTCCACATATCAGTTAAAGTACAAACAAACATTAAAGCAAAATAAATTTGATATAACATTGTCTTTTCCATTTGGTTTTGTTTTACTGTTTATATTTGGACCAGATATAAATGCTAAAAAATTTTTTGTTATCTTAAGGCTTTTCATACAAAAGATATACTATATTTTTTTGTACAGCCATAAAAGCAACTCATGCTTTTTTCTTTTTGCCTTCTGAGCAAAGAAAAACTTGCAGCCAGCTGTGTAAACAAAATTAAATTAATAATAATGCAATATATATTATTTCCATTGTTTTTTATTAAATATCTGGAAAATGTAGATTGTATTATGATAAAGTGTATTGTAGTCATGTTATATCTATAGTCACACTAAAAATATAGTATTTTTTAGAGATTACTGAATAAACTAAGCTCTAGTTTTTGATATATTTTGCAAAGTCATAAAGTAACTGCAGCTCAAAATGAAGCAAGTAATCTGTATTTTAAGGTAGTTTTTCATTATTGACATGTTTTTATTTTTCTTAGGAATCTTCAAAGTTTAATCATGGTTGGAAGAGACCTGAACAATGTAAATACTGCCAAGAAAAAAATCAATTCAGTCATTTGCAGTAAGAAAAAGATGATTTAAAAATAATGAAATATTGGTAGAACTTGATATGAATTTCAGAGAAAACCCATTGAAGTACCATAAAAAACAGTTAGAGGCATAAACAGATATAAGTTCACTGATGAAGAATATACATTCCGCTCCAATGTATAAAAGGGTGAGAAGATAAAAGCTTCCTGCAGAGATAAGTCCCGTTACACTCATTTGAACTTGTTTCTGAATAAATATGCATACGATTAAGTTCTTAATAATGTATACTAAACAGAAAATGTCTACAATAAATTTCAGAGGGGTAGATAACATTGGCCTCTTAGAGCAAAAATAGTAAAAGGTATGTCGAACTAGCATATTATTAATGGCATATCTTTTCATAGGCTAGATCCCGCAAAAAACAGGTATTTTGTGCTGTAAATCAAGGAATACACGCTTTGATTCATTTTAAAGCAGATTCAGTCATCATCATTGCATATACAGATAGTCCTCACTTAATGACCATATAAGTTATAACAGTGCTGTCAAGTGCAAGCAACCAAACCACTCCGTTAATAGGTCTAAATAAATACTTTATTGCTGATCAATAAAGAACAAGAATCTTACCAGATGCCCTTGAGAAACAGCAGATATAGAATTAGGGGTTTGACCTCAGAGGTTTCCTCCACCATACCGACTCCAAGCTGGAATGTCTCATTCCTTCTAGAGGATCCCTCTCTCTTTCAGCTAGTGATTCCACCTGAACTGCTGAGTGAATGGTAGTTTCAATCAGTCATTGAAATTCCAGCCGTTGCAACACTCCTGTGATCACATAATCAAAATTTGGGCAACCAGTTAGCATTTACAACTATAGAACATGGTCATGTTCTCATGGGCTGCTTCAACACCCCTTACCCACCTATCTTCTTCCATCTCTGCACTTTTGGCCTAGTACTCTGCCGCCTACTATTTCCACCCCTATCCCCAGCTTATCTTCACCATCATCCTCTTGCTGCTGGCCTAGGATTCAAGTGCTGGGTGAGGGTGCAGCCCAGGGATGCACCTGGTAAATGTGGCAGGGGAGTGGAGACTTATCTGCTGAAGGAATCTGCACAGCCAGGCCACGAAAGAGGCAACAGGGTGATGCTTGTAGAGGAGGCAAGATGACAGCTTAGACAGAAGAACCCTGTCTTGTGCTGCCAGCACAAGGGGTGATAGCCTGCAAACTATGTAGAGTGCAAAATATAGCAACATCTTAATTGCAAAGCATAATGTAGACAGGAAATAACCATGGAGGAGGCAATAAAAAAAGACATAGTAACGTTCAGTTGGCTGTAAATACAAGACAAAAATTCACAATCTCAATGGTAGGGAGCTCCTTATCTTCAGCAGCTTCAGATTATTTTGGCAAGCATATAGCATCTTTCCTAGCTAGGTTTCTCAAAGTATATATAATTACCTATCCGCTTAATTTCGTATGTTTATATTTTGTTGCTTGGTAGTTATCAAAATTAATACCAGCTCATCCATCCTGCTTTCCCAGGCAGATGGCTGTGCTTGGTAAAGAATTTGAATTAGCCTTAGGAATGCACAAACACACAGAAGAAAGGCCATTTTACACAGGAAAGTAATAAAAAATGAAGCACACCACTTAAACCTCTTACCTTAATCCATAATAGCACTGTTTAGGGTATGGGCCATGGATGATATTTGTTGCTGTCCTACTATTTATGTCTCGGTCTTCTGCTAGAATTTATTTTGGTGGATTTACTTGGAAAAGAGAGATGGATGGTGCATCCACATGGAGAAGAAAGAGGTGGTAAAATATCAGAGTTCCCCCCCCCCCAAACCAAACATTCACATAATTTTTAATGCTGGGCACATAAACACCTGAGATGTGATGCATCATCCTCTCTTACTTTCTCAAGCTTTTCTCTAATGATCCCCATTGTAATTATCAACACTCCTTTAGACAGCTTATTATATACACTCACTATTTTATTCCATAGGGGGGGGGGGAAATCTTCACATGGATTTATATGAGGGGGGAATTACCAAGGTTTCATCTGCCTTTTTCCTGTAACTTTCGAGCAGAGAGGTATGCTAAAGAGTATCTTTCATAATAAAAGTGCTGACATTAGGAAAAAGAAATATAGGTTATCCTCTAGTTAAAACCATTTGTTTAGTAACTGAAGTTAGAATGACACTGAAAAAAGTGATTTATGACTGTTTTTCACACTTATGACTGTTGCAGCATTCCATGGTCAAACGGTATAAACAAAATTCAGATGCTTGGCACCTGGCATGTATTTATGACTGCTGCACTATCCCGGGGTCATGTGGTCACCATTGGTAACCTTCCCAGTCAGCTTCTAACAAGCAAATTCATTGGGGGAAGCTGGATTCACTTAACAACTGCAACGATTCACTTAACTGGCGAAAAGGTCTTAAGTAGGGCAAAGCTTAACATCTTTCTGGCTTAGCCATGGAAATTTTGGGCTTAATTGCTCAATCAAATAGGCTTTTCCTATTGGTTGTTCCTCCAGACAGGATTACACCCATGTGCCCAACAAGACAAATTTCCAATAGCTGAGGTTATTTCATAAAATTTAGAATCCTAATCCAATTCTTGGGACCTTGGGGTAGAATGGGCAACACTAGTTGAATCAGCCAATGCCAACTCTTGTAGGTCATCTCAGACTTGTATCACAAAATCTTAAATTGCTTTAACCATAATAGTAACAAGGTGTAGTAGGAGAAGCAGACAATACTCATTCTGTTAGAATGTGACAATGGAATTCCATGCACCTGAAAATCTACTATCCAGACAAGCCAGAAATTCATGATCTTGCTTGAAGAAATTGGTGCCATAGTTATTGGGAGAGTTGCAGTGTTTCAACTAAATGTGGACTCAAAAGAATTCAGAGCCTTTTGGGGGAATGGGGTAAGTTCTTTGTCTCAGATTATTTAATGAATGGCTAAGCGCTAACAATAGGTATTGTCATAAAAATGTACTGTTTAATACGAATCCTGCCATCTTAAAATCTCAAACCAATATAAAATCTTCTGCTCCAGATCATTCAAAAGTAAAACTCTAGCTTGGCCATATATTTTCCTTAAAGGACTAGTGAATTAAAAACTCAGTATCTCCATCAAAAGAGTCAATGTGTTTGTAAGATTAATATTCTTTCACTAATTCATGAATCCCTAAATTTGATATTTTTTTCATAAACTCTGTGAAATACTGTAAATGTGTTTTTCTATTTAAACAGCCACATGATGGCAGTATTTTATGGCAAGACATTTTCTACAGTATGTAATTTGCAGGAAATGTTATTCATTACTTAGAAGTTCATGAAACCATTCAGATTTTCTGGAATATTTATGAAAGTTTAACAATACAAGACAGAAAAAAATGACTGTGCCTTTTTTATGCCTTGAAGGTGACAGAAAGATGCCTCTTTTACAATGGTCAGCTTTGACCATTTTCTTTATTCACATTAAGTGTAATATCTTACATTTTAATGCATTTCTATGCTATATTAAATTTTTAAAGTTTGGATTCATATCCATAAAATAATCTTGTTTGGTTTACATAATTATAAAAATTTAAATACACTTGACAATTTATAAAATAGTTTTCTGCTGAATTATAAAATAGTCTGTGGCTGGCACTTTAAGACCTCTAGATCAGCGGTTCTCAACCTATGGGTCGCGACCCCATTTGGGGTCGATCGACCATTTCACAGGGGTCGCCAAGCAAGGCTGTCCGCCATTTTTTTCCCCTTTTCCGGCGGGTGCCTTACCTCCCTTGAGCTGGACCAGCTGGTGGTCGGCCTGCTCCGTCTCTGCCGCTTGCCAGCTACGCCTCGGCCGGCGCAGGGGGCGGAACCACGCATGCGTGGCGCTCCTGGGCAGGGAAAGTCCTCGACTTATGACCGGTTGGGTAGTCCTCGACTTACGACCGGTTTAGTCCTCGACTTACGACCGGTTGGGGTCGCGGCATTAAAAAGGTTGAGAACCACTGCTCTAGATAGTTACATTTCTTTCTCATCCTGATGTTAAAATTTATCACTTGATGAATCTTAACTGATAAGCAATTGAGCAAAGTGTCATTTCTCTGAAAATTGCCTGTTGGTTCTCTGCCCCAAAATAGAAACTTAAATCTACATTTGTCTTCTGTACAGCAGAGGCTGATTGACCAGATATGTTTTTTTATTTAAATGGATTTTAATATTTAGATGTATTTATAAAGAAAGCTGCTAGAGAAAGTTTTTATGGACATAGTATTAAGGTTAATATGTCAGAACAAAAAATAAGAGTTTATAATCTGGAAGAGCAAGTATACAGAAGTTAAAATCAAAACTAAAAAGCATAGTAATTATGGCAAAACTGAATTTGGGATTTAATGTTCTAGTTCACTAATTTAAGAACAAAAATTATATATATAGTTAATTTTTCTCCTCCACTTATTTGAGGGAAATGTGGCCAAAGTTTTGAGAATGGGAAAAATGTATAAGCATAAGCACGTTCCAGCATACAAATGTAAAGGAATTCTGCATAGGGACTTTTGTTCATAGCACAAGGAACTGCCTATCGAGAAACAATCTGCAACTTGCATTTTTATTAGTTTTAAAAACTATTGATCAAGTTTCAACCATAACAAGGGGACAGTCGACATTAAAAACATTTATATATATTGAGGGGGGGAATTGACATTTGTAGGAATAAGTAAATGAGATAAACTATTTGAAGATCTGCTATATTTAATCAATTGCTTAGATCCTAAATCATAATATTTGTACACTGATGTCGCCAACTAATTAGTACCATATTTTCAAAAGAAAATACAAATTATTTTTTAAATTAATACTGAAATTATAAATACATGGATGGCAAGAAAATTAATGGGAAAGGCATTTCCTGTTTTATGTAAGATAGTACTTGCTGTGAAGTATGAAATCCTTAAATGCACATTTTTGCACATTTCACTAATTAAATGTGCTTATTCAATTGAAAATTTTCAGAGGCAGCAGTAATTTCAGTTTGAAACCATTACCTTGGAGTGAGATCACTTTATAATTCCTATTAAATAATACAGTTTTTCCCTCCTTTTATAAAGTAATAAAGAGCCCACTTAAATCATTATTCTTTGCTTATATCACATAAGCCTTTGTAGTTTGAAATTCCTGAAAACATTCTAAACATTCCAGAACATATTGAAGCAATCTATGTTCATAAACATTTCTGGACCTAATGATAGAACTGCATTCATTTTGATTTGTAGAAAACATGATCCCTGATAGCAAAGCCTTTTAGAAAAGAAGTGAATGTGATATAACAGGATTTCCAGGGGATAACATTCACATTTATTTTGCTTCACGGCTGCTTCGGTTCATTAAAGGTGTGCCAAGTTTTGAAGCCTAAAAAATTAGCTCAGATCCAGACGTAGTAATCCCTGATTAGTGTAATCCTGTTGAAATCAATGGGAATTAACGTGCCATTGCTAATAAGACCATTGATTTTACTTTATATGCTTTTGGTATGCAATGTCTGGATCTGGTCCATTATAACCAGAGTTAATAATGGAATAATGAGTAATAAAAAAAACTTGTGTGTAGAAAACAGTCTACATCTATAACTTTAAACTTTGATTAAAGCAGGTAGTGTATTTAATGACAATTTACTTGAACAATGGAAATGTATATTAGGTTTGAGTTTCAAGTAAAAAAATTCATTGATGGAATTTTAAGTAATTCTGTAAAAAATGAATTATCTACTTGTTTATCAGCTTAACTGTTGAATTTGTGAATCCTAATTAATTTGTGAATAAAATTTTTATTTGTGGTTAATAGTGGAACTGTAGTGTTCCTTTGTAAAAATAAATGTCCCTAATACATACTACAAATACTGGCCAAAGTATTGGTACCTCTCCACTTCCTCCAAAAGAACCCCAGTTTGGCTGTGAAATAAATTGAAACTGGAATAGTTAAGTGGTATCCTCAATTTTTCATTCCATATCCATGGAGCAGAGACCAGACTAAAAAGAAACAAACCAATAAAAACAAAGCAGGGCTTCCACAGGAACACTGCATCCAGGATTGGGAAATTATAAAGGTAATAATAATAATAGTAGTAGTAGTAGTAGTAGTAGTAGTAGTAGTAGTAGTAGTAGTAGTAGTAATAATAATAATAATAATAATAATAATAATAAAACTTGGAAGGGACCTTGGAGGTCATCTAGTCCAACCCCCTGCTCAGGCAGGAAACCCTATAACATTTCAGACAAATGGCTGTCCAGTCTCTTCTTAAAAACTTCCAGTGTTGGAGCATTCGCCACTTCTGGAGGCAGGTTGTTCCACTGGTTAATTGTTCTAATTGTCAGGAAGTTTCCCCTTAGTTCTAGGTTGCTTCTCTCCTTGATTAGTTTCCATCCGTTGCTTCTTGCTCTGCCTTCAGGTGCCTTGGAAAATAGCTTGACTCCCTCTTTTTTGTGGCAGCCCCTGAGATATTGGAACACTGCTATCAGTAGGCTGGCTAGGTAATTCTGAGAGTTGAAGTCCACACATCTCAAAGTTGCCAAGCTTGAAAATCACTGATTTACATGAATGCCTTTGCTCAATTTCAAGCAATAGTTACTTACTCAAATGCATTATAAAAAAGCCTTGTCCAGCTACCAATTTCCTTGAACAGAAATGCTTTATATAATGCTCAAGCATGGTATAAAAGGTAAAAAAAAAGCACCTCCACTTGTTTATCCCTGGTTTCTAATATTTATAAGTGTATTTCTTCTGGATTCCTGTCTTATTTGTTGGTTGTTCTTGATTACACAAATGTGTAATCTTTTTACTATATCTTAATTTAGATAAATGAAGTTACAAGTGTATATGCAATTATATTATCTCAACAGAATAAAATTAAGTGATATATCAAAGTAGAAAAGTTGCTTAACATGGAACTCTTTACATTATTATAATCCTGTGAGAGGGAGTCATTAATGAAGACCATTCCCATCTCTGTTACACTCTGAGAGGCTTGCCACAGAACTCAGTGAAGGTTAGATGGTCTTTAAAAATGGCAGTCATGGTAAGCATTTGGCACATATATGCTACAAGAGATGAACAAGACCAACTGTGACATTATCTTTGTTTGCCAAAAATAGCATCCTGGAAAGTCTAAAGAAAAGCTTATTATGCTGGTTAACCTCTCCTGTGTCTGCTGCAGAACCATCAAAGAAAGACTCTATGGTATTAGGATGCAGCTTCCCCTTTCAAGGTCTGCCTAAAGCTCAGACAATTGAAACTCAATACACAGCAACAAAAGGGAAGGAATAAATAGCTTTGACATGGCCCTGACTGAGGTGGTATTGAAACTTGGTCCTGTGCATATGTACTTGCCCTGCAAAAAATAAAGTACTCAGCAAAACTAAACTGCTTTCATAAGCAGCCTTCCCGCCCTCGGCTTTTAATACATGGCAGAGTAAGTAAGGAGGACATAATAAAGCACTAGGTGCAGGCTATACAGGTAGTCCTTAACGTACAACCACAACTGAGCCCAAAATTTATGTTGCTAAGTGAGAAATTTGTTAACTTAGCTTTGCCCCATATTACGATTTTTCTTGCCACATTTGTTAAGTGAATCACTGCAGTTGTTAGATTAGTAACACAGATGTTAAGTGAATCTGGTTTCCCCATTGACTTTGCTTGTCAGAAGGTCGCAAAAGTGGATCATATGATCCTGGGGTATTGCAACTGTCATAAATGAGTCAGTTGTCAAGCATCCAAATGTAAATCTCATGACCATGGGGATGCTGCAACAATCATCAGTGTGAAAAATGATCATAAGTCACTGTTTTCAGTGCTGTTGTAACTGAACGGTCACTAAATGAACTGTTGTAAGTTGAGGACTACCTATACAATTCCACCATTGGCTATTGAGCTAACCCATTTTATGTGTTTGCACAATACACTGGCCCCTAAACCATAGACTGGATTTGTGCAACATGTTAAGAGACAAAAACCTAAAGTTAAAACTAAAGTTAAGTTTTAGCAAACTTAGTATATTGTGTGAATGCAGTCTTAATCTGGTTAGGTATGTTGTGTGAAGGCATCTTAAAAAAATCAAGGTGTGAATCCATCAGCTTTATGTTACCACTACCGCAGAAGGTGCTGCCAGACCTCAGTTTCAGTGCTTGGAGGCTGTTGGGTCTGGTGGTTGAAATGAAACAGGCTAAAGGTTAAAGTTGAAGTCAAGCAAGACCAAATTACTCAGTTTATGAGCTTCAGCATTGCCCTTGAGGGAGCAGGCCCATACCATGGGGGTTCTCTTGGACTCCTGGCTGCTGCTAGATGGGCAGATGGAGGCTGTGACCAGGAGGCTTTTTCCCAACTTTGGCTCATCCACCAATTGCAATTCCTCCTAGAGTTAGATGTGGCCGGGGGGATGTGGCCAGTTCAACATTGCTCAGGTCGTGGGGCACCTGTGGGGGGTGCGGGTGGGACTGTGGGGGGATCCGTGGGTCTCTGATGGAGGGGGGTGGGACTAGGGTAGGCGCTAGGGCATGGTCCACCGGAGGAGCCTTGCCATCCCTCTTGGGCTGCAGGGGGGATTCCCAGACAGTGGCATGGGTTGCCCGGAGCCCTGGGCAGCAGAGGGTAAGCACCCAACCTGGCCCTCGAGCTCCTGGGGCACCAGGACCCTGCAGCCTAACCCACTCCAGCCCCACTTCCCCAAGAGGGCGCCTGGCTATGCTTATCTCCTCATCAAGGCTGCTGCTGCTGATGTGCCCATTCTCCTTGGCCAGGTTGCTCATGGTGGGTGCAGGAGGGCAAAGTGTGTGAGTCAGAGGGACTCCCACTTCTCCATGTGAGGAGACCCGGCTTTGTAACCAAAGCAGCAATAGGATGGGATACTATCACGATAGGCCAGGAGGAAAGGGGGCAAGGGGATGGTGAAAGGGCAGCAGGGCTGCTGGTGGCCAAGTGCTAAGGCAGGACTTCCCACTGTCTCTTCCCTCCCTCTCTCTCATTGTCCCTTCCCTCCCTCTCATTGTCCCTCCCTCCCTTCCTCCTTCTCATTGTCCGTTCTTTCCTTCCTCCCTCCCTCCCTCCCTCCGCCCCTTCTTTTCTTCCTTCCCTGCCTCCCTTTCTCATTCCCATCTCCTTCCTTCCTTCCTCCCTCTGTGCCCAGGAAGGGACAAGGGGAGAGGGAGGCTGCCAGCGCGGCTGGTGGCTGTGCTGCCAGTGGCCATAGCTTGAAAGGCCACTGAATTCCTGGACAAGAGCCGCACAGCCATAAGAGCAGAGTGGCAGGAAGATATTTGCAATGAGGGAGGGAGAAAAACAGTTAAGAAACGCAGCTGGGTAAGGGTCACCCTCCGGGAGGAATGAAAAAAGGCAGTATTCCCTGAAGGAGACCAGCAAATGGCTCTCGCCCACTTCACACATCTGTGGACTGCGGGGGAGGGGATGCCACTAGTGGCGTGAGAGTACACGTTACCTGCACTACACTACCCAAATCCCAGCCTGCCAGGCTTCGGCAGGCAAGCAGGCAGCGACGCGCTCTCCTCACCATGTGGGGAGGCTGGGCCAGGCAAGGCAAAGCTGGCAAGAAGCCAAACCTGCCTGGGTGCGCGTAGAGGAGGTGAAGAGTTCCTGGTGTCGCAAATGGCTGTTTTGCCCCGCAGGCTGACAGTGTTCTGAGCGCTCCCTTTCATCTGGGATGCCAGATGTCAGGCGCTCGCCGCCTCCTCTGCACGCACCCAGACAGGTTCGGCTTCTCGCCAGCTTCGTCCCCTCCCCCGGAGTCCACAGCTGGTGAATTGGGTGAGGGCCATTTGCTGGTCTTCTTCAGGGGATGCTGTCTTTCTTCATTCCTCCTGGAGCACAATCCTTCCCCAGCTGTGTTTCTTGCCTTTTTGTCTCTGCCACCTGTGTGACCGCCCAGTATGGATGGCTTCCATGAAGTTGCAAATTGGCTCCCGGCCGGCCTGTTTTTTATCATCTCCTCTCTTGCCCCTCCTCCTCCTTTTCTCTTCAGTGCAACTCCAACTGATTCCTCTTCCCAAGGCTGCGTCTTTTTTTTTCTCTCCCTCTCCTGCCCAAATTGCCTCCTTTTATATCCCTTCCTGTCTCTGCCCCCTCCTCCTTTCTCTTCTAGGTGTGCCGGAAGTGCCGATCCTGGGGCCTTTGCCTCACCCCAGCCACCCGGCAGCTCCTGAGGACTCACGGCATGTCCTGCGCTGCGCCGCTTTGGCTCATTCCCTCCCCCGCTACACTTGGCTAGGTTGGGCATGGCCGCGTACCACCTGTCAGGTGCCAATGTATCACCGGTTGAAAAGCCCTGATCTACTACATGTATCTCTCAGATCCTGCATCTCAGATCCAATAGGCTCCTGAGTGCAATTTAAAGTGCTATGTCTGATGAACAATGTGACTTCAAACCAAGGCTCCTTCAGAACTACATATTACATACATCCAAGCAATGTTCACATGTCTGAGGAGGTCTTCATAGTGGTCATGCCCATTATTGTGAATGAAGGTGGCTGAGGTACTTAGGCTATGGAATAGTTTATTATATCTTCAATGTTTTGCTGTTTGGGGTTTAATTCTAAGCTTTTGATGTTATTAGGGTTGTAGGTTCATTTTATTTTTTACACAGTATCTATTTTTGTAATTATTTTTATTGTGGACATTTTATTGTATTTTATTTAATAAACTGTCAAGAGCATTACTTTAAAAAAAAGAAATATATTTTAATAATAAAGTACTAATATTCAAACTTCCAGTTTTTAATCCTTACTCATATTTAAAAGCTACTGCAAGCAGGAAATCAATAGAGTGTTGCCTTAGAATCAATGTGTTTAATTTCTTTTTTTTTTTAATGTGAAGGATCATCTTTTTTAAAAGCTGTATGTGTGTTATTCTCCCATATTCTGAACTAATATAGTTCGTTATGCTGCTGTATGATTCCATTATCCCATTCTTATTTTCTTTGCTGTTTAGGGGAAAAATCAGAATAAATGAAAAAATATTTCAAGTTATGCAGCTTTCTAGTGTCAACATGATTTTAAAGCTATACATTTTTTTTAGAAATGTTCCTTATTTCCAATTCATATCAATGCAGCTGCAGTAGCAGAGAACCAACCTATAAAGCTGGCTTGCAAGTTTGCCTATTGTTACAGATCATCTTGCCTTGGCACATCTTTAAAGGTTAATAACTTTTTAAAAACTTTAGATACCTGAGTGAAATGGACATCCAGGTTCCCCTGACATGCAGTAGTAACAAGGAACTGATAAAATTAGTATAAATGAAAGCAACAAAACAACACATAGGGCAATCCAAAATTGGACTTTTGGGATCATAGCATCTGATTTAGCTAGTTTTCTCTTATTATTTTCCAAATCTGATGAACCCCTTGGGGCTGCTATTGTTTGTCCCTAGAGCAAAATATACAATTCCTGGTAAGGGAGAGCAACATGTAGAGCATTTGATGACTACAGCAGAATTAAAATGAAATGTATATGAGAGAATCAGCCATTTCAGGTGAAAGACTGCAGAATTTCACACTATCATTGTTCTCAAATGGGTCAATTTGTGCATTCAGTTGCAAGCTACCAAATCTGGAACCGTTAAGTGTGATACGTCACAAATATATGAAATAGCACTGATTTGCCAGGTGTCACATAGTTTTATAATCTTTGATGTTTTAATGAGGTAGCCTTTTACTATTCTAAGATGTATAATTGAGAACCAACCAACCAAGTTGGGAAAAAATTTCAAACAATGTATTTGCTTTCCCTTTGTGTTCAAGTTACATATGTTGCATGCTGAGACAAATTCATCTTAGGGCTAGGCAACCCATTAACGTTGACTATAACCAGTGGGGATTTGTTTCAAATGCATTGAAATGGCCATACAATTTGAGATGATGATATCATTGCTTAAACATAGCTAAATAAAGATAAAGCAATTGTTCTATTTTTAAGAAAGAGATTTCATATCGTCCCTACACTTGAGCATTCTGGAACTTTATTTGGATTGAAATTCAGAAGAAAATAACATATAGTAGCCCTTGAATTCAAAATTTCCCTGTGGTTACTAGCTTCAAAGAAAACATAAAACAAATAAATTCCATTATCTCTAGATTATTTTCAGTAAGAAATGCTGCAGTTTAAGCCAGCAAAACTAACCCCCCTTAATGCATCATCTATTGTTCAAAGTACAGAACAACAATTGGAGGGTGTTCTGGCAGGCTAAAAATGGAAAGGCAGCTGCTGCTGTCGATTTCTGAGTAACTGAGAATAAAACAATGCTCAAGTATTGTCTGCATTACTGGAGTAGTGACATTGGAATCACTTCCAAAGGACCCAAGGGGTGATCAGCAAGTTATTTATAAATGGATGTCATTTTTTCCCCTAAAGTCATTCCACTTCTGTAGAATTCTGCATCAAAGTTTTTTTCCATCAATTATTTTCCAAAAGATTTGGTGGTCATGATGGCCACTGATGGCAAAATATATAATGATGAGATGAGATTTAAAAGGTAACCATTTTAAATTAGGAATAAACTAGTGGATTTAAGAAGATTCTTAAGTCATGCTTGTCGTGTGGGGAAGTCATGAACATGTACATGTAGTTTACGAGAACAGTACAAAAGTGGTTATGCCTTTGCCTTTTTCCAGAAAGTTTTTCCAATTTCCTAAACTAGCCTGCCATCCTGGGCTTTCCAGATAGTCTCTCTAATCCAAGCAAGTATTAAGCAGATCTAACCCAGCCTAATCTTTTTTTTAAAGCCAGCCCCTTTCTGCTTTCTGAGTTAGCTTAAAAATACTGTCACATTCCCAGAGAATCCTGAATATATTACTTTAGGAAGACTGAAAAATCAGATAAATAGTATCAAGTACAAAAATTCAACAGTTCAAATCATCTGAATAGTTAAAATGAGTTTGTGGATTATTCTTGTATGGTACACATTATTTTCGGGGTGGCATGGTGGCTCAACTGTTAAGATGTTGGGCTTGTTGGCTGGAAAGCTGGCAACCCAAGTTTGAGACTTAAGCACCTTGTGACATCTGACCTTAATGTTATCCCTCTGTTGATGCAGCCCAAAACTACATTAGCTTTTTGGGTAGCTGCAGCACATTGCTGGCTCATGCTTAAGTGATACTCTACCTAGATTTTTTTTTTACAACGAGTCAGGTACCATATATTCTGTAGGCCTTACTTTTCTCACTACTGAATTGCATCTTGTTGGATAGGGTTAGAGTTAAGGTCCTAGCCTTCCAATACAAATACAAAAAAAGAGAAAAAAATGGAAGAAAAAAGAAAGAAAGAAAGAAAGAAAGAAAGAAAGAAAGAAAGAAAGAAAGAAAGAAAGAAAGAAAGAAAGAAAGAAAGAAAGAAAGAAAGAAAGAAAAAGAAATTCCTATTCCCGGTTAAATATGTGTAGAAATATGATTTTTCCTTCATTTAATATTGTTCCATACTGATCATTGGACTTAACCACAAATTGTTAAAAGATTTGGAAATTTAGGAATCTTTCATTGACTTTGCATATCCCAGTCAGGATAATAGCTTCATCCTGTATTTCATTCTGAAAACAAGTAAAGTCAGCTTAGAAAAAAAAACCAGTCTGAGAGGGTTGTTTGGGAGAGAGGAGGTGTAAGTTCAGAGCAAGTAGCAAGAAGAATCATGGTTCATTTTGCCTTGTGTTTGCCCAGAGGTTAAACTGCTCACAGCCCAATAAGTCATGTTCTGGTATTGCATGCATGATAATCTACAACAACTGTATGTTTTATACGGGTGACACCCAGCTGCATGCCTGGAATTTGACACGTGCTGCTATTCAAAATAGCACTTAAGAAAAAAGACTTTAGAATAACTGCGGTTCTTCAGAACAACCAGTAGTGCTAGCTACAAGTCTCTTGTATACAACAAAGGCCTTAATTACACTGTCCAGACCGGACTTTTAAGATTGTCCCCTTGTCCCCACTAAATAGAATCCCAAGGATCCCCTATAATGTAGCTAAGACATTCTTTCATACCTCTTTCTGATTTACTGTACATTCCTTTGGAAAAAGATAATACATTCAACAAATTCAGCTCATCTCAAAATATATGCTGGAGAGATGCTAGTTATAGCTAACATTCATCGTTCAATAAAATAATTATTATATTTCATTTTATTTTTGCATGCAATAGTTTTGTTGGACCAATAATATTGACAGGTTGTCGGAAAGTTCATTTGATTAAGGCATAGAATAGATAAGATAATGGAACCTATGACTGCATGATCTTCATTTAATTTTTTTTCTAATAATAATAAGGCATTTAACTTGTATGCTGCCTGATTCCTAATGACTCTGGATGGCTCATAACAATTAAACCAAGAAATTACAATACTGTAAAATAAATAAAAGCTAAAGAAATAATATGCCAAAGGCCTGAGTGAAGAATCAGGTGTTCACTGCTCTCAAAGGAACCTCATTTCTGAGGGTTGGAAAATTATTAGGGCTGTGTCTTGTTTTGTATTTAATTTCAGAAAGGTGCTTTGGAATACAGGTGGTGCATATATAGATAACTTTTTCAACTAGCTGTGACTTTTCCCAGAACTTGTGGTCACAGTGGAGGGCAGTTATGGTAGCCACTTGGAAGAGTTTCAGACAAGTAATTCATGCTGAGAAACATTTTTTTTGGAATCAAATATGTAGAGCTGCACAGCTCTAGAAAACATAAAAGTATAGTATATATGCTAATTATCTGTCAAAATTCAGAATGTTCTCTGTTGATACAGCAAGTTAACTTATTCTAATTTCACTTATCTTGCCTGGAGAATGTTAAAGTATCTATTTTAAATCAATGAGACCTCAATGTGCTTATTTTCCAGGGCTGTGCTGGAGGAATTTTACAAGGAATTTTAAAATGCTTAAGGTTATCACCAGAAACAGCTTCCAATATGGAAAACCTTGCTGTAACAGGGAGCAAAGCTGGGTCTGGTACAATGTATAGTACCAAGATATAGCAATGGAATTTCACCTAGAGAAATGTGCTCTGGTAGAAATAAATTGGGGTAAAATCACTAACAGCAACGTAATTGAAATGCCAAATGGCGAAACCAATAGAAGCCATCAAGACGAAGCCTACAAGTATCTGAGTGTTTTATAATTGAATAAATTCAAGCATGGAAAGTTAAAAAGATGATTAGTAAAGAATATATATCCAAAGAGTGAGAAAATTGGAAAGGCAAAATTAAACTGTGAAAACATTATCAATGCCATAAATACCTTGGCATACATGTGCTGTGATACACTGCTGGAATTGTTAACTGGACACAGGTTGAACTGGACAGTTTGGATCAAAAACCAAGAAAACTGATGACTATTCACTAATAGAGGCAGAGTTTTACTTCAAATCAAACTACTGAGAAAGAAAAGTATGCATTGGCTGATTATGTAAAAGACAGTCAAGAACAAGCACTGATGCATGTTAAATTTGGAACTTACTGAATGTGCAGAAAACAAAACAGGGATATTGAAATAATGCAATAAAAACACATACAGAGAATGCTGGCAAGGAAAAGCATTACATGGTTAATTTCTACAAAAGATCTAGGGGAAAGCGGATACAGGTAAAACTGGCAGTAGCTTGCAAAAAACAAAACAAAACCTGAAAGGTTGATTTTGGCTGCTGAAGAACAGCTGCAATCAAGGCCAGAACTGAAAAATCATCAAATGATTCAAAATGTAGATTGTGCAAAGAAGCAGAAGAAATAGCAGATCATACCTTCAGCTCATGCAAATTCACACAAACTGATTATAAATATAATACAATCACCAAAATTATTCACTGGAACATCATTAAATAATTATCATTTTTAATGATAGCATTATATCATCTTTGTCTGTGCCCCCACATAAATCCAGTAGTTGTCTTTCCTACATGACAAGAATTGTCTCCCTGAGTGTTGTTATTTCTTTTATATCACTCCTTAGCTTTTCTGGGTAGCCTTTGGATCCACTTGAGGTATCTTCATAATGCAATTAAGCTCAAAATATATGCAATTAAAATTCCCTGCCATAGCTGAACATTGTAATACATCTTTGGCATAAATGCCACTATTCAAATAATGCTTAGGTCATTTTAATTAGGATTTATAATGTTTCCTTAATTAGCATGATACTGTACTGTACACAACCCAGACTTCCTCTCTGAAGAAGATGGGCGATTCAGAAATGCCAAAATATAAACAAACAAACAAACAAATAAATAAAAATATTGCAGTTGCATCCCCGTCCCATCCCCCAGAATCTGCTGCCTGAGCATAAAAATACTACAAAGTTAAATAAGTCATAGTGGTTCTTGGTACCATTAATATGGCCCCAGGGTTGGGGGGTGAGGAAAGGATGAAAGGATGTGAGATCTCTGAACACTGCTGCATAAGTGTCCAGTCTTACAAAATGGAAACATGCCTGAAATAGCTTTTCCATAGATTGCCTCTATCTAATCTCTGAGTTAGCCTCCTTGCTCCAGTCACTTCTCACAGCAGCTGATAGGCAAGGTCTGTTGAGTGCAGAACCTTTCAGCAAATGACCCAACAGCTTGCAGTTGTCTCACTTCCTGCCTCTAATCAGAGCTTCTTAACTGAGAAATATTTCTCCAGAAGGGTGTCTGGTAATTAGCAATAGCATAACAGCCCTCCTTGGGATTTCATACAAGCCCATGTAACCTGAGATGGAATTCTCCATCCATAAAAGCCTCACAAACCTTTGTTTCTCACCTGGTATGCTGCCTTCTTTAAAAGAGATGTAACTGCTGTGGTTTTAAGATGCCACAGTATATTGAATTTTTGCATTATTTATTATATGCATTGCATTTATATCCAGCCTTCCCATTGAGAGCTCAAGGTCATTTATATGGATTTTTCTCTAATTTGATTCTCATTACAATAACCTTGTAAGGTATGTTGGGAAATAATGACTGGCTCAAAATCACTGAGTGAGGCCCATAATGAAGTAGGGATTAGAACCAAAATCTCCAAGTTTTAAATGGAATACATTTAGTATACATAGGTATGTATACATGTGTCATTCTCTCTCTATATTGCCTTATGTAAGGTTTCTAGACTTCTCAGACTATCTGCTGATGTTATGCCACTGCTAATATAGAGACCACTGAAAAATACAGCATAGAGCAAATATATCAAAGGATATATTTCCAACAGATTATCCTCAGAAAGGATATAGAATTGGCATTATTTAAAGTTAATCATGGATCCTATATATGCTAAATGCATTCATTTATTTGTTGGCTATCCTTATATTACTTTAAGCCCATCATTAATTTACATTTATACTCATACAGTATATAAGCCTATCTGCATAGAAGCTGAACCTGATTTCTTAGGTGCATTTTGGCACCTAAAATTCCTGGCTTATTCACAGGTTTATAAAAATAAAACTTCTAGGAGAGTTCTAGGGCCCATCTCCACAATCATTTAACTCAATGAAATTAAAAGACTATATAACTCTCCAATTCCTGTTCAAGTTTCATCCCCACTGGAACATTAGTTATGGCTTTATTTGATTTTCAAAAGACATCTGCTACCATAATACCTTAACAATTCAACAAAGACCATATATTTTATTTTATTAAATGTGGAGTCAGCCAATCCCTATAATCCTGGATATACAATAGAAGCAAAAGGCTATTCACTGTTTCAAGTCTTGTCAACATTGTCCAGTGTCAAACAGGTAGCCATGATGAGTATTAAGCCACTGTGCTTATCTGAGTGTTGTTGACTGGCACTGATTCATTTTGTCATTTAAAATATAGCAACAGTAGTGTCAAATCCACTTACTGGGAAATATTTTTCTTTTGTTCAACTCCCTAAAAGGGAGAACATTGTTGCACAAAGTGCAATCTCAAGATTGTTTTCAGGTCACCTATCAGAAATCAAATCTTACTGGGATCTATGCTAGACAAAGGTCTATTCTAAATAATAATACATCACCATATTCACCCAACTGGGAATGTTTCTAGTATGTTTTTCCCCCTCTCATTCAATTGTGTCTGATGCTTGGAAAAAGCCTGGACAAGTCCCTACAGTTTTCTTGGCAAGGTTTTTCAGAAGTCATTTGCCATTGCCTCCTTCCTAGAGCCAAGACAAAATGATTAACCTAAGGTCACCCAGCTGGCTTCATACCCAAGGTGGGACTAGAACTCACAGTTTCCTGGTTTCTAGCCTGATGCCTTCACAACTATACCAAAGTGGTTCTCTAGAAGATGTTTAAGCTTAGAATCTCAAAGAGTTTTCAAGGGAAAAGAGTTTCAATATTTCCATGTGTATTAGTTTATACATACTCACCAATGCTATCTAGATATATTAAGGAATTATCCAGAGTGTGTATCCTCCATTTATAAATTTGTTAATTTACTTACAAATTAGAACGCTGAATTAATGCCATTGGTTGAATGCCAAAAAGCACTTCATTTTCCCATCTGCATATCCATTTTCTTTTGACACAGAACTTTCTTGGCAGCAGCTAGTGAGTTTTTAGCAACTCCCAAACCATCCTTCAGCAAAACACAATTCCTGTTAAAACTGTAACATGGCATTGTCATTATTTTATCCTGTGCTCTAGATCTGCTTATTCCTTTGCCTTTCTTTTGTCATTTTGTCATAATTTATGCTTTGCTGAAGTAGAAAAGAGGCAAATATTTTCCACTGTAATGAACACTGCTTCGTAAATCAGCAACTTTATCCTTATTTAGTTTATTATAAATTCATGAGGCTTCGAGAAACACCTACATTTTTCAAAGTTGGGCTTATAGTTTGTAACTGAAGGGATGCAAAAATAAAACAGCCTGAGGTGCTAATTCACCAATATATAGACTGGGAAAGAAGCATCTGGCTTGCGCCTGCGCCTGCACCTACGCTTGCACCTCTCTCTCTCTCTCTCTCTCTCTCTCTCTCTCTCTCTCTCTCTCTCTCTCTCTCTCTCTCCTTGTTTTATGCTTCCTTTCTTTGTTGATTTTTTTTAATCTCTGGGTGTGTGTTTCTAAGGGGAGGTAAAATGGAATGGCAGTTCTGTAAGTGCTGGATCCAGTTCCCCCCAGATTTTCCTTTCACTCCAAATCAGATTTCTTACATATTTTAATCACAATCTCTGAAATAATACCAAGCAAATCAGAAGCACAGCTACAGTACGGTTGGGTTTGTATCTGGACCCTAGGATTACCAGAGCCATTGGCTGAAGAAAAATATCACTGTGGGATCCTTTTCAAAAACTACCTTCTTGGTACGCATATAGGCCTGCCAGAGGTTGAAAGAATGGCAAAGGTGGATGACCAGAAGCTTCTCATCTAACCCTTTTTCTAGAATGGCTATAACTCAGAGTCTTGTGCTGCCTCAAGAGCTTCTGTCTCCCTGCCTTTGTGATTGTCTGACAATATGGGGTAAAAATAACCAGCCTGCATCGGCAGAGAGATAAAAGTTTGCCTTTTGTGTCTCTATGGGCAGTAGGATAGCAGCACCAATTGAGCTGTGTGGATATGACACATGGGAATTTCTGACATATCTCTCCCTATCCTGACCTTGACAGGCACAATAAAAGGGGGCCTCACAGCATACACACAGAGTCACTCAGCCCCATAGCCCAGGTTGGTAATAAAAAGCATGTCTGTGTTGCACGTCTGTCCTGAAACCCTGCTTTCCTTAGTGCATTCTTTTTACAAAAAGGGAAGTAGAGGAACATGAACTATTATCGGGAAGACAAACTTGGGAGGAATAATATGGTTAAAGGGGCTATGAAAAGAATGTACACTTATGGTGTGGAAAGTCATGGGTAGCAGCATGTGTAACTGAAATTGTGATTGTTTCAGTATGAATGTGTGGATATGTAGATATCTGTTGCTATAGCAAGGCTTAGTAACAACAACAGTAGTTGGGGCTTATAAAATGAGTGGTATTAATAATCTTGTTGCAGTTACCATCAATTTATCTTAATGTTTCTGGAGTGGTGGTGGTGATATAACAGATGCATAGGCTTTCATAATACCTTGTATAGTTACTTGCCACTGTGGTAAGCTATCACACAGGATGCTAACACAGTCAAATTCCTTTGAGGTGTAAGCTGGCAGAGACATGAAATGAAGATAACTTACAGCCTATTGGTGGGGTGCTCATTAAATATAAATTAACCATCTAGTAATTTTTCCTGAGATGCTGATTGTCTTTCAAATAAACCTAAAGTAGTTGGATCTTGTCTGATTTTTGATATTATACATTAGGCACACATTCTTGACTATTTAGTATAATCTAGTTATGCTTTCTGATTTTATATAGTTAAAAAGCACATGGAGTAATGATAAGAATTAAAAAAAGAAAAAATATCTGTATTATATAATTAAAATTAGCACATATATGTAGCTAGATTTATGATTTGGAATACAACATGATGCAGTGTATAAATATTAGAACACAATTTTAATTTATAGAACACATACATTTGCATGTATGCTTTGATATCATCTAGTAATTAAAAGATTGGTGATCCATTACAGGACATACTAATGTGGTTTGACTGTATTATTGACTGAACTGTACATTGCTTTTGTTTTTTGTTTTGTCTTTTTATACTTTAGGGTATTTGGCTGGTCTGTTTGCTGCTGACTAGGCTTTATCCTTCCAATAATCAACATGAGTAGGTTAAACAAGGAAGAATTTGGGGAGGCTGCTGACTACCTCCGGAAAAGTTATGAGGAGATGATGAAGTATCAGACTATGGCATTTGATGGTAAGTAAGACCACCTTTGTTTGCATGGAAAGGGCTTCAACCCCATGATCCATTTCTATTATTGCTTCCTGTGTAGAGGAATTCTGCACCTTTTTTATCCATTTAAAATGTTGAAGCTTATTATGGCCACAGAGACAAAGACAGCTAGATTAACGGTTAAACAATTCTGCTTCTTCTTTAGTCATTTTGGTTGTAATAGAGAGTGCAGTAAAATTATTGTAGCTCCATCTTTATGTTGTATTGATGATCTGTCTGTTGCCATGTTATAATTATGTGAATTGTGAAGTGTCTGGTTTAACATTTACTTGTTTAAATTATATTTTGGAAAACATTCATTTAATATGGTTTATAAACAGGTTTATAATTGCCACTGATGAGTTCAAATTTATAATCAACTGTTCAAAAATATGTACCTGTGATTTGCATTTATCACAGCAATTACAGAACAACAGAAATGTATATATTAAGCAAGTGCACAATGTATGAAATGGAATTTCTTGCTTCCTAAACTATTGAAAATATTCCATGAAAATGGGAATCATATAATCAAAGGGTTGGAGCCTTCAAGTTCAATTTGTATGCATGGTACAGGAATCCAAATAAAGCATCCCGGACAGATGGCTGTTTAGCCTTAATATATATTACTAAGGAAGTTGTTAGCCATCCAACATATAACAATTTATAGCAGGGATGGATACTAGATTCTTTACATACACCTTTCTACCCTATTATTATCATATGAATGATGAAATGGCAGTTACCTCATTGCCATTGCCACTGCAATGATCTGGTGATCTGGTTTATATTACAATAAATAACAAGAGTTATACATAATAAAAGGAGGAAAATCATTCTACTGTTCATCCCAAAATACATTTTCTATTTGACTAAGTTCTTAAAAGAAAAAATATAATATACATTTTTTTTAAAAAAAGAAATGGTTAAATATTCCTGAATGAATTCTAGGAAAGCCTGCTATCTTTTGGCATCTCTTGAAGCTGTGATTAGAAATTGCCCGAATGGGCTGCTTTAGAAATTCTATATTGCAAAATTCCCTACAATCATATATACAGCCTATTTAAGTTCCATTGAAGAAAATAGGACTGATGCAACCTAAGTATGTTCAGCATTGCAATCAGTGCCTGTCCATTTTTTAGTTTCCTTATCCAAGCAAATGCATGTTTGCTTTTTGTCAAATATGGAAAATGACCTTTCAGATGTTGCTGATGGATGAGAAATGCAGAAAGATCATGCTTTTAGTTGTCTTAAAAGACATTTTCCTCTTGACTAGATTCCAGCATTGTTCACCACTGACTTCATTTTACCCAATCTTCATTATTTAGCCAAATCTTCATTTTTTGCAACTTTTTTAAAAAAAACTAATATAATATATATTTGAGTAGACAGTGATTAATCAAAAATGTTGTAATTCAAAATTTTGCAACAAATTTTAATTTCCAAAGTTTTTAAATCTATTTTTTAAAATTCTAGACCTAGAATTATAATATTAATAACAGAAAAATCAATTCCACAATTAATAGAAATAAATTAAACATAAATAGATATTCAACTCACAGCATTTCCCCCTTCAGTAACAGAAGAATTAAAGGAACAAGAATAATGTTATGCAAAAGATTTCTAAATCTTGTCGTGTAAGTAAAATAATTATGTATGGCATCTGCATTATCTGCATCTAATATCTATTTATACACCTTTGTTAAATTGTTTTTGTTCTTCTCGTCTCTTTTGCGGTTCATAAAGGAAAGAAAAGGGCTTGGATTCCAGATGAGAAGGAGGCTTATATTGAAATTGAAATTAAAGAATCCTCTGGTGGCAAAGTCACAGTGGAAACCAAAGATAGAAAGGTAAAAAAAAAATCAACATACAAATATTAGCCAAATAGGAAACTGAAAAGAAAAGTTACATTTCTTAAGATTGTGCAGAAGAGAGGAAAAAAGGAGAATGCATCTAAGCATGCCATGCAGTCTAAAATTATGATTTTGCTGATTATGAATTTGTATAAAAAGGATGCAGTGGGAAAAGTATCCTTTGCTATTTGATGTCATTACATCAGGAATGTAAAGTTACAATTGAATAGATCAAAGTGCATTTGAGAATGTTTCTCCTGTATAGCACTATTCTTCCAAATATTAAAAATAAGGTTAAGCTTTTCCTGTTCAGTCGTATCCGACTCTAAGGCATGGTGTTCATCTCTGTTTCTTGGCTGAGGGAGCCAACGTTGTCTGGAGACATTTTCCACGGTCATGTGGCCAGCATGGCTATATGCCAAAGGCACATGGAACACTGTTACGTTCTCACTGAAGTGGTACCTTTTAATCTTCTCACATTTGCATGCTGTCGAACTGCTAGGTGGGCAGAAGCTGGGGCAAGGAACAGGAGCTCATCCTGTTCCATAGCACTCGGGTCTTGAGCCTGAGCTGTCAGCTTTCAGCTTTCAGCTGGCAAGCTCAGTGTCTTTAACCACTGAGCCATTGCACCACATCTATACATGTATAAGTTTAAAAAGAATTCCTATATGAAAAGGTGTTAAAAGGATGAAATTGAAACTCCCTCATTTTAACAATAATAGCAAAATTATAGAGGCCTGCTATGTTGTATTTTTCACCCATCTGCTACAATGAATTTGATTTATCTATCTAATGTCAAGAAAGGCTAGAAAAACAATATGCTATGCTTTCAGTTCTGTTAGGTTTGTCAAATTATACTGTTATTACTCAATCAATCATCTCCATTGCGATGTTCCCCCACTGGGGCCCCAAGCAGACTGGCAAAGCCATATCAAAAAGATAGGAGGGTTGGGGCAAACCTCACATCAGGCGGCAAGATATTCCAGATAAACGATATATTAGAAAAAGCAATTATATTTTCTAAATTTACTTTTTAACATCAAAATGCCTGTATAAAATTATGTTATATTTTGTTCTGTATAATTACTGCTATTACTTAGAATAAGAATATTATTAATTGAACATTTTCCATTTTTTTCTTTTTAAAGCAATGTTATGCAAGTTTCATTATTTCTATATTTATTTAATAATTAAAAGAGCATCCCAAATGGATAAGCAAGCAAGATAATGATAATGTTTGACTATTTCTCCTCTGTTATAGCAGAGCTATATTAAAATATAGGGCCTAAGCTTTGCCTTACAATTACCTTCTGAACTTCTGCTCTTACTTTGGTGTTTTAGTTGTTTGAAATTAAATCTCACTCAAGAAGAAAGATTGAGAGTCATAATTAAACAACTGTTAACTCCAGGCTTGTAGCATGTTTAAGGAAGAAACAATTATAAGTGGTATGAAATTTAATTGATGGAGTAAATTAATGTGTTAAACAGATATAAGAAAAAAAAGAGTTCTGAAGTAAAATGTGTCTTTCAGATGAGAGGTGATGTAGACCACATACAGATGTTCTTCACGTATGAGACTAAATGGGGGAAATGCTTTTTTAGAATGTTTGATATTTTAATTTCAATAATTACCTGCCTTATATATTTTATATGAACACAAAATGATACTCTGAAATAACTACCTGCCTTAAGTATTTTCTATTCTGAAATGTGAGGCACGTGCAGCAGTGCCTTCTTTGTTGATCTTAACGATTGTCCAAGATTCCAGGTCTATAAGAGGGAAGGTCATTGAGCAGAGATCTTGGGGGTTTAGATGTCAAAAGTAAAAGCTGGATCCTCTTAATTTTAAGATAAACTTACAAAGCTGTTTGGTGGTGGAAGCTTTCTAGGATTTCAGAGGGTGTTTTCATAGCCCTTTCTGGAGATGCCAGGGATTTAACTGGAGACCTATATGCAAAGCTGATAAGCTCCCAAGCAACAATGAAATGTTTTTTTAATGTGTTAGTTTCTAGTATCTTAATAAATCATCCGGATCAAAGAACAGTAGATTATCCATTTATTTAAAAGCAAGTAAATAAATATAAGATATATAAACCTCTCCCCCTAGCTATGTGCATCTGAGTTCCTATATTTTTAACTACTAGACATTGCTGCCTTGTTAAGCTACTACTGACAAGACTGTTTTCTTTTCATAAGAGCAGCAACATTTCTTAAATACAATTCATTCTAATCAGGCACAGATGTGTAATACGATAGTTATTCTAGTTCTTGGACTTTTAGATTTATATACTTCAGCTGTTTATCTAAATATCACCAAACCTTCCTGTTTGAAACTCTGCAGAATATTATTTTGTTTAGGTTATATTTATCCACACAAACCCACAATGGTGGCAGCCACATTATACCATGAGAGCAACTGCAGTGTAATTCAGGAGCCATGGCAAGATTTGACTACTCAGTTCTTAAAACTCTGATCCTGAAAGTCAAGGGGAGTTACTCCCATGTAAACTGATATAGGATTGGGTTACTAGTGGGTGCCTCATCAATTACTGCAACCAACACTCTGCCTTCAAATATTTCTAGTGTAAGCATTGAGGGATGTAAAATTAATATAAAACAATTCTTTGAATGGAACTAATTTCATAAGAAGGTAAGCTTCCTGTAACAAGAGGGCTGAAATATTGACTTGGAAAAGATTCAGTGGCTAAAGCTGTTTTCTTTCATGAAATACAGCTTTCAGTAGTTATTCATATTGGATTAGTAATAATAATAATAATAATAATAATAATAATAATAATAATAATAATAATAATAATAATAATAATAATAAAGTTGGAAGGTACCTTGGAGGTTATCTAGTCTAACCCCCTGCTCAGGCAGGAAACTCTATACCATTTCGGACAAATGGCTGTCCAGTCTCTTCTTAAAAACTTCCAGTGTTGGACCATTCACGCTTCTGGAGGCAGGTTGTTCCACTGGTTAATTGTTCTAACTGTCAGGAAGTTTCTCCTTAGTTCTAGGTTGCTTCTCTCCTTGATTAGTTTCCATCCATTGCTTCTTGTCCTGCCTTTAGGTGCTTTGGAAAATAGCTTGACTCCCTCTTCTTTGTGGCAACCCCTGAGATATTGGAACACTGCTATCATGTCTCCCCTCGTCATTCACTTCATTAAACTAGACATACCCAATTCCAGCAACCGTTCCTTGTAAGTTTTAGCCTCCAGTCCCCTAATCATCCAGCTAAGATGCTGGAAATAAAATGGAGGCTGCTTAGGAAAGAAGGTTTCTGTTTATTGATGAGCAGAACCAACAACAGCATGTAGTTCTGGGACAGCTGATAAAATGGAGTTGAGAGAGGGTGGGTTTTTATACCTTCTGATTGAGATGCTCCAGGGGGTTGTGCAATGTAGTGAGCCTTGTGTCAATGATGATGGGTTAATTCTATTGGGTCCTAAAGGTCATGTCCTGTCCTTAGAATTTGGGTGGGGGAACGTAAATTCTTAATCCCATCAGCTGTGAGGGCTGAAGATGTACTGTTTATGAATATATTGGCCCAGTCTTTCTGAATATCCATTCAAAATCTCCTAAGGACTGGATTTTTTGCTTGAGGCTTTTTTCCTATAGCAGGAAGACTGGGGCTCCTTTCTACCTTTGTTAAGATTTTTCTCCATTTCTCCTTTAGGAGAAATATTCTACCCTGCCTCTTTTTTAATATTAAGAATAAATAATATTTTAATCTGGGGATGGGGGCATTCCTCCAATAGTCTATCTGCATTTCTTTCTAGAATCAAGAAATTCTTACAGTGCATGTATTTCTAAATACATAGCCTACTTCACATTATTTTGTGTAATTATGAGTTAACGTAATAAAGTCTTCAACTGTATATGCATCCTGGAAAACATTTTTGTTAGTTTATGTACGTTTCACTTAAATCTCAATTTATCTGGATATCTGGGAATCTTGGACAGTACTCAGCAGCAGCAGATATGAATCTGGTATCCACAGCTGGAGCTAAGGAAACTTAGAATGATCCAAGCACTATCACAACACAAGCCCTCCTCTTTTTCTAGATGGATTGTCACAAGGGCCAGAATTAAACCACTACACTATGGTGTAGAGTCTGCTTTAATCTGCTCCATGAACAAACGTCAGCTGGATTTCTGATATCCATAAGTTCCACCACTTTGTTTGTTGATTGTAATACCATATCATATCAATATGATATTTTGATATTTTCCTTGAACACTGAGATTCCATAATATTTACAATGAGAAATGTTTGGCCAATAAAGAATTCTATTCTATTCTGTTCTGTTCTGTTCTTTCTTTATCTAATTTGCTGTTATATTTTCTAACTAGCTTGATTTCTGCTCTTGTTTAATAACAAATATGTTCTGGTAGTTATTAAAATTTAGGTTGTTAGTACTATGTAAGAAACATTTGTGAATTGCTCTTCAGTTAAAAGTTTCCAAGGTAGTCTATGGTACCTAATAAAAACCACAATAGGAATAGTAAAGACAATGCTGAAATTTATCATAATAAGAGATAAATAAATCAAAATGTTATCATAATGAATAGGTTTGTGGATTAGAGCCTACGTCATCAATTAGTAGCCTAATTGTCATGTAATTATGTGATTTAACAGTTGCATGCTAAATACTTAAGGATTTTCTTTGAGCTTATGGATCAGTATCTAAACAAGATAGGTTCTTATATTTTCATCAAACTGTTTGATTCCTCTAGACTATTGTGGTTAAAGAAGATGATGTTCAATCTATGAATCCTCCAAAATTTGACATGATTGAAGATATGGCTATGTTAACTCATCTCAATGAGGCTTCAGTCCTGCATAACCTGAAACGGCGTTACACCAAATGGATGATCTATGTAAGTTAGAAGGATAAACACTGTTGATTATACTGTATTGCATCCTGTGTGTGAAACAAGCTTTAGATTATTCATTCTTTTTCTCTACCAAATAGTAAGAATGTGTGTTATAAACTCCCAACTGCTAACTTTCATTTCATTAGAATTATTTATTTTTTAAATATTAAATATTTAAATCCTAGATGAATTTGAAATATGGTACTAGAATTGAAGCATTTTACATTACTTGTTCTTTAAATTGCATCCTTATCAATAGGGACAGAAAATAATTTAATGTTGGTTCTGAGTTTTATGATGAGTTTTATGACATGATCTTGAGCAACTTTCTATCTTTGGATATTTTCCCAGAAAGGACTAACCTTTTCCTTGTTGCTATCACTGCTACCCCTTCATTTTTGCACCCTCTTTAAGCAAAGGAGGTAATAGAAATAATATGTAGTATTTTCTCACTTGTTATTGTTTATTTGAAGAAACATATGAACTGAACTAGGAGATGGAACAGATAGAATAAAAATCTCTTGAGAGTTGGAAATGTGCCCTCTACTGGAGTGTGAGCCTTGTAGTTGATTAATGAACTGTACTATTGGTGTCAGCCTGGTTTACTTTTCTCATAGCTATGCTGTTTCTTTTTTCTCAGACCTATTCAGGCTTGTTCTGTGTCACCATAAATCCATATAAATGGCTTCCAGTCTATACAGCTCCTGTTGTAGCAGCTTATAAGGGCAAGCGGAGGTCTGAGGTCCCGCCCCACATCTACTCCATTGCAGACAATGCCTACAATGACATGCTGCGCAGTAAGTGTCTAATCTAATTTTTACAAAGTATTGTGGGAAAGGAACTGAACACCTATTCTTCACACTTCCCAGTTGGAGTCAATATGAAGGGAATTGCAATACCAACAATATATAGAGAGGTGTGAATTTTACACAATTGTTTTTCAACTTTTAATGCTTTTTAATATTGCTGGAGTTGTTCATCTCTTCATATGCACCTAGCAGATCTACTTATCTTAAAATAAATATTCAGAAAGAAGAGATAATTGTTTTTAGAGATAGCACAGACTTGCATAATAATTTATCTAAAGCAAAAACATGCAGCAGAATTCAGCAATTACTTTTGTGATTTAAGAAAATCTGCATTATTTGCCAATGTGAAACTAGCTGTTGAATTTTTGGGCTCCCTGTATCAGAACCTATACTACTGACAAGTTTAGTACAGGTAGTCCTCGATTTACAGCAGTTCATTTAGTGACCATTCAAACTTACAATGGCATTGAAAAAAATGACTAATGGCCATTTTTCACACTTAGGACCATAGCAGCATCCCCATGGTAATATGATTAATATTCAGATGCTTGGCAACTGACTCACATTTATGATGGTTGCAATGTCCTGGGGTCATGTGATCACCTTTTGCAACCTTCTGACAAGAAAATTCAATGGGGAAACCAGATTCACTTAACAACCATGTTACTAACTTAAGAATTGCAGTGATTCACTTAAGTGTGGCAACAAAGATCGTAAAATGTGGTAAAATTCACTTTACAGCAGAAATTTTGGGCTCTGTTGTGGTCATAAGTCGAGGACTATCTGTACAGGAGTGGAATAAGTTATGTATCATTCTAGCTTCAATTCTCTACCCAAATGTTCTGAAGAGACTATATACCATTTCAGAATCTATTGAAGGATTGGTGGATAGTGACATACAGCTGTAATAGAAACATTAAACCAGAATGCTTCTCTTCGATATGCTGTAGACATATTTATGTTTTGAGTATCCATTGTTAATTAAAACTTAACATAAATACTCCCATATAGATTCAGCTTTATGAATATAATATGCTGCCAGTATATCAAAAAGAATCCTTTGAAACAAGCTCAACGCATGAGCAAATCTATTTATTTTACTTAAAAAGTATACATTTTTCTGTTTCCTTCTTCCAAGAAGTTTCTAACTTGTCTATCTAGCCTACAGCCCTTGGATTTCCCAGAGATCTCTCACCCTAGACTTAGCTGGTTCCAACCTTGCTTTTCTTTTTTTAATCACTTATGTTAGGTATAGCACCTGATACAAATGTTCAGTACATATCTCTCCCTCTCCCTCTCCCCCCCCTCTCTGTTGAAATCTTCATCTTAATTTCTATGGTGAACACAAAAAAATCTCCATAAGGACAGTTTTTTATGAGTCCATCTGAATAGCTATTGAAATATGACCATACAAATGAGTTTATTATGAATCTAACCTCAGATTCATAGCTGGAATCAGTAAGTTAAAAAAAGGACATCAGTTTGACTACGAATGGGCTGGTGTTAATGATACAAACTCTAAAAATAATGACTTATACCTTATTTTTTTTTCTTACAGATCGAGAGAATCAGTCTATGCTTATCACGTAAGTGCTGTCTCTTATCTGTGCAATCGATATCTCATTTGTATGTGCTTTTGAGTTAAGTTCTTTTTGTCCTGTGGTTTCTATATGAAATCAATTCTAGGTAGATCAAGTTTACCATATCATCCTGTTGAGAAAGGAAAGCTGAATTGTTTGGGCAGGCTGCACAATCTTTGAGGAACATAATTATCTCTTCATGCAACTCCCTATCCTCTTTCAGTTTGTTATCTCAGATTTTCTGGCTATTACATGTCAGTGAACAGCTGCTACTATTGTCTCAGGGGGATACAGCCAACCGAAAGTGGGACAGCAAATAACTCAGTCTATATAGTTGATCATACTTCCTGTGTGCATCATTTGTTTTGAGGGCACAATGTCATTTAGGTATTCTGGAGAAGCACTTTCTTTGAAAAAACCCAATTAAGCCAATACAATTCCATTTATGTTATTCCATTTTTCATACTCCATTTGGACATACTGCCGGAAGCATTGTGGTAGTCTATGATTAGTTCAATTGGAAGGTAGATTGTTGGGGAATCTGAACCAGATCAAGTCCACACCACTTTTGTTTCATTTAACAATGAATGGTCATATCTTACCAGTTGCTTTCATCAGTGTGATAAAATCCCTTGCACTAATGGACAACTAGATATGCCTTGGATGTTTGCAAATTTGTCTTCCATACGTGAACAAAAGCTTAAAAATCAAAACTCTAAGGTTAGATACCAAATCAATCTTACCGGGGAAACAACTAAAGAGATAAGTATCAGTGGGCATTTATGAAAGGGATTAATGAAAAAGCATTGTATAATAGGATACAAGTAGACTATGAATGGAAATGATTTGTAGGTAGAAGAATACAGTTTTAAGAGATCTGAGTATGGATACAAGAAGTCTACGAAACTGGTAGCATAAAAGGGAAAGAATAAGAAATCAAAGCTGGAGAATGAACAGTGGGCAGGAATCCCCAGGAAAAGGGGATCCTGGGAGAAATTAGGCTAAGCCCCATTTGTAAAAAGAAAGAAAGAGAAGAAGTATTAACTGAAGCAGCCATGATGATGCTATAAAAAGCTTAATCTGCTCCCCCCTCCCCAAGCTTTTAGCCTTGGCCATGGCCTAATTAGGTAAAGCAGGGGCTGAAAGCATCAGATGTTTGGCTCTAGGCCTGTAGAGACCTCACTCCTACCCCCACCTCAGTATAGCTCTTTGTATGCTGGGATTACAATGGAAGGGCAGCTAACTTTAGGCATGAAATCAATGCCAGTCCAGTGCCAATGAACTTTATTGATAGCACAGAAGACGATCCCAGACCAAGTGAAAAAAGATTCAATATCCTGCTGAGCTTGAGTCAGAGTTCCTCTCTTTTGAGAATTTAGTTTTACTTTTTATAGTTATCTCTTGAAATATAAAGAAACTCCATGATTTTACTTTTCATTCCTGAAAGCAATTAAAATAATTTTCTATGTATGAAAAGTGTGAAGCTATTTTGTGTAGAACAGCAAAGGAAATGGAATCTATGAACTTCTGTACTTCCTACCAGAAAAAAACTGTTTCTATTTAACACAAATTGATGATTAAACACCTTGTATCCTAACTTTTACTTTCTGGAGGAATGCTAAAATCTACAGGCTGAGTCAATCTTGCCCATTTAATCAACAGTTCCTAGGAAGAGATGGAGATGGGATGTTTCCTCTTGCTAGTAAATTGCTTCCAGTGCAGAGTTCGTCTAGAACTATGTACTGCAGAAGCTCTGAAACAGTTTTTCCAGAATCTCTTAGTGCAGAATGTTAAGAGCATTTAATCTTCAAGGCTGTAGTCTGTTCAGATGTTCCAGATGCATCTAGACTGTGTGTATATATATGTAAAAGCTTATAGATGCATTTAACTCAATCTTTCCCAACTTGAAATGGCATCTCTCAGAATTTCCAATCAACTCAAGATCAAAATCTTTGTTGTACAACAGATATTTTGATGTAGTCAGTAGTAGTTTCTTTTGTTTATAATGTTATATTGAATTTGTATGAAAAAGTAAAATAATATTATGCTTATCATATTGATACCCTAAATTGAAATTTATACTGATAGAAAAAATAATCCAATCAGTTGATGACCATGCTGCTTAGAAATTTGGGGAGAGGAAATTTTAACATTCATTCCATACAAAGCTCAGATGCAACCGTTGGATTTAAAACCATATTTTTCGATATAACAGTTTTTTATGTCTGAGAATTATCCATTCTTTTAGCCATGTTAAAAGTATAAGACCCAGTCTGGTAATCCAAATCCTCCATTTTCTTTGGATTCTTGTAGTGTATTTTGTAGCATAAAACCATATTTTTCAAAGCAGCACAGGCCTTTGTCCATCCATATTGCAGACAAGGCAAAGGTCAAGGCAACAGATGCATTATACTGTCCAATCCCATTATTTTCAGGAGCATTATAAAGATAGATGTGCTCTGTGGGACATTTTTCTTGTTCATCCAGACACTTTTTGAAATATCTCATAAACATATCCTGTGTCCTGGGTACCACGAAATCTATTCATTAATAGTATTAAAGACTTAGGGGGAATGGCTAATATGCTAGCATGTCTTTCTCCATTCTGAAGTCTATAATATATTTCTGGGTGGTGGGAATTGACTGACTGATTGTGTGAGTATGGGAAATTTTTGATAATTGCTTCATGCTCTTCATCTGTATATTTCTATTACTCTAAGCGGAGAATCTGGTGCTGGTAAGACTGTAAACACCAAGCGAGTCATTCAATACTTTGCCATTGTCGCAGCCCTGGGTGACTCTCCGGGCAAGAAAGGAGTAAGGCCTTCATTTGCAAAAAATATTTTTCCATTTTCTTTTGTTGATTTTTCTTTTGTTTCATTTTGGACTTTTTATGTTTGGCAGTGTGTTGGACATGGCCTTTTTTTCGTTTTGAAACAAGCAAGGCTTGAAAAAATTGCTTTTGGGGAAAATTTCATGAAAAGGATGTTGAGGCAATGGTTGCTTCAAGAATTTTTTTAAAATGATCGATATGTTTCCCTGCCCTTCATTACTTTTATTTTTTTTTTAAAAAAAAAGGTGAGGAGGGAAGTTCCCCAAAGCAGTCTTACAACTCTTTCTTTTAAGCCTTGCTTTTTGTGATTTCCTTCACCCAATTATCTCTCTTGTTCCTTGTTATTCTTTTTCATCTTGTATCTTTCCTTCTTCTGTTTCTTCTTCATCTTGCATTTCTTTTTCTTTTTCTTTTTTCTTTTTTTTCTTTTTGAAATATCTTTGCAACTTATTTTCTTATCAGCAATTTTTTTTTTACTTCGATTAAATTAACAAATTGGTGAAACAAATTCACCAATAGTGTTTCCTTTCTTTCGGTTTGGTTTTTAACTTTCTTGCTTCTTGGTGCTGTTCTTTATATTTATCTAATATATTTAACATTTTTGATGTATTAAATATGTTAGTTTTTATGAAATTTTAATCATTTTTGAATATTCTCATCAACAAAATTGGATTGTTTTCATCTTTGATTGGCATTTTCTGTGACGCTAATTTTTATTTTTGAAATTCTAAATCTGTCTTTTAAAATCTTTTTTATAGCAAGCACCTGCTACTAAAACTGGGGTAAGTTTTTAAATAATGGAACCATTGTAAACTTAAGAAAATAAAAAAAAAGTATCAAAAACTTGTGTGAGGAGCAGGCAATGTTATTATCAGATTTAGGATTGCTTTTAGAAACACGTGAAGGCTCTTTTTGGCCAGGTAGTTATATATGGGAGCCAGTGTGCGTAAATTTGTTTTCTACTGGCAAAATTTTGATCTATGAGTGTGAAAAAATATTATCCATGTTGTTTCATAGGGTACCCTCGAAGATCAAATCATTGAGGCTAACCCTGCTATGGAAGCTTTTGGCAATGCCAAAACCCTGAGAAATGACAACTCTTCACGGTTTGTAAGTATACTTTAAATCAAAGCAGCAATATATAACATTTTATGGTTATTATGTGTATGCTTTGTTAGTTATATGGTACTATTAAGATGTGTAACAAAATATTTCCATACCTGTTTTTTATTATTAAGCATAGACTGATTATATATCTTTTAAGCTGAAAGTCAGGAATAATAATAGCAGCAAACAACAACAATGTCTAGGCTGCAAAAGATGGGAACATGGAGATTTAGAAAATGCGAACTTTTTGTAGTATAGACATAGAAGCCTTACTGTGATAATTTTTTTAAAAAAGAAAGTAGTTTCTTCAGGAACAAGATTAAGGTATTAATATATATTTAATATAATTGTACATCTCAGGACACAGAAAGCTATGAGAAAGAGAAGTTCAATCACCATCTATAGATGTTCTACAGACAGAAGTTCTATCATAGTTTCAGCACACGTCACTTCCACAAACAACTAAATGACTACAAGGGAATCCTCTACTGAGAACTCTTCCTGAAATGCAAATAGCTGTTTTAGGAATGCCTTTTATTCCTGATAATTGACAAAGTCAGCTTCTGACCTCTTAAAAAACTAACATTGCTTAAAATTTCCTATGAATGCAACATACATCCCCCCCCCAATGTCTATTGATTATATATCAAATTCACTTTTTGGTATTCTCAAGTGATATAGGACCTAATTAGACGCATGAATCAACTCTGGCTAACAAGCAAAATAATTCTGAAATTAATATTTCAGAAATAAATAATAAAAAGCAAATAAGCATTTTGCTGAAAACTGTAAGATAACATGAGCTTTGTACGTTAGAATCCTTAACATCACTGATGAAGTGATGATGATGATCAGACATGTTCCATATAACTATTTATGATCATGAAGAGCTGTTGCCATTTAGAATATGCAATAGAATTGGGTGAATAACTACCGTACTAAAATTCTAATTAATATAATTAAGTGCCTTTAGTACATTCTTTCTATGTATTTTAGGGCAAGTTCATCCGTATCCATTTTGGACCATCAGGGAAATTGGCATCTGCTGACATTGACATATGTGAGTAGTGAATTTAGAAGAAAATTGGATAAATTTATGTAGGATGAAGTTATAAATAAGATTACTGAATAAATGGACAAGAGTTGATTTTTAATTATAATAGTATATCAATGTAAAAAATAATGATAAAAATGCCTCTGAATATCAGTTGTTGCACTTATATTCTATTTATGGGCTTTACAGAGTAATTTGCACTCTATTTCTACTGTGGAAACAAAGTGCTGGATTGAATATGTATTTTGCTTTCACAAAACTCTACTTTTGTTCTTCGAGAGTGATCTCCTATAAAATCCAAGATTGTCTTTCTTTTGAGTACAGTTTATAACAAAGTATAGTAGCCTTGAAATGGAATATTTTACATTTTGTTTTTAGACTTGTTGGAAAAATCAAGAGTGATTTTCCAGCAGCCAGGAGAGAGGAGTTACCACATTTACTACCAAATCCTTTCTGGAAAGAAGCCAGAACTACAAGGTAATCAGCATTAAAATGGTATGTAAAGGAATTTGTTAGCCAGCATGGAAGACACATAGAACAGAATAGCAGCAGAGCTATGTTCAGCAGTCTGATAGGCTGCTGTACATTAACAGTTGCCATCAATATCAATAGATCTGCATCAGCAACAAAACTATAACTTCACACTTTTCTTCTTGTGAGCTCATCTATATCCATCTTCTGGATCATTGTTAACTCAAAGACTTCTAATAAGCTACATAGCTAAACAGCAATTTTCAACCCAGAACTTTCCCAATGATAGTGCATGCTTATAACATTTCAGAAATTCACTGAAATTCTGCTTATAATAAATCTAAAGAAAGCTGGTCTAACAAATATTTAATCAATAAAATATATTCAGTTCTACAATAATTTTCAGAGCACTAGTCAGGTTTATCCGTTTAGCATAGACAGCACTGTCTAATATCACTTAAAGATTAGGCATTTATGATGACAGTAGACATTAAATAGACAAGTTTAAAAAGTTGCTGGTTTTATTTTTGCAGGGATACTAAATTTAAGTTTAACACACTGTATGTTCCTACTTCTTTTTTCCTTAGTTTTATAGGTAAGATTGAATGCATTCCTATAATATATTCCAAATCATAAATGTAAATCTCTAAATTATTCCATTCCAGATATGCTTTTGTTGTCTTCCAACCCTTATGATTATCACTTCTGTTCACAAGGAGTAACAACTGTGGACAACCTGGATGATGGAGAAGAGCTCATGGCTACAGATGTAAGTATTTTTTCAGCAATGAAGCAAAGCTGTGGAGGTCTCCTTATAAAGTGCTTCAGTGCTATTTACATTAGCCATGTAATGGAATAAATTTAAGACTAAAGACAGATCATCTAATCATATCTCTACCAAAAGAGATTTATACTACATATATTTATATTACAAAATGATCTGGAAAAAAATAAGGTCTGTAGCTTATATGCAGATGATGTAACTAATAATGTTCCTGCAGTTTCTCCAAAGATAGGGGGAGAGGAATATGAAGTGATGGAAGAGGTTTACAAATGCAAGTATCTTGAATGACAGACTGATTACACAATAAGAAATATATATTGAAATAGGATTATTCCAGAAAAGTCTTTGTTAAAACTGCTTGGCATCATTCATCAAATTCCAAAGGAATCCAAACAACATTATTGATAAAAAAAAAATCTAAAATAGGCAATATAATACATTTTAAATGGATGTTTTTTAAATTATAAATAATGTGCATTTAATTGTAGTAACCTTAAAGTGGGCTCAAGCACTTCACACATTTTGCTGGTGTCCTAGTAAATCCCTAGTGAATTCTTTCTTCATTTTTTGCTTTTTAACAGAACGACTTTTTAAAATATCACTATCTTATCTGGTTCCTTTTTATAGCATGCTATGGACATCCTGGGGTTCAGCAATGATGAGAAGTATGGCTGCTATAAAATAGTAGGTTCCATCATGCACTTTGGCAACATGAAATTCAAGCAGAAGCAACGGGAGGAACAGGCAGAGGCTGAAGGCACTGAAAGTAAGCATTTGTGCTGCTACTTACTAGTGGCTGATTCCAGAGCAGTCGCCATGTTAGTCTGCTGCATTACAAGCAACCATATACGTGATGTTTAAAGTGGAGGCTTATGGAGCCTTATAGCTAACCATTGATGTACGTTTATTTTATCTATTTCATTTAACACCTTTCAGCAGGATGGGGGCTAGAAAGGATAGAAAATAGCATTCTAGTAAATATGTACTTGGTACTAGGTATGTTCCCCACAACACATATTTTATCAAAAGACAGTCCCCATCTGTCCATATCCTCATTTTGTGAGAATGCCTACAAGATCATTCCATAATTCCAATAAGTTGAAGACATCTCTATCTCAATCATTTGGAGGTCAAAATAATTGCCATCCGAGGCAGAAGAAAAACAACTAAAATAATGTATGATAAAATGGGCTAAAAATTTGGTTATAATATACAAATAGACCAGTCGGAAAATATGTGATTGAAAGGACTAAAATTTACATTGTATCCCAGCCTTAGAGAGGATTTTTATAAAATGGTGTATTGTTGGTATTTGTTATTATAGATTTGTCTAAATGTATAAAGGCACTTTGAATCTTTGCTGGAAATGTGAACAACATGAAGGGATGTTTTAACATGCTTGGACATGTTACTTTTTGCATGAAATGGAAAAAATACATTAATGATTTGTGGTTTTGATAATTGGGGAAAAAACTGGATAATAAAAAAGAATTAGCTCTTTTTGTAATCGTAGACTAAGAGATAATTTTGTAATTGCACTTGCATTTGTTACAAAGAAAATCAGAAACTTCTTTCTATTTCTTTTTATTCTTTTTTCTGCATTTTTGTTTTCCTCTTTCTTCTTCCTCCCCTTCTTTATTGCCTTTATTCTTTATTAGTTTGTGTTACTTTTCATGTTTTTGTAAGACTTTTAATAATAATGTATAAATATATATAAAATGATTATTATCTGAAAAATAAGTGGCAGCCACTTCTGTAGTTTTCTAAAGTGCCATTCCTTCTCCTTCCCTCCACATCACTCTGATGTTTCATAGAACAGCACATTGTTAGCAAAATAAACAGATGAGCACCAAGGTATGGGAGATTCAGTGGAAAGCACTTTACTACTAAAGTGCCAATTATCACTTATTTTTAAATAGCTGGATGATAATTCTCATTTGAAAAGTTTAAATTTTGGGAACTTCTGTTTCTTTTTAATTTTGCTATGTTAAAATTTTGTTATTTGCTCTTGTGCTGCAGGTGCTGATAAAGCCTCTTACCTTATGGGGATCAGCTCAGCTGACCTCATCAAGGGGTTGCTTCATCCAAGAGTAAAAGTTGGAAATGAAATTGTCACCAAAGGTCAGACTGTAGATCAGGTAAACATTTGGGAATTGTACAACTTGGCAATGTGACTCCCATATACTTATATGATCTTGTAGTTGTGGGTCTTAAACAAAACTTTTCTGCAATTGTAAGAATGAAGTAAATGAGTATCTTTCTAGCTATCTTAAACCATATGTTTTTAAGATTTGTTGAGCAGAGATTTGGAAAACAGTCAAACAGCAAATTATGTTAGTATGAATGAAGGGCCCTCTCCAAAGTGTGTGGCAACTGCGTCCTCTGGAAGGCCCAGTGCATGGTTTGGAGTCCCAGGAGAAGCCTTGTTTGTGAAGGCAATTTCTGTAGGCAACCTGAAAAATCCTTGATGTCAAGTCTTCCAAATGTTACAGCTATCTCAACCCTTTGAGGAGAGATGCTTCACTCATGTTAAAATGCTTTGTGAAGTTTCTCTTGAATACTTTTCATAGCTCTGTTATAAACAAAACTATGTATTAGATATGAATTTTAGAGGTACAACAGTTGTTCTGATGAAATTTTATTATCTTGCAATCATAGGTGGTGTATGCAGTAGGCGCTTTGGCAAAAGCCACTTACGATCGTATGTTCAAGTGGCTAGTTATGCGTATCAACAAAACCTTGGACACCAGACTAGCCAGACAATTTTTCATTGGAGTTCTGGATATTGCTGGCTTTGAGATCTTTGAGGTAGGTTTGGAAACTGGCCAAGGCAAACACCTTGGTATGAAAGCAATTTTTTTCGATTCTGTATTGGAAAAAGCAACAACCATCATTAACTATGAAATATACAGACCAGCATTGTTAACTTGATTTCTTTTTCTTTTTTTTTCCTGTGAAGCCTATGGCAGGCAAATTGCAAAGTATAAGGTGAACATCCACTTGCACTTGAATTCCAGGGCACTTCCACAGATGATTTGTAATGTGTAGCACTGTAAGATTTCATGCTGTTGTTTCTATTCATCAGCTGCATCTATTAATTTCTGGTTGAGCTGCAGCACTTTAAGCAGTTTCTCCTCTGTTGTACAAAAGCTCTAGAGAGACTGTGGTTGGTCTGGTTTTCTGTTGGCAAAAATTTTCTTTTCACTCTGACTACTGGAATGGAGGATGAGAACATGTAGCTTCTTGTCAAGAGCCTAATTTTAGAGCTCATTAAAAGACAACATGTGGTAGTGCATGGGTGGCTTTTTAGCCCTCCTATAGCTATGGTACTGCTGCGGGTGTTTCAAAAATCAATGCACAGATGCAGCATGAAATAAAAATGTTAACAGGTAACAAATCACAGATTAAACATTTTGTTTATTTTTTTTTTTAATTGAATTGAGGTATTGCAGACTCATGGCAGCAGCAATATCAGTGGGGTGCATGCATTTCAAAACGGGCAATATGGAGAACAATCTAAGCGTTGTCCCTTTGTACACATGCATATACAAAAGAGGCAAGGCTTGGATCATTACACTATATTGCCTGATTTTGATTCTGTCTTTTGGATTCTGCTGAATGACAGTGAAGATAATGAAAGGTGATCTTCAAATTTCTTTGGGGAAATTAGGGAATAGAAATGGGAACCATGTGGAAGTAATATTAGAATTGAATCTAGCATTGGTTGATTCATATAACTATCTTTTTAACATGGTAAAATTACTGCAGTACTGATTTTAATCTTTAAATGTAGTTATATTAACTTTCAATGAAGAAAATGCAACACAGGTCCTGACCATAGGCTTGCAAACTACTGTTCAAGAGTTCATTTAATTACTTTCACAAAGAGCTATTCAAAGTCATGTATAAAGATCAACAATACTATAACATCAGAATGTGGTGTAGATAAAACCTAATATCTTGGAAATATTTTTAAGAATCACTAGATTTCAGGAGATTTCACTCAAGAATGCCAAAATCTTGGGAGATCTCAGCAAAGAGACTGAGATATCATAAAAATAGTTTATAACAAAGTGGACAATCTTTCAATAGCTAAGAAATACTGTGTTGTTATTGGAAAGAAATCAGGGCTGCAACAGTTAAAGGAGCTATGTGAAGTATAAGCAATTTTTAAAATATTTTTAAGAATGTAGGATGGAATTGGTTGGGGTTTTGTTTGTTTTTGAAATTGTGAAAAGTTCATTTTAGGACACATACTATAGTTTTATTGCCTTAAAACATCTAATTTCAAAAATTGTATCATAAAATTTGATAGCACAACTGAATAAAACCTTGTGTACTGCTTACAAAAATATTAAATATTTCATTGACAAAGTTTATAGTTATATTTTTTAGTTCTTGCCATTCTGGTTTTATATATATATGAGGCTTTTCTGAGGGTGCTAATAATGATTATATCTTAGCTAGGTGGTAGAGTCTCAAGTTCCTTTTGCTTCATTTCTTGCCTGCAGTATAACAGCTTTGAACAGTTATGCATCAACTTCACCAATGAGAAATTGCAACAATTTTTCAATCATCACATGTTTGTTTTGGAACAAGAAGAATACAAGAAAGAAGGAATTGAATGGGTCTTTATTGACTTTGGCTTGGACTTACAGGCTTGCATTGATCTGATTGAAAAGGTAAAATTGAGACAAATTTTACACTTAAAAAAATTCTCAGGGTTCTCATTTATTTCTAAATCTATCTACAAAGAAGAATATAGCATATCATTCTACAATATCTTTTGAATGAGAAAATAAAGAAATGTCCAATAAAACCAAGATGTTTTGCTCCAGAGTACTACATATTCAGATAGGAAAATTGGAACACTTTTAAAAGTAAATTGAGGCAAAGAAATAATAACCAAACAAAAAAAAAGCAAATACAGATACTTTGAGATGAAAAGAATAATTTCAACATCAATTTCCTGCCATATGATAAAATAGTCTTATGAAAGTTATTTTTCATGATCCAAATCACCTTAAATATATATCAGAACTATTGTGATCCTGCCACATGAAGCTGTTTTCATATGAGTAGAATAGTTCTACTTGACAAAATGTACATGAATCCATCCATTGTTCTGAAAACTCTAACTTCATATGATCCCTAATCCAGAATAGGCAAAATTAATTTTTAATAATAATTAATACTGTGTTAATTAATAATTATTTATAATGTAAGCGGCCCACCGTTTTATTGGATGAAATAAATATACGACCAATTAAGATTGCTACTAAAATGTTGGTTAATATCCTTTTTTTATAGCCACTTGGTATTCTCTCTATTCTGGAGGAAGAATGTATGTTTCCCAAGGCTTCTGATATGACATTCAAGGCCAAGCTGTATGACAATCACATTGGGAAATCACCCAACTTCCAGAAGCCCCGGCCAGATAAGAGGCGTAAATATGAGGCCCACTTTGAGTTGGTGCATTATGCAGGAGTGGTATGTAATAATTCCCAACTTCCTATCTTATAGACTTAAAACTAATGTTTGCGTTGTTCTGATTCTGTTGTTTTTGACCATTTATCAACAGGTACCCTATAATATAGTTGGCTGGCTAGATAAGAATAAGGATCCTTTGAATGAGACAGTGGTAACTGTCTTCCAGAAATCCCAGAATAAGCTGTTGAATAGTTTATATGAAAGCTATGTCAGCTCTTCTTCAGGTGAGTTGTATTGCCATACCTGCTTATTTTATATGGCACTGAATATAGTATATGTGAGAACATAGGAACAGTTATGCTACATTAATGAAAGGTCTATTTGATCAAAATTTCAATTTCCAACAGTCAGGAATTTCCAGGGAAACAATCTCTTTCCTCTATATTTTCCTCACAATTTTCTCTATTATATCTAAAATTTGATTTGATAGGCTCCTAAATGACCACACACATCACTGAAAACACTGTTGCAGATAAGCAGTAGAGGTCCCTTAGATAGTATTCAAAATCTTTGATTGGTGTGATATGGAATTTGATCAACTGAAGTGATCAAGAAAGATAAGGTATATACCATCTCATTGCTCAGATTAGGGTGGGAAAGACATGATAACTTTTATCTTCAAATATTTCAAAGGCAATATCATAAATAATTGTAAACCAATAAGATATAGTTGGTAATCTCTCTTGAAAAGAATGTAACTAGACCTTGGAACTATAAGCAGAAAAGAGAATTGTGCACAATTTAAATGGTTCAGATTGAAATGGTTCAATCAAGCCCTGCTGAAATTTTGTCTAGCCTTAAAACATGTAGTCCATCTGCCACTTTTCTTTTTCTTTTTCTTATTATCACAAGAGGACTAAGCATTCCACATCTCATTTTAAGCAACGTACATCTTAAGTGTGTTCTGAGAACATATCATTTGTGGATATTGTATTTTGGGTTCAAGAGAAACACTGAATCAAGAGTTTGAGAGTAAGTTTTAGAAGCAAATATTTGAGGAAAGCTGTTCCTTTACTCACCAGAATTGCCAAGAGACATATAGACATATTTAGGGTTGCTCATGCTAATGTTATAGACTATCCTACAGATCATTTTAAATGTTTCATTATATAATTATATAAATTGCTTTATTCTTTTGGGTTTTCATTTTATTTGTATTCTAATATACCTAGCAGATTTGAAAAGAAGTATTTATTCTTGGCAGTCTCTCATCAAGAAACCAGCTAGGCTGAATGTACTAAGTAGACTTAAAATATTGTTTAGAAACTCAGGCACTAGAGTTAGTCTCCCAGTTGTTAAAAACTAAATGAGTACCCAAACTAAATTAATCCCACTAAAGTAATGTACTGAAATTTTATTTGATAGATGAGCCCCCCAAGGCAGGTGTCAAAGAGAAGCGTAAGAAGGCAGCTTCATTCCAAACTGTGTCCTCAATGCACAAGGTAAGCATTTGATACTTTGGAACAAAAATCACTAGTTAAACTCTACAGAATTGTACTTGATTCAGTTAATAGGTATGTTGATAGTTCTTCCAGGTAACTTTCTAAAAATCACCAATTATAAATTTGAATCCCAGGCAGACACCTTAAAGCTTGGTTCTTCTCCCCAAATGGTCCAGTATTGTCCTTTCTTGGCAAAAAGAATACAAGGGAATTCACATCAGTGATTATCCCTATATTATCAATTCTTGGTGAACATCTTCATTTCACATTCAAACTGAATTGGAAGAATACTTGAAAGAAAACTAATTCCCTCTATGACAGGGAAATTCTTATTTCTGCTCCAGTGGTGTTTTGTTCTACATGGTTCCCGGCTGCTTCTCCGTTGCTGAGGGAGAGGCAGTTAAGACTTGCAGTGATGTTTAGATAATTTATTACATAAACATCACTTTAAGTCTGTGCTATTTCTCTCCTCACTATTGACTGCAGGAAGGAAAACCTTTGGGAAGAAGGAAACAAATGTGGATTTTACAGTGCTTGCAGCAACTGCCCCCCCCCCTGATTTTTCTGCCTTGGGAGAGAATTAGCTAGACCTAATTCTAATTGAACCAATGAATTGCATTCATCTCTGTGAAGTCCATTTGACTGAGAGCCAAGGTTTCAGAACTTAGAAGAGAAAGTTCTTGAGATCACGGGGTTTAAACCATAAATATTAAAACAATAGAGTCATGCTGATAACACATTACTATTCCTTACTATCCAACTCCAAGGAAACAACTGATATTCTTGAATGTTGTCTATATTCAATAAAGAGCTGGATAAGAGAGAATGAGATAAATTTAAGTAGGAAACTGGACTCAGAGACTGCGATTCAGCTGGTTTGTGGTGAAATGAACAGGTCCACATTTTTTTCTTGCATTCAGTCATGTCCAATTCTCAGAAACTGCCTGGACAAGTCCCTGCAGTTTTTTTGACAAGGTTTTTCAAAAGTGGTTTGCCATTGCCTCTTTCCTGAGAGAAAGTAACTAAGCCAAGGCCACTCAGCTAGTTTTGTGCCTAAGGCAGGAGAACTCACAGTGTCTTGGTTTTTAGCCTTGTGCCTTTACCACTACACCAATCTGACTCTCAGCTCCACATTATGTGAATGCTTTGTCATCTTCAGCTGTTCCTGGATTTGTAGGTGATGACCAAATAAAAAAGAAAACAGTTGACACAATTACATCTAATGCATTAACAGCAACTTTTTCTGAGCACTTGGATTTGGCAATAGTTACCCATATTTTTGTACCTATTATATTAACTAATCCAATATGACCTATATGTGACTAAGTATCTGGAAACACCAGTTGGTGCAGAATATAACACTGCAAAGTGCATGGATCACATGATGCCTTGTACTATACTGAAAAATCTGTAGAAGTTCTTAATTACTTTAAGAAATTGGTTTTAATTTTAAGGTCTCAAACACCTTAAGACCTAACTATCTGAAAGACCTCATATCCCATTATGAGCCTGCATAAATGCCCCCACTGTCAAAAGCCCACTAAGCCTGCATTGCTTCCAGGCTGTTGGATGCACATCATTGGCCACATATTTGGCCCCCAGATTTTTATGTAGACAAGCTATAAAAATAGATTTCTTTCTCTAGTTTTTTAATCACCTTTCCTCCAGGTGATTGATTTTATTTTGAATTTACGTTCCATATTTGAATAAATTTTATTTCCATTTTAATCCTTATTATTTGTCTTGTTTGAACGTAATAGTAGCATAGATGTATGTAAAGTGTATATATACATTACAAGATGAGTAGCGTGGTATGTGTATGTGTATATATGTCATATTACTCATCTTGTAAAATAAAGATATTTAAAAAGTACAGCTGCCATATGTTATGACAGGAAAGTAGACGTTTGTAGTTTAGATGGCCAAATAAGGATAGGTTTGCTGTGGGAGACATAATTGTCTGAACATTTATGTAGCTCTATGAACTTGGCAGGAGTGTTGCATAATAAAATTTTCATCTGGTTGAAACTTCAGTGCCACCTTTGGCACATATAAAGTGAGTGGGATAAGTAAGCTATTTTCCCAGACATCTGTAGATAGCATTGGTAATAATCCAGACATGATCATAATAATCATGCTAGATATATATACCTTTTTCTGTGTATGTCCATTTTTCGGACAATACAAACAAAAAAGAAGCCAAATTCTTCCCATAATTACCAATTATCTTTGTGTCCATCTATATCCACAGAAAACTGCAATGAAGCCAAAATGACAAAATAGGCAGGATGATGTCATCATGCAAATGTTGACTTTACGTACTCCCAATAGCTAGCACAAATACAGGTAGTCCTCAACTTACGACCACAATTGAACCAAAAATTTATGTTGCCATGTAAGAAATTTGTTAAGTGAGTTTTGCCCCATTTTATTACTTTTTTGCTATATTTGTTAAGTGAATCAGTTGTTAAATTCATAACACGGTTGTTAAGTGAATTTAGTTTTCCCATTGACTTTGCTTGTCAGAAAGTTGCAAAAGGGGATCACATGACTCTGGGACACTGCAATGGTCATAAATATGAGTCAGTTATCAAGCATCCGAATGTAAATCATGTGACCATGGGCATGCTGCAACGGTCATAACTGTGAAAAATAGTCATGTCACTTTTTTCAGTGTCGTAACTTCAAATGATCACTAAGTGAACTGTTGTAAATTGAAGACTACCTGTATATAGGTTGCAGCATTTGTTTGATGACATTGCGACAAATACTTTGTACTCTGCTTCCTCCACCCCTCCATCATGTCCCCGATCTCATTTATAATGTCTCTAATTAAAGGTATATCAGAAAATAGGACTAGGAAATATCTCTAAGACTCTGTAGAACAGGGGTCCCCAACCCATGGTGCATGGACTGGCACCAGGCCATGGCATGTCAGCAACCAGGCTGCACAAACAAGTGAAGCCCCATCCATGGGATGCAGGCAGCATGAGAAACCGGAAAAACCTCTCTCCATGGAACCGTCCCTGGTACCCAAAGGGTTGTGGGCCACTGCTGTAAAATAGCTCTTGCTCTATCTCAGTAGGAGTCAGGTTCAGATAATTATTTTATTTTATTATTTTATTATTTTATTTTATTATTTTATTTTATTTTATTTTATTTTATTATTTATTTTATTTTATTTTATTTTATTTTATTTTATTTTATTTTATTTTATTTTATTTTATTTATTTTATTTTATTTTATTTTATTTTATTATTATTTTTTATTATTTTACATTTTATTTTATTTGTATTACTGTAATCCACATAGACTGTATGTTAACAATAAAAACAATAAATTCAAGTTCCCTGAAGATGGGCTCCATCACAAGTCCAAAAGCTCTGAAGAATAAGCCCCTGGTCCTGGTTACCAACCCAGATTGGGTCTTTCAAAACAGTAAATACACATTAAAATAAAAACAATGTAATAATTCCATAATACAAAGTACAGATGATCTACTCATCATTCTCTAATCATTCCTCAGAACAACTCATTTTTTGTTAAAACCATCAGGTTAATGTTGATTAAGGCCATTGCCAGCTTTACAGTGTTGTCTATTCCTTAACATGGGGGCCACAACAGAGAAATATGTTTTTGAATTACGCCAGGTACAGGGGCCGGTGGCAGGACAATAGTATGGCTATAGTGAATTTCATTTGCCAGCAAGTGAGTTAATACACTTTGGGCCAACTTCCCAACAGGTGAGGGGTGATAAGGGCATGAATCACTTTATCTTCCCTCATATTTTTCTCCGCATGAGGTATTTTTCTCTCAACTCATTTTCAGCATCAGAACTTGGTTGAAGAGAAAAGCATCTTAGGGAAAGGACTACTCAGAAGTAAACCTCGGCTAAGAATGAATTTCTCTCCCTCTCGCTCCCCATTCTAAAAATAAGTTTCCTCTTCTTTCTTTGTACATGATTGGGACAGAGCTAGAGTGAGCATCTCTTTGACATGTGCTATATGCATCCTGCCTGATTTGACACTGGGACTATATCTGCTTGAAGAGGTCTAGGACAATAGCCTGCTTTGCTCCTTTCTGACAGATTAAGATGGACTTAGATATCTAATTTATCAGTTAAATTCATTTGAAATTATTGCAGAGCTTCTCTCTGAAATTTCAAAAGTAGGAAGAAAAAAGGGAGAGAGAAAAAGATTTTTATTCCACCTTCCAGATAGAAGCTTCTAAGACAATGTATAGGTTACAATCAACAATGACACTTAAATGCCATTCTATTTAAAGGTCTTCTCTGGATGTGAAATCCAAAAGGAAGAACTTTTTTTCCCTGGCCAAACACCTGGCTTATTTTTAACAGAGGACACAGAGAGAAAGTGTTCAGTAAAGATTATAATATTGGGCCAGCTTTGTATTGGGGAAAGTAGGGCTTCATATACCTGCTTCATGGCATGTTCATGGCAGGAGTAATACATGTTAAAATTTGACTTAGAAATGGAATGAGAGCAAATGAAGCTATTTAACTTTATATGTCTGCCTTACAGGAAAACCTGAACAAGCTGATGACCAATTTGCGTGCTACCCAGCCCCATTTTGTCCGCTGCATTATCCCTAATGAAACAAAGACTCCAGGTACAGAATTTCAAAAAGATTACATGAGACAGATGTGATGAAATGCTTGAGGGAAAATCCACATATATAAGACACTATAATTTTTTTAGCAGTAACTTCTTTGTTGTATATAACACAAAAAGTGGCAATAATTTTTTTAAAAATATTGAGTGAGGCTGGCATTTTAAACATTTTGAAACTTATATCTAGATAACTGTGCTTTCAATCAGGGTGAAAAGGTATTAATTTCTTTTCTCACCTTTTATATTCTTCCATTTCTTTGCGTTTGGTAACTAGGACTGTTTAATTTGACAGTTTTTAACATAATTTTCCGTCCATTTTTATGACCTTATTTAGGTTTAAGTTCTTTAGTTTGGGGAAGAGGCTGTTATTGCCGAATATACCTTCTCTTTTTTTCCTGTGCAGGAGCCATGGACCCTTTCATGGTGCTGCATCAGCTGCGGTGTAATGGTGTCCTCGAGGGCATTCGCATCTGTAGGAAAGGGTTTCCAAATAGGATCCTCTATGCTGACTTCAAGCAGCGGTAACCAGTCCTCTTATTTCCTATGTAAAGATACTAGCATTTCTCTCCTGTTAGGAACATAAGTAGGTGGTAAAGTTGTAGAATCTAGTCATTGGAAGAAAGTGTGAATTTCTGACAGTATCATACTATTTATTTATTTATAAAATTTATTGGCTACACATCTTATCATAGGATAACTCTGGGCGGCTTGCAGTTACATGTACAGTTAAAACACAAACATTTAAAATCAGACATTAAAACCAAGGACACATGGGGAAAGCGGGGGAGGAATGGGGGGGAAGGAGGGATTACTCAATCAATCACCTCCATTGCGCTGTTCTCCCACTGGGTCCCAAGCTGACTGGCAGAGCCACGTCTTTAGGCCCTTATGAAAAGATAGGAGGTTTGGGGCCAACTTCATATCGGGGGGCAAGATGTTCCAGAGGGCAGGAGCAACAGCAGAGAAGGCCTTCCTCCTGGACCCTGCCAGCCAGAATAATCGGGCTGATGGGATCCGCAGCATGCCTCCTCTGCTAGCAAGAGTGGAACGGATCAATCCCAGTGGGGTGAAATTACAAATAATAAATAGATACTACACATTTATTTTGCTTTTATTCTTGTTTTACTGCCAGGACCCTAGACTAAATAGGATCTAACTGTTAACAACAAAACTGCATTTCCCAGAATTCTCTGAAAAGAAGTAAGAGTAAACAGGCCAATTGTCTGAGCACTGTGGTTTGGTTTGGCTAATTAAAGTTAAATGAACTTAATGTCAGATTAGAACTTCTATCATATATATTTTGGGAAATCATCAAACTCCTTAAATGGCAATCTTTTAAATCTAGATGGAGTATAGTAAAATGTATATATAATGCTATTTCTGGCAGTAATGCCTATTTAGTTACTCCAGTTGGTTTCTTAGTTTTTGAGAGTTACAAAAAATAATTTGGTGATTATTTCTAATGCAACTTTATTCATTTTCTGAAGGTATATATAATGATGTAAAATAAGAATTCATTTATTGTTAGCCTAAAATTTTCTAGTGATGAAACACAACAATCTCATATATTAGAAATAGCATTGGCTGAGAAATTAATGCTTGAAATTAATGTCTTTTGATTTTCATATAGTTAAGCAGTTTTACTTAACATAGGATCTCCATTGTAATTATAAGAGTGAAGTAATTTCTTATACATTATTTCTTTGTTACAAATATATTTATGAAAGAAATATTAAATATGGACCTTTAAAGTTTCACATCTCTCATTAAGATTACAATTACACACACACACACATATACATTCAGACTAAAATTTTTATTTAGTTTTAAAAATATTTGCTTCTTGTTTTTTATTTGCTTTTATAGTCAATGCTTTTTAATATATGGGTATTTTAAATATTTTTTAAAAAATAAGTTTATTCCATTTAAGATTTAATAGAAGCATTAGGGCTTATCCAGTTCAACTGCCTGGATTACAGCATTCCAAACAGATGGTTTCTAGCTGTTTCTGGAAGGCGTCCAGTGAATGGGAACTTATTTAGCCCACTGTGTTACTTGTGGACAACCTGCCACTTTCACATGAAGTGATATGTACTCTACTATAATTGAACAGAGAGTAGTATGTTTCCAGGGAAGTCCTTGGGATATGTTAAAAAAATATCAAAATGGAAACTGGGATAGTACAATTGAAACACTGCTTTTTTTTTTTAATGTGTGTTGCATATAAAAATATGTGAAGCTTTGATTGTACCAACTCTATTGCCAACTTGACTTCTTTGAGCACAGTCCTGCAGGCATCCCTTGGTACTTTTTAAAAAGAATATTAAAAAATGTGGAGAAGTTTATATTGTATTAAACAGGCATATTCAGCTTCATTAGCAATAACCTAAACAAATATTTAAGATTAATTACCTATAAGATTAATGACCTATAGTCATCGTATATATAAGGTATAATAATCTCCATTATTTAATGTATTATTTAATTCTTCATTCTAATAAAATCAGGGTTTTCCAGACCTTTCTTTACCAAGTAAATTGTTTTAGAATCTAAGCAGCTTACATAAAGAAGTACTCTTGATTCTAAACATCTATTCCTTCAACTGTTAATCTTACCTCCTTTACTTCTAGTTATCGTATCCTGAACCCAGTTGCAATACCCGATGACAAATTTGTAGATAGCAGGAAGGCCACAGAAAAACTGCTGCTTTCCTTGGACATTGACCACACGCAATATAAGTTTGGACATACCAAGGTATTTGCTGTGCAAGTAGCATTTATGAATTGAATGACTTGATTTTACTGTGATAGAAAAATGCTGAGGATGAACACAATGTGTATGTCTAAGCTAAGTTTTGTATTCTTCCTTTTATATAATAGTTTTCTTTCTTGACTGTTAGCTTCACATACCTTATATTCAGTATCTACTGTAAGGAAGAAAGCTGAAATGCAAATATATAAGCAAAAAATAAATCATAACACTTCATAAGGAAATAAAATATAATAACATAAAATTTAGAAACAAAAAAATATTTTGTTTCTGAATAGGACTATTTTAGAATCTCAAAGTAGTTTATGGTGAATTAAGCCAAGAATATCTTCTAATTATGATTCATTAATTAGTCAAAAATTAAATGCAAACAATTAGCACAAGAGAATTATTCTTCAGAATTGTTGAAATATATTATTCAAAATAAACATGAAATCAATTACATCTTTAGTGTAATAAATCTTCCTTAATTTCAGGTATTTTTCAAAGCTGGTTTGCTGGGTCTACTGGAAGAGATGCGAGATGAACGGTTGGCTAAGATTATCACCCTCCTGCAGGCCAGGATGCGTGGGCGCATCATGCGAATTGAATACAAGTTAATCATCACCAGAAGGTATAACAACAAAATTACCCCTGCAGATACTTTTGCTTCATGCTATCCATTGGGATATTATAAATTGTATTGATTAGTGAGACATCTTTGTGAAGGAGCTCCCTTTCTCTTTACTGTATCTGTTAATTTCAATAACACTCCTATCAATATTTTGCTTTTCAGAAGGAGAAACAGCATTAAACATTTTTTAAAAATCTGCATATAAATTACAGCCCAGTATTTTCATCTTCTCTCTTTCTATTTACATCTCAGAATCTTCAGTTTGATCATAATTTTAGACAGAAGCGTAGATGACCTGCCTCTGATCCCATAGATTTCCGTTTTTAATATGTTTTATTAATTCCTCCCAGAGAAGCGCTCTATACCATCCAGTGGAACATCCGTGCTTTTAATGCTGTGAAAAACTGGTCTTGGATGAAACTCTTCTTTAAGATCAAGCCTCTCCTCAAGTCAGCTCAATCTGAGAAGGAAATGGCTCTCCTCAAAGAGGAATTCCAGAAATTGAAGGAAGCTCTGGAGAAGTCAGAAGCTAAACGGAAAGAACTGGAAGAGAAACAAGTCAGCATAATCCAGGAAAAGAATGATTTGTCGCTACAGCTTCAAGCAGTGAGTAACTTATGTAGTTAAGCATTCCAAATGAGCTTGACCATTGATACATGTTCTAGGTGGAAGCTGGGATTGAATATGACTGTAAACATTTACAGACAGATATTCCTTTACATATGTAATAGATGTTCTAAAGATAGATGTCCATAAATGACAACTATCTATAAAATAATCGTAGCTTTTAACATTCATTTTCCTACAGTTTTAAGCTTTTACTATACAACTATTAGAGTGGTAATGTGCCCCTTTGGATGTTCCTCACAGGAGCAAGATAATTTGGCTGATGCAGAGGACAGATGTGATCTCTTGATTAAGACCAAAATTCAACTGGAAGCCAAAGTGAAAGAACTGATGGAGCGTCTGGAGGATGAAGAGGAAATGAATGCTGAGCTGACTGCTAAGAAACGAAAACTGGAGGATGAGTGTGCTGAATTGAAGAAAGACATTGATGACCTGGAGATCACCCTGGCCAAAGTGGAGAAAGAGAAGCATGCCACAGAAAACAAGGTGAGCAAAATGTCTATGGAGATTCTCAGTCATCCAGGTCATTGTTAGCCCAAAATGCTTTTTTTCATGACGCAACTGGACTTTCTTGTTTTTCTTTGAAGACCTTTCACTTCTTATCCAAGAAGCTTCTTAGTTCTGACATTCCCCACCATCCAGTCAGAGATAAAGAAGTTTCTTGGATGAGAAGCAAAACATCTTCAAAGAAAAACAAGAAAGTCCAGTTGCCTCATGAAAAAAGCATCTTTGGAATAAGGTGAGCAAAACTGGAGTAAATAAGAATAAGGACATACAGTAAATAGTCTTGATTGCTCATGTAGTGTATACAAAATGTATATTTATCTGTAGCAGTTGAAACTCTTTACTGCATTTAACTATAGAGATTCAATTACAGCTCAGGTAAATCCCTGAAAAGCATTAAGCTATTTCAGTTCTTAATAGCATTCAGAAACCTATCAGCAACAAGAGAAAGTTCTGTTTTCTTCAATCTCATATAGCAGAAATAATGCACTTTTGGTATAGATTATTGGGAAGGATGAGACATAATTACACACATCCTCTGTTGTGTTCTAATGGAATCTGGAACTAATATGGTTAGCTTTACACTTTTGCAAAGGAAAGTGAACTTTAGATTTTTACTAATTTTCATTCTGCCATGTTATGAATATATCCCTTTAAGCTATCCGATCATATTATCCTAGGTGAAAAACTTGATTGAAGAAATGGCTGCTTTGGATGAAATCATTGCTAAGTTAACCAAGGAGAAAAAGGCACTTCAGGAGGCCCACCAGCAAGCTTTGGATGACCTTCAAGCTGAGGAGGATAAAGTCAATACTCTAACCAAGGCCAAAGTCAAGCTGGAACAGCAAGTAGATGATGTGAGTTAACACATGACAATGGACCATCACAATGGAAGAACTCATGTCTAGTTTTAATATTATGTAATATGTCATGGATGGACAACCTGTAATACTATAACTGGATGTAACCCATATCCTTTTTTTTAGGAAACCCTGGAACATTTTTTATACCCATGTCAATTTCAATGATGTGAATACCAAAAAATTGGCACCGCCAATTTTTGGTATCCACATCACTGAAATTGGCATGGATATTGCAGTGCCAAATTTTTTTCCTACTATTTTATGGTTTTTCTGTTTTCTAGCTGGAAAGTGCTTTAGAGCAAGAAAAGAAGATACGGATGGACCTGGAAAGAGCAAAGCGCAAGCTAGAAGGTGATTTAAAACTAACACAAGAATCTGTGATGGATTTGGAGAATGATAAGCAGCAGCTTGAGGAGAAACTCAAAAAGTAAGCATGCAGTTTCTCAAAATGCTATATAGACAACCAAACCATATTATGCACACTTTGCTATTTTAGTTTTATTTATTTATTTGTATCCCACCTTTATTATTTTTACAATTAACTCATGGCGGCAAACATATCCGACACACCTTCCTCCTCCTATTTTCCCCACAATAGTATTGTGAAGTGAGTTGGTCTGAGAGTGAATGACTAGCCCAAAGTCACCAGCTGATTTTCATGGCTAAGACAGGACTTGAACTCACAGCCTCCCACTTTCTCGCGTGGTGCCTTAAACGCTAGAGCAAATTGGCTCTCTCTATAATATTCTCTTTACTTTTACTTTACTGTTTATTTTAATACTTTCTTTATAATATTTTAATGGCAGAAGATATTATGAATCAAGTACTGCTATCTATTGTTACTATTTTAATCATTCTTATTCTACCTTAGAACTTTTAAGCAATACTAACAGACTAGAAAGAATTATTGTTCTACTACATTGCCTAAAGCCATCTTGAGAAGATAGCTCTTGTATATGAGGCATTGTTTAAATGCATATGAAAAGAAAAAGAAAGATGCAATAGGGTATATATTTTAGAGTTTGTTGACAAGCTCATAAAGATTCATATGATTTGGAAAACAAATAGCTGCAAAGATGCCTGTTTCATCACTACTTCATAGGAAGATCGTTAAGAAGAAATGGAGTACATCTCCACCCTAAGATATTTCAGGAAATAAGTTAGTTTGGTATAAGTAATAATTCAGTTGCTAAATAAATCTTGTTAACAAAAGGCACTGTGAAAATTTTGCTTGCAGGAGAAATATTCAATTTCGGACAATAGCCAAAAGATAATGTTATACCCTACTGATTTCAGAAAAATAAAATTGTTAATTTTGACTCACCTCTCTTGCATGTAGTGATTTTCTCAGTTTCAATTAAAAGTTTCTTTTGGACAGGTTAGAAGAATAGAGAAAAGGTAAGATGAAGGGTTGTATAGTGCAGCTATTTGGGATGCTAATTTTGCCTTCAAGAAAAATAGAAGCAAGAGGCAAATGATCTTCCTCTTTGCCCGAGACCTTAAAGTGAATGATTATCACATTAGAAGAGAATATATGTAGCTCAGAAATGAACTGTGGAGTCCTTGTTGCTCTCTGAGCTTGATTGTTTGCAAGAGAGCAAAAAGGACTTCACAGATTGTCACATTAGTTAACGAATCAAACATCATAAGTATAATAAGATGCACAAGTTACATTTATTTATTTTTCTGTAGGAAAGACTTTGAAACCAACCAATTAAATTCAAGAATTGAAGATGAACAGCTTCTTGGAATTCAGCTGCAGAAAAAAATTAAAGAACTTCAGGTAAATATATATAGGTTTAAATGTAGGCTGCAGATGGACCAACTTAGTTGGGTTACTTCAAGGGTTGTCCATAGTATCATGATTTCTATTCCTAGTCCCTCAAAAGCAGTCTTTTGCTGATCTTGCAAAAGAAAAATGAGAACAATGAGAAAAAGACTAGGACTAAAGCTCGGAAGACAAAATCTATGGTTCCGGTGACCAACCCAAATTGGATCATGCAACATTATCTTGGGACACATATATTTGCCTTCATTCATGAGAAAGGGACTGCTTATCTGCCTCAATCAACTGTTGGTCCTAAAGTGAAAAAAATATGTCAACCCTACTCCATACACAAGAGAAATAAAATAAAATATGATAATGTTCCTCTGTCCCTATTTAATGCTTTTATGTTAAATCCATTTTTCTGATTTATTATTATTATTAGGTTGAAGTATTTTCCCCTTTCAGCATATTATTTATGGCAAAAGTCAAAGTGGGTTAACATTCCATGTAGTTAGTGAGGATTCTTAAGTAATCCACTGGTCATCTAGGGTTAATGTGGTCTATATGTTGGTGAAAGCCCAGGTAGAAATGGTACAAACAAGTTGGCTTCTGGCAGAAACAGGACAGATTTTTCTGTCATTTGTTATCTTCTTACAGGCCCGAATTGAGGAGCTGGAAGAGGAGCTTGAGGCAGAGCGAGCTGCCAGAGCCAAAGTGGAAAAGCAAAGAGCAGAAGTAGCTCATGAGCTGGAAGAGCTGAGTGAGCGGCTTGAAGAGGCAGGAGGTGCCACAGCCTGTCAAATAGAGCTGAACAAGAAACGTGAAGCAGAATTCTTGAAATTACGCAGGGACCTGGAAGAAGCCACCTTGCAGCATGAGTCAACTGCTGCCACCCTGCGCAAGAAGCATGCTGACTCAGTGGCTGAACTGGGGGAGCAGATTGACAACTTGCAGCGGGTCAAGCAAAAGCTAGAAAAGGAGAAGAGTGAATTAAAGATGGAGGTGGATGATCTAGCTTCCAACCTTGAATACCTCACAAAGAACAAGGTGAATGGTTGAGTCATGTGGAATTCTATTAACTTATTGTTTGTGTATTAATGGATAGCAGGGGAGAGTTATTGTGGGGTGAATGTCTCATATAAGAGCTATCAGTATGATGGAGGGTTTATTCCTCCTACAGTTGCTATTTTGGACTTTGTGTCAACACTTTGCACTATGCTAGTTCTTGCTTTTCTGCTTAGACTAGTCTTTCTCAAACTTGGCAACTTTAAAATGTGTGGATTTCAACTCCCCAAATTCCCCAGCCAACCATGATGGTTGGCACAGTCCCTTTGGAGCTGGCTTCATGTGAAGACATATATAATTCTAAGAACATATAGGTACTTTTGAAATGTTAAAAAGCATATATTTGGTTCAAAAGACAAAGTATTGAGAAAATTTATCTTCTCCTCTTATCAAGTTTCTAGACTTAATGGCTGAAAAAAACCTCAGCAGACCTGTTAAAAAGTGTCACAATAGTTAAATAATCTCAGAATACAGACTGAAAACAAATTTTGGCTCAGCATAATTTTAGTCAACCTTAGGACTAACATAAGCAGAATGAATGATACAAAGCTAGAATTTTTTGGAAAATCAATTGGCATTAATTATGGAAATCGCAAAACTTAAGTTTTCCTAATAAAGAATTGTTACGATAAAAAAGATGACAGTCTTCCTTCAGTTTGGAAATACAAATCAGATTTATCTAATGCAGAAATCAGATACTGTATTTCAACAACTGTTCTTCCACTTTCTGAATGCCTTATCTTCACTGCATTCCAGTAGTTTCTTTTACTGATCAGGATTCTGAATGACTGATGGGAAAAAAGCAGTAGCTAACTCTTCTTAGGATGCCTCATGCATCCCAGTTGTACATTCAGTTGGGAAGCTAACAAACCTGCCATAATATAACACCAAAGCTGAACCATGGAGTAGAATTCTTAACCTATACTGGACCTGTTCCTTGGTTATTTAATTCTTAAACAATTCCAAAACCTATCAGCTCTTTTCTTCCTGTTTCAGGCAAATGCTGAGAAACTCTGCCGGACATATGAGGATCAGCTAAGTGAAGCCAAATCAAAGGTGGATGAGCTCCAGCGTCAGCTAGCTGAAGTGAGCACCCAGCGTGGGAGACTGCAGACTGAAAGTGGTACGTTATGCAAACACTTTATAGATCCTGGGAAAAGACTAAGCTCTCAAATCTGGCGTAGCAGTTTTTACTCTTGAATAGCACCTGTAATGGGTATCCCCAAGATGGAATCAATCTAGTAATATAGCATTGATCATTGATATTAATACTTGATATATCTTATGGTATATGAAGAATTAAAGCTGCTGCAGAACACTGAGGAAATGTGGTTTGGAACAAACGAAAAACAAACAAACAAACAAACAAACAAAAGAGGGAATTTGTAAAATTCCAAAAGTATGTAGGAAATTTCAGCCGCTGTGATCTGTCATGGAAATATTACCTTTTGAAATTACAAACGGTATAGGAATGTTGTTCTCTCTTGAATCTATGATTAGCAAAAGTTGTGGAGAAATCTCTGTGTATTGAATTTGAACATAATGTGTGGTTTCTCAGCCATATAATGGCTCACTGGTGGAGATTTTTAGGGGAGAAAGTTATTCTTTTCTCTTCATTAGGGTATAAAATACAATTGCAAACCACCTTGGCCAGCATGATTAATAATGAAAACTACTGTATTTCATTAACCTCTAGGAGGGCATATAAATTACCCACATTTGTTGTAATTGTTTCATTAACATTTCTTAATGATTAGTTAAGAAAAAGATGAAGAGTTATTAACTGATCTGTCAGCACATTCATAAAGCCCAGGATGATAACAGCAAACATGACAGAGTAACCAAGAACCATGTACAATATAACAACAACTTTGATTCCATATCAACTAGCTTCACTTTCTTGAAAAGATACAGCTTTCGGTTTTTCTGTTGAACTCACAGAATATCCATTGGAAGTCAGGACCAGTCCTGAAATTTGCTGTCTATTTTTGATACCAAAGCAATTGAAAACTATGAGTACTATGATGAACAAATTTGACCATGATATACATATTTTTTTTACAAAATCAGGTGAACTTAGTCGACTCCTTGAAGAGAAAGAATCTCTTATAAACCAGCTGAGTCGGGGCAAAACTTCCTTTACCCAAACCATTGAGGAACTCAAAAGGCAGCTAGAAGAAGAGACCAAGGTGATTATTTAAACATATAGAGGTTAGATCTGCGGTAATGAGCAGCTGATTTTCCTGGATTCAGACTGATGTTGTTAAAAACCAGATCAAATCTTAGAGTCTATGAATTAAGCAGTAAAAAGAAGGGTTTCTGTCTAGATATAGTATTTTTTTTACTCCATTACTAAAAATATATACCACTTTGACATTTAAGAGTGGGGATTTCTGAATAGATTGCACAATTTGGGGAAGATTTGCAATCTTGTCCTGTCATTTTAGAAATTGTTTTGCATAGCTACATTAAGACATTATAGATTTTGACTGCTTACCACATATGCCCCTACTTTTCTCCTTTTGCTCTGCTGATATCATGCAAATGATATTAGTGAGTAAGCAAGAATCAGCAATTCTTGATGAGATGAAATGGCTGTATAAGCATTGGGCAGATGCCTTCTCATCTCAAAGCCAATATAAGAGTAGCCAAATTTTCATTGATCTGAAAATGTGGAAGGAAAAAAACTCAGAGTTAAAAAATTATAGTGTTTTTTTAATTGTATGCTTCCCAGAGTCATGTTTTGTGAGATGGGTGGCTGTATAAGCAAGTAATAAATATGTGAATAGTGATACACATAGAATATTATTTCTGTGTACAGCAGAAACCAGATCTCTGTACTGTACACATCCCTATTCTTCTCATAAACCATGGCTATCCTAACCAATAATTACCTTCATAGAGCCATTATGGGAGTGGAAAGCATATACATCCAATAAATATGCAGCAGCAAGCCATGCCACAATGTTTAATTGGTCAAAATGCATCTATAGGAACATATCAAATCCCATTTTTATTTGGCATGGAGAGAGCTGGAAGTATTAACTGCTTGATAAAGAATTGATTTTATTTTAATCCAAACAATTTTCAACTTTTCAGTCCAAGAATGCTTTGGCTCATGCTTTGCAAGCATCCCGCCATGATTGTGATCTTCTGCGGGAACAGTATGAAGAGGAGGTGGAAGCCAAGGGGGAGCTCCAGCGCTCTTTGTCTAAAGCCAATGCTGAAGTGGCCCAGTGGAGGACCAAATATGAAACAGATGCCATCCAGAGGACAGAGGAATTAGAGGAAGCCAAGTGAGTTCCTCTAATAGTCATTCACACTAAATATATTCTGAGAATCTGAATTCTTTGATAGAGGGAAGCACTTTGGTATCACAGTGATGCCTATTAACATCTTTGCAGTGAAAGCAGGGGAAAAATTCCATATTAGGAGTTGTTGCAAGACACCGTGCAATGGAAGTAGTAGTGTTTCTGAAATTTTGTCTCCAGTGTGTGCACCAATATCTTCCCTATCTAATCAGGATGATTGGCAAATTTCAGGAAGAAGCTGGCCATCCGTCTACAAGAGGCAGAGGAGGCTGTGGAAGCAGCCCATGCTAAATGTTCCTCTCTGGAGAAAACAAAGCATCGTCTTCAGACTGAAATAGAGGATCTGTCCATTGATCTGGAGAGAGCTAACTCAGCTGCTGCTGCTTTGGACAAGAAACAACGCGGCTTTGACAGGGTCATTGCTGAGTGGAAACAGAAATATGAGGAAACACAAGCAGAGCTGGAATCTTCTCAGAAAGAGTCCCGTAGCCTGAGCACAGAACTTTTCAAGCTCAAGAATGCTTATGAAGAGTCCTTGGAGAATCTAGAGACTCTCAAGCGTGAGAACAAGAATCTACAAGGTATCAACAAGGCTGCATCACTTCTAAATGGCATAGTATAACTTTTTAAAAATTATCCTTAAGGTAGAAGCAGAAATATAGAACAAAGTCAGAAGATAGAAACAGTAAAAGAAATAATTCAGTTTTCTAATATCCTTCCGTTGTGCCTTTTTGTAAAATAAGCCAATATGTTTATCCATATGTAGGTAGTTTATTACTTGACTGTATGAACTGGCTTCTATACAAGCAGGCAGAGAAAGGTTTAGAACAAAGATGGTTCTTTTTCTGATTTTGAGGTGATTTGTTTTCTGAAAAGTAGTGGGAAATTGCCCTTTTGCAATTTGAAAGTTTGTAGTCATATTTCCATGGTGCAATTTCAGGGGGAAGGTTGCAAAGATGAGATTGGGAGAGGTTGCAGGTGGGTTGCCCATTCTTATCATAAACTATTTATTCCAACCAGTTAATCAAAAAATGAGTAGAAAATTGATGGGCCAGTATTTTTAAAAAATTGTAAGTATGATATCCATATTGTAGTTCCATAATATGTAGAATAGTGTTAGACTGAAGTTCTGTTCCCAGGTAACCAAGTCACCTTGGAACAGTTGCCATCTCTAGATGGGTATAATTCATAGGGCTTTAAATAAAAGGAGGAATGTAGCACCTGCTTTGACCTCCTTAGAACAAGGTGTGTATGCGTGAAAATCTTATATTCAACCAACTATGTAGGACCAGTCCAGTCAATAAACCTAACTAATATTCAGAGTTTTAGAATAAGTATTTTACTCCATTTCCCTTCTTTGATCTGACTTTTGACTGCTTTTTCCTAGACAATAATAATTATTAAGGAAAGAAAAAACACTTAGATACACTAGTTTGGTGATTGTTTAAAGTGACTCTATTAATACAAAATGTACAAATACAGGTAGGAATAAATGGTAGCATTCTATAAACCAGTAAATGAGCACAATGTGATCAAAACCTTCTTTTACCCCTAATAACATGAGATTGCTCTTCTGGCATAACTGAGTTTAGCATTATAGGCTAGAAGTTAAATTTGATTTTGAATATAGTAGAGAATGCAAACAATAGGTGGGGATCACTCAGGTTTCCAGATTACAAATAAGTGTATAATATCTGTCTTGGTCTCTTCAGAGGAGATAATAGACCTAACTGATCAAATTAGCATGGGTGGAAAAACCATCCATGAACTTGAGAAACTGAAGAAAGGCTTGGAGACTGAAAAAAATGACATCCAAGCAGCCTTAGAGGAAGCTGAGGTAAGCTCTTGAATGATTGTGGTAAACTTTGTTATTATTTAAACTTAAATATCAGCAGGTATTATGCTTTACTTAGTTTGGATTTAACATATTAAATGTATTCATTACAGTGATCTGTAAATCATGGATTAAGATTTAACACAGTATATGAACCAGCTTGTTGTGCCATAGTCAATAAATATTTAAATGTGACGTGTATATCAAGCAATATGAGTAGTATCCAAATCACTTTCCAATTACAATGGAGGCTGCAAAGAATTGGGTGTGAAAGGAATAGTGTAATATGAGGTAAAAATGAAATAAGAATTGGTGGAACTGTAAAAGAGTACATTGGCTTGGTATAAACATAATGAAGAATAAGTGTCTTGCTTTTACATAAACCAGTTTGTTCAGCAAATCATGATTTTTTTTTAAAAAAAGATTATGTTTAAGTAGAGCAATTATCCAATTGTTCAAGAACAATAGGACCTGTAACAAACCCTTTTTCTGTTCTTCCCAATCTGGCTGTTGCCTTTTGCTATTTGCTCCATGTGTCTTTGATCCAGTATTTAAAACTAAGTAGAAGCAGGCCATTTATCTGGGTCTGAAATAGCACCTAGAGATCAGAAAAATATATTTCTAGCTTTTCCAGAAAGATCTCCTAATTCCTGAGAACTATTGGATATTATAAAGATGACTGCCTAATCCACAAATAAGTAATATGGTGTCCAATTGTTTGGACTTTAATTTTCATCAATCACAACCATAGCTTTGTCAATGGAAGTCATTTTGAGAATTGATCTCTTTAAAAAAAATAGATTTTTTTTTAAAAAAGGAAGACACCAATCAGAAATGTCGATACTAATTCACAATCAGGTTATATCACATTGAAGGGAAGCGAACGTCTGTTGAGTTTTATCACTATTTATATTTCTTTGTGACTTAAGGGAGCCCTGGAACATGAGGAGAGCAAAACCCTGCGCATCCAGTTGGAGCTGTCCCAGATCAAAGCTGATGTTGATAGGAAACTGGCAGAGAAAGATGAAGAGTTTGAAAATTTAAGGTAGAAATATGACATATTGGAGAACCTGTTACATACTTTATGGAATGGATTGCAGTGGTATTATTAGATTTTCATGGCAAGTGAGGAAATCTATTGTCAGAGGCACTGTTGAGAAAGCAAGGCTGCAGTGATGATTCAGTTTTACTAGGCTGATGAATTAAGTGCCTTCTACTAAGCACTTTTCTTTTTTTTCTTCCAGGCGTAATCACCAGAGAGCCATGGATTCTATGCAGGCCTCATTGGATGCTGAAGCCAAGGCCAGAAATGAGGCTGTCAGGTTGCGAAAGAAAATGGAGGGAGATCTCAATGAGATGGAGATCCAGCTGAGTCATGCCAATCGTCAAGCTGCTGAGTCTCAGAAACTGGTGCGGCAGCTCCAATCCCAGTTGAAGGTCAGTCTTAATCATTTCTCAAGTAAATGTAGTCTATCAGCTCTCTTTTGCAATCTTCTCAATGATTATCACCTTATATCAGTGATGGCAAACCTTTTAGAGACCGAGTGCCCAAACTGCAACCTAAAACCCACTTATGCATCGTTGAGTGCCGGGTGGGTGTGGCCCATTGGCTGGGCATGGCCCATTGGCTGGGTGTGGCTGCGGTGGTAACCGCAGACTGGGCGGGACTAAAAAGTTCAATCAATCAATTCTAACTTTGCAAGATCTTTTTTTTTTCCCACGAGGTTGAAATTGACTGATTGAACCTTTTTTTTTTTTTTGCACACGGCGGAGGCCTAAAGCGAAAAGGTTTTATAAAATCCAGCTGAAGGTGTAGGACTGGGGCGACGGTGCGCATGCCCACAGAGAGGGCTCTGAGTGCCGCCTCTGGCACCCGTGCCATAGGTTCGCCACCACTGCCTTATATTAAAAGGTGGCAGTTTTATTTGGAAGTATCATGTGTTGTTATTTTTCTGTCTTCAAGGGCTGCAGAGAATGCAAAGCATTGTGCAGTGAAAGTAACAGTGAGATAGAGCTAAAATTGTTAGTGTTTTCCCCCCTATGCGGAATGTGTTTCTTCCCTCAGACTGGATTTATTAGCTAGAAACTTAATGCACTGTTAAGAACGTTATTTCAGTCCCATAAGCTAAGTGCAATAGAAAGTCAGTGGTTTGTCATGAGGCAGTATGATTTTGGGACACAGGTGCTGAAAGTATTTATGTGGCTCATGAGCTGCAGGTTGCTCATCCTCTTTCTTTGTGTTCACTATAGGGAATTGCCATCTTTAATGGTTTTTTGAGTTTTGCAAAACAACTGTTTTATTTTTGCTTGTGTTAAAACTGACTTCTCCTGATACGATCCACAGGACTTGCAGATTGAACTGGACGACACTCTACGCTATAATGATGACCTGAAGGAGCAGGCAGGTGCCTTGGAGAGGCGTAACAACCTATTGATGGCTGAAGTGGAAGAGCTGCGGGCATCCTTGGAACAGGCAGAACGTGGAAGGAAATTGGCTGAACAGGAGCTTATAGATGCAACAGAAAGAGTCAATCTATTACACACCCAGGTGAGCCGGAGAATATATTTTCAAGCAGGGATAGCAACTATTGGCATCAGTTCAAGATCGGAAGCAAAAGTGGGAACATTTTCATGGTTTATTGTTCTCTTCCCAAACAGAATACAAGCCTAATTAATCAGAAGAAGAAGATGGAGACAGACATTTCACAGCTGAGCACTGAAGTGGAAGAGGCAGTGCAGGAATGTCGAAATGCTGAAGAGAAGGCTAAAAAAGCCATCACTGATGTAAGGGGCCTAAGGAGCAGGGGTGGGAATATTGTAAGGGCTACATTGATTTTTCATATAGGTCTTTACTGGTGTGGCAGTTTCCTTCCCTGGTGTTTCCCAGAATTATTTTCTATGGAACTTAATAGAAAATACACAATGAAAATAGTTATTTATGAGTAGCATCAGTGCTTTTTTTGTAAAAAAAAAAAAAAAAAAAAAAGGTGCCGGAACTCACACATGTCATACAACCTGCCTTGCCTACCCTACAAGGTTCCATCCAAAAAAGGTGCCGGAACTCCGTTCTGGGCATTCTATGACAAAAAAGCCCTGAGTAGCATCTAGCAACGTTTGTTGATGGGGAACTCAGTGTTTTGCAATATCTAATACTTGACAGCAGGATCAGGTACTACTGACAGCTTATTTCAAGCTAGTGCCCTCCAGATACATTAATTGTAATTCTCATAATCAGTCACAGTAGCTAGTTTTAATGCTACATAAATGTTTTTTGGCTGTTGTCCCTAACAGGCAGCCATGATGGCAGAGGAACTGAAGAAAGAACAAGATACAAGTGCCCATCTGGAACGGATGAAAAAAAATATGGAACAGACCATCAAAGACCTACAAATGAGGCTGGATGAAGCTGAGCAAATTGCTCTTAAAGGGGGCAAGAAGCAGATTCAGAAACTGGAAGCCAGGGTTAGTATTTAAGAGAACATCTACTTTTTCTGGCAAAAACCTAATTTTCTTGTGGATTATGTTGCCAATAGTCCCAGTAAAGTAGAGACATGATGGGTAAGTAAAAGTCTGAATTCAGTGAGGTCTGAAACCATTTAAAGTTAAATGAAATCATATGTGCAAGGCTCTGTTGTAGGGGCAATGATCCATCATGTTATAGTCCACTAATATCTATGTAGATATCTAGTGTTTTGTGAAGCATGACAACCAATATAGTTTTTTGTTTTCTGAGCCAAGTAAGAAGGAAAAAGAACTTAACTGTGCTGTTCGGTCTTATTCAGGTACGAGAACTAGAAGGTGACTTGGATATAGAACAAAAGAAGAATGCAGAGAGTCAGAAGGGCATTCGCAAGTATGAGCGAAGAGTTAAAGAACTGACTTATCAGGTACATGCTTCATCATCTTCATGTTGATTCCTCAGATCCATGTTCATTAACACATATAGTGAAACCAACAAAAGCATAGGGGGAGCATTATACAAAAGTGAAACTTTCCTTTTTGCCTGCAGATCTCCCACCATTTTAGCAGTAATTCAGAGTTCTTCAGGACATAGCAAACCCTAAGATTGTTTCATTTGGAGTGAGACCAAGAAGTATTGTCCTCTGTTTAATGTGGAATTGTGATTTTATTCCAGTTTTATTCCAAAACTGATTGGCATCATATCATGTCTTCATCACTTTGGCTACATGATTATCAATTGGATTACATAGCAAACAAGCGTTTAAAGCTATTGACCAAAATAGTCAATAAGCTGAACCTAAGCTTCAGTAAACAGTACAAGAAACCAAGATTTAGGCTAGAGATCTTTCACATTCACATTCTCTTATTGTATCCCCAAATCAAACTGTATTTTCCCCATGTCACCTTCTCCAGTACATTTCTATCAATTAAAGGAAAGCTTGAAAATAGGAATCAAATTTGAATACTTTGTTCAAAATGGGCACCTACTGTATGTATCTATAGATAAATCAGGAAGGGGGAGGACATATTTCCAAAAAGTAAAAGAGCACTTCAGAAGTTTCTTCTGTGGAATATGAGTAGAATCTCAGTTTAGCTGCCCAGTTAGAAGAAGGGTATGTCTATTAAATCCAACCATGTTAGTTACGGTATGTTAAATCCAAATGTACATCCTTTGAATCAATTTGTGTAATTACATAACTGATGTAAATGGCATCACTTGCAATAAAACAAAACCTCAATTTCATGGATGAGAGGGGGTGGAGTTGCAATGAAAAAAAAA
>NW_015386550.1:650932-683572 GCF_001527695.2 Protobothrops mucrosquamatus
AAATAGTGAACATAATGTGAAAAAAGTGGACTGTCCACTCAAATAGTGGACACCTGGCAACCCTAAAAATTCCTCAGTCATTCAATGCAGCCAAGAATCTCTCTCATATCTGGCTCCACTACATCAAATTCCATCTTCTATTCATAGGAGCAACAAGCCAACTCCAACCTGGTCAAATACCGCAAAGTGCAGCATGAACTTGATGATGCTGAGGAACGAGCAGATATTGCAGAGACGCAAGTGAACAAGCTGCGTACTCGCACTAGAGAAGTTCCTCTGAAGGTGAGAACAATATTGCCTGAGGTAAAACATGGTAATTATCTCCCCATCAGTCTCATTCCTTAATGGATAAACTGTTGGGGAACAGGTATTAGCTCTTTATTTGATGTGATAAGATTTCATTGGCTCCATTAAGACTACTCAGCTGTAATCGATGTATAAATCAGGGAATAGGGGGATGGCTGAGACATAGAGCATGACAAAGATTAATGTGTTGTTTTTGCTTGCTTAGTCAGACAAAAATAATTCTTTTTCTCTGTGTTCTCTGCATAAATACATAATGTATCACAGGCTGGATTTGAGCTTTCAAAATGTAATGTGTAATCAGAATACAATAATTATAAACATCATTGTATTCTGAGGTGGAATATCCAAGCCACAAAGCAATGCAAAACACTTTTCACGAAAGAGGGAGATGGGGCTCTGAGAAGTTATCTGTGGCAATCAAATCTGAAAGTAACTTTTTTTTATTATTGTTAACAGCATGAAGAATAAGAAACTTCAGTGTAACATCACTTCGATGAATATGGCTATGTAATGGCTGCAACAGTCATTTCTGACTCTGTAGTGAATAAAGTCTAATGCTCATGATGGAAAGTGTGTAACTTTTTTTTTTTAGAATATTCAACTGTAGAATGTCTTCCTATGAGGCTTTTTTAAAATGGAACTTTTGTTTCACATCTTATTTATTTTATTTATTTATTTTATTTATTTAAATTTATATCCCGCCCTTCTCAAATTTGGAGAGTCTGACAGCATCTTTTGAGCCTAGCATTATTTAAGGAATAAGTATTGCTAATATAAAGCATTTCATGACCTGCATAAAAAAAAAATCATCTCAGGTGTAACCAGACTTTCAGAATCTGGCTATCACAGCCTATCACAACTCTCTTGCTACAGTGATGAACATTCAACAGTCTTGGAGAGCTGCTACTATATATAAATATCTGATTGATCTACCTTTTTACAAACAAGCTCAAACTGGAGTTCTTTGAATAATATTTCGTGAGACATGTTTTAAAATAGAATTCTTTATTCCATTTAATACATTTATGTGGTGTTAGTCAGTCAGTATTAATCTGGGCAGCATGAACATTAATTTGTGTGAAATAATTAAAATTTCCAGAAACATTTGCTGGCTAGGGGAGTCGCCTTTTTGCCACAAAACAGTTCCATTCCTTCAGCGATTTCCCCTTTTTTTTAAACAGCCACATATAAATGTGATTTGCCAGCTATTACTCCTCCACACAATTTATACTTAATCCAAGGCTATTGTAGTTTCTCATCATACACAAAGATGATCTACAGCAGTAGCTGTGGAAGAGGAACATGGGCACTCATGTGTCCCTGTAAGGAACCAAAAGGCCAATAATATACCCTGAGCCAAAACCTCCAACCCAACACTTTGGAATTGCCTACACTGAAAAGTCAGAAATAAATACACAGCATGATAGGTAAATCATCCTTGGAGTAGCTAAGTATTTTTGTTTTTTAGTGAGAGAAGTCTCACTGAAAGCCAAATTGATTAGTAAAAAGAAGGATGGTCATTCAAAGGCAAGACATATGTATGAATTAATTAGATACTTAGAATTCATTTTTGTAGACGATGGCCATACAGTCCTGATGTTTCAGTTCTAATCAAAAGGAATCCACAGGCATTTGAGTCTTTATGTTTACTATAATTGCAGAGTCACTACAATGACCTAGGACTGAGGATGTGGGGATGTTGTAGAAGCAATTGACTCTCTCAAAATTTATCCCAAACTAAAATTCTTGAATGACATTCTCCAAAGGCATCAGATGTATAACGGAGTACAGGGCCACTGGGAAAGTCAGTTTAAACATATCCTTAAGAGGTTTCTTTAAAGCAAGATACATGATTTACTCCAAAGTTTCCATTTTATTTCTGACAAGCTGTAAAGGATAAAACAATAGGGATAGCCTTAATAAAGTGCTGTTTTGTTCAGGTAATAGATTCACAATTAGATAATTACGGAGCAGTCAGGCTTTCTTGACAGGGCTCTTATCATAAAAAAGTGGACGCTGTCTTTGTCCCCAGTAAATACCTTAATAATTTTGTATGCAAATCAACCACCAGAGATCTCTAATTTCTATTACTTTTGCCCCAAAATAAGGTGCAATAGCGTGTGCAGAGCAAATGTGAATGGGGGAATAGCTGATCAACTGTATCTTACTTTCAAATATTGTAGGTTTCATGGAGATGTCTTGCTATTATTACATTTCTAATTACATTTCTAATGGCCAATTCTAATAAAAATGTTATGCTTTGAAGGATAAATTTTAACAGAATACAACCAAGATATCTTCTTGAAATTTTTAACTTGAGGCTTTTTAAGGATCTGTTTAAGATAAAATGTTATAAAATTATAAATGCATACATAAGAATAGTTGAAAGCTAAGGACAAAAAGGGCTGTTCTAATGCTTCATAAATTTCATAAAGTGCCTGAGCACAATGATGAAATGAAGCTTTTATTCCCAAAAAAAAGTTTCTGGAATCAAACACCAGCTGTCTTTCAACTAATTTGTTTAAACACTGGCAGTTACAACAGCAAGTTCAATATTTACTGAATAATTCACCCGATATGAAATACAAGTAAGTATCAGTAGTAGACTAGACAACTTCCAGTTACTATTACACATTAAGAACAATATATATTATATTATATATATATATTGTTCTGGTGTGTGAGTGTGTGGGCACATACACATCAGAACGGATGGTGCTAATTCTTTCACTTTAGCTGGTGCCTCTGTTTCCACAGTGCAAATTAGTACACCTTTCTGTTCAACAATAGGTTTAATATTCAGCAAAAGCAATATAGTACTGTGAAAGAAAATTCCATTTGCATTATGAACAAAATGGCCAGACTGCAGAATTTAGAAAAAAAATCCATAAATTTTTAATGTATTTGTTATCCTTCCCTTTTTTGTCTATTAGATTTACAGATACAATCAAATGGAACAATAAAAAGAAAAGAAAAAGGAGATGAAAAGGAGACCTGAAAGCATTGTAACATTAATTAAAATGTTTCAAAAATATTTTGATATAAATCTATACATTAGACTAATATTTAATCTTTTTATGATCTGTTAAATTCACATTTGTTAGATCAGGCAGAAATTATAGGATTTTTTAATTACAATTTGATTCATATTAGTTTCTGTTAATTATTTCATAAAAAGCTAATTTTAATATTCTTAAAACTATACATGGATTTATATCAATGTCATGAGGAAATTTATTCGGTTAATTTTACAAAACCTCTAAGTAAAATCTTTCCTTTGTGTTCTTTTTATTCTTCCTCGTTTTTCCCGTGATTGTATCTGAAAACCTAATAAACAAGCAAACAAACAAAAAAAGCCAGGGGGAAAAAGCCAACTACTTCCATCACTGCAATATATACCTGTTCTAGACAGCACTGTAAAAGTCCATTGAAGACAAATCCACAGAGCAGAGAAAAATACTGTTGAATGCAATAATACAGTGAACCAAATAAGAGAATGGGACAGTTTAGTACGAAACATTTCTAAAATCATTTGCAGAAAAAAGGACAAGCCATTATTTTTATGTATTTAAAAGTGAATTGCACACACGATCCTCTTGAAATGCAAAACAAAGAAAAAGATGTGAAGAATTAGGAATCAACTTTTTATGATGACTTAATAGTGGCTGGTGTACCTTAGGTGTGCTCATAAAACCAGCTTGTTTCAATGACTTAGGGAATTACCTCTCCTTTTAACTTCTAATTTGGGTTACCAGAAAGAAAATCACAGCTAACCCTTGCATATTGGAAAGGTCCCACCTCCCAAACTCAAAGGCTTCTAGTCATAATGAGCAGGGGAAAGTGGACCTTTTTGCAGACAATTCCAAACAGTATGCAGATTTCCCTGAATATGTGATACGTTTCAAGTTTGTGAAATCTTGCTCTTTAAAGAGGGTGGTGGGGCAAGGGGAGAAAATACATTAAGATAGTAATATTCCATAGTTCTAAGTTTGTGCACACAGCATATCCCTGAAAATCCAACGTCTGCAAGATTCCCTCTGAGGTATTGTCCACTGGAAGTGAGAACCGGTGGAATTACTCTTCGGTGAAGTCTCTGTCAATATCCATGTATGCCTCATCAATGTAGCTAATTATGGCACAAGGTGATGTCCGATCGGTACTAAGCAGAACAGACACAGTCTCTTTCCAATAGGAAAAACTAATACATGAACTCTATAAAGGGAAAAGAAAGAAAAATAAGCACAAACAAAACAAATGTCTCTGGAATATGGCTTGCTAGTACAAATGGCGTTCTATATGGGGTTGCTCTTGAAAAGTATCTGGAAGCTTCATCTAGTTCAAAATATGGCAGCCCGCCTGGTTTTAGGCAAGTCTAGATTTGCACATGTAGGAACGGCATCTCTCTTGTAGGAACTGCATGGGTTGTTGATTTGCTTCTGGGACCAATTCAGGGTGCTGGCTATTACCTTTAAAGCCCTACATGGGCGAGGGCGAGGTTATTTGAAGGGCTATATTTTTCCAGTTACATCAGGGTATATAGTGGGGAAGCGGGATATTTTACCCATCAGGATATAGTGGGGAAGCAGGATATTTTACAGGTCACCCCAGTTAAGGAGGTCTACCTAGCGGGGCCAAGAAAAGGAACATCATCCTGCAGAGATAAGACTGGCCCCCTTGATATTCTTCCGAAAGGCCCTGAAAACATTGGTTTGCCAACGGACCTGGGAACCCATCAAGTCGTTTGTTTGAATGCTGTTGCCAGGAGAATGCGGGTGTCTCAGGTATTGTATTTGGTGCTTTTTTTCTGTAAGTTGTCTGGAGTAACTGTGAGTGAACTGGGCAATCATCTAAATTTCCTAAATAAATATATACCATTAACATCTCATTGCTAGTATTTGAATAGGCCACCAAATACTTTGAGTTGATATTGTAGCACATATGCAATTGCCCCCCCCCCCAACAGTAATGAAAAATGCTCTGTAGAAATGTTTTGCTCCTTTTTGAAGGGAAGTGTTGAAGGATTATTTTGAGGTACAACAGATGTAGGATGTGTTAATATATAACCCACCAAATTGATCTCTGTCCTCCAAAAGTCCATTAAAAGTTGCCCTCAAAATTAATAATTTGCCACCACATTTTGGAGATTCAATCTTGATAGGTTCAGGTGTTACAGGAATTCATCAACAATTCATCAACAATTCATCAACAATTCACCCCACTGTTAACCTGATCTCCAAGAAAACTAGATGCTATATAGAATCCAGATCAAAAGAATTTCATGTACACATTAACCCAGGGATTGGGGCGGTGGGGTAGTTTAGAGCAATTTCAAGGAGATCTTTATTGACTAAATTTGTGCAATCAAAATTTCCTTTGGGTTTTGTTTCTTTTCTTACCTGTGAAAAACTACAGTGGGAAGCTGCAGTATTACTGTTCCTACCACATAAAATTTAATGCCTCAAAATGATAACATATTTTGCTAAAATATAGTCCCATGGGGAAAAATGTTTTATTCAAGCAGGGATAATAGAACTTCATTTATCATTTAAGATGCTGCAGAATTACAAATTTTGAGAACTGCTAAGTATAACCCATTCTGCATTAGGAATATATTACACCCAGATGATACAGAAATTGCCAAATAATTTGGTCCAGTTCAAATCAAATAGACTAAAAATGATTGAGAATATACAGGGTTACAAAAGAAAAATGAAGCAAGACTGAATTGAAACCCAGAAAGCTTGCTAGGTTATCCTATGTATGCAGGTGATTAAATAAGAAATTATTTGCCTCATGCTTGGCAGCTTTTCTATTTTAGAATTAAGTAAAATATAATGCTTAATTTAACCTAAATGCTGCTTTAAATAACATCGGCTGATGTCATATTTTTTAGTTAGTTTATGTAACATTCTGGGCCGGGAAAAGCTAATTTTGGTAGTGTATAAATTAAATATCAAAAGCAAAATAAATTTGCTCATTTAACAGAACATATATGTTATATTAAATAATCAGGAAAGCTTAATTTTCTGGCCAATGAAAATCCTACATTATTTTTTGGATTCACCCATTTCATGTATGATATTTTATCTTCTTGTACAGTCAGTTTTCTCTGTCACAGAAACAGTCTTTTAGGTTTGACATTCTGAATGCAGTATTGGTATGAAATGGAAGCATAAAAAGTCCATCCTGGTAAGAATATCACACACCAATGTCTCTGTCTGGCTGCACCGGAATATATATTTAGTTCAAGAGTTCAATTATCAGAATTCTCAATAAAGGATACATGAAAAATATTCGCGGATATTTTGGAATTGTATCTATCATACCATAATGCATTCTGAAATGTAGCTATTATTAATAACCAACTTTGGTGGAAGACTGCTATTTGCTAATGCTGTTCACTGCACAACATAACTTGTTCTTTCAGGCAGAAATGGATTGTCCCCTTGCAAAGAACAAAAAGACTGTACAGATATTTTCTAATGAGGCAGCATTTTCCTATATTTAAAAGAATAAAACTATTTGTATTAAACACAAAATTTTATCTCTGGTAATGCAGCAATTCTGTTTTTAAAAAGTCTGCAGTAAACATTTGGATACAGTGAATATATCCACTATATATTCACTATAATGTTCCTATAGTAATACATTACCTGTTCAGCCTCACAAGCAAGTAGAAACACTACAAAATAATGAGTGTTTTCCACTGTTGAAAGCTCAAACAGGACATCTTATTTTTTTCCCTCATTTGTTTTATTCCATCAAAAGTTTTCTCCTCTCTTCCGCATCACAATTTTGAAACGTAAATATTTGCAAGGAACTTAGGTTGCAGGCTTACATTTTCTAAACAGGTGCTGTCCTTGTCCTTATTGAGGTAATGCTGCTGCCAGAAACGAAGAAGACTATGAAAATTGTTCAGGATGAAACCAGGATATTTCTTTGTATATTCCATCTCTTGAAGGGTACGCAGATAAAATGGGAGCTTGTCTTTTCTTCGAGCTAACATTAAGATAACTAGACTTGTGTTCAGACAACTTACGTTTTCCTAGTTGAAAAAAGAATCAAGATGAGAAACCATATTGTTAGTTATTCGACAGAATCTAATCAACAAGGTATAAAATATCATTTTATGGATCAATATATACATATGATTCCTGAAATCCAATTGCCATATGTTACCTGGGTCAGTGTTTGTACATGAATAATATTAATGAGTCGGAAAAGAAAGGACATCCTCATGGACATCTGTGACATGTATGATAAGAGGCGGCACTCAGACAAGACTTCTGCAACTACAAAAAAGAAAGTGTGTTAGATTTAAAGTGATAAGTCATGAATGAGCTATAATTCTGAACAGGAAAAAAAAAGCACTGCTAATATGACTTCCACTCATAACTTGTTGGAAAGATTGGTTGTAATTGCAGTGCTTTTCAGAATGTAACTTTGGTCTCTTCAAAGAAAACCTGGCATTAGCCAATGCGGTATCAATGTTGGGAACTGAGGGTATTTAGGATAAGGGATACTTGTTTCCTATACAAACCTTGATCGCACAATTGCTAGTAAAATTGTTGGTTATATTGGAATATTTGCTTCAAGGACGGTACCGCTGTTCATCAGCATTTCAACAGATTAAACTACATTTATGAATAAACTGTGTTAATGATCTCAGAGTATTTCCAGCAATGGCTAAGAGTTATACAGATAAGCTGCAAAAAGACATACTTGCGCAGATTTTTAATGTTATTCCTTGGCTTCAAAACAATTATTTTACCTTTAATATCTGACTGGCTCTCAAATCGATCCAGGGACAAAGTAATACAACGAACCAACATGTTGGAATCAACCAGTGAACTGTTGATCTGATTCAAAAATATCTGAAACTAAAATATTGGAATCATTAGGCTCTACCAAGAGTACTATGTACAAATAAATAAATAAACAAGTATAATACTAAAACTGTATAAAAGGGATTCTAGGATTTTAGTTTTACCTTTTCCTCTGTGTTGATGTACTTATTAAATCTCTTGAAAGCGTCTATGTTGAATTTCATCAGTTCCCCCAGAAGATCAAAATAACTTTGAAGCACATCTCGTGATTTGCATTCACTGTCAACAATGCAGTACAGAATATGCTGGCAAGATTAAACGGACTGTTACTATAAGTTCAAGATATTACATTCTGCATTACAATAGAATACAATTAATAATATAGTAACATATTAAAATCAAACATTCACTTAGCAACAAGATTTTTTTTGTTACATACTACAAAAATATGTTTCATGATTTGGGAAATTATTAAAATTAATAATGTACACCTGTACTTTCAAACAGATTCTACATGTAACAACAGTTTTCTGGTAAAGTTTAAAAGTTAATTTCTTGAATACTGATGCTAAATTAAATTACCTCTAAAAGCCCCCTTTTTAGCAAGAACATCTGATCTGCATAGGAAGTAGCACCTCGTAAGAAACTTTCAACTGCCCTTGCTTGCCAAAATCTGGTAAAACAGAAGAAAATTAAGCACATGTTCCTTTTTTCTCCATTAAACACATCAATACAACAAAACAAAATTAACATTGTTATTCATGCTTAGCCAGGGTATATAATTCTTCTTTGGAGAGAAACAGGAAGAGGAAGAAGACCAATGAAAATACTTAATTTTTCAATCTTGGACCATTATGTGGAGAATAAATTTTGCTCATCATGTAACTGGAACTTTGCCATAGCAAAAAAGCATCAATTTTATCACCTCAGAATCAAAATGATATTTGTGCAACTTCTTACTAATAGAAATCATTAGAAAAAAAATATAATAGCTACCACTGACTACATATACGGATCACTCTCTCTCTAGAACATATTATTTTCGATCTAAGGCTCTGATAGCCAACATCTCTGGAGACTAAGCAACTTTTAATGCCATGGGCAAGGCTGAAACATTGCAGAGTAAAACAATAAGGTTACTGTTTATTGCCATGAACTCAATTTAATTTTTTAATAGAGGATAATGAAATAAATTCTCTGCAGGCCCCAAGATGTAACAAGATGCAGGCCCCAAGATGTAGCAAGAGCAGAACTCACCTGAATGACGATTCTGCTGGTTCTTTCTTCATTACCTGAAGAAGTCTGGTTAGCAAGCCTCTTTTCCCATCGCAAATTAAACTTCTAAAGTATAGGAAAGTGTTAAATAAGTAAACCAGTGGACTGCCATGTGAAGCTATACAATTACTATTTAGTATACTTCTCCTTCAATACTGTACATTGCCCAGTTTTATAGAGAAAGTCAAGGTCCACATGTCAGATTTCACTTATATAGCTTTCACATTTGAGCTGTATAATCTACAATATTTTTTCTATCTGAATTTTAAAAATTGGTGCATTTAAAAAAAATCAATTCTGCAGGCAGAGTGGCATACATTTAAATTTAAGCCGCATTGCTGAATATTCATGAGAAAGTCATGGTTAAATGGGCCACTATGCAAAGATTACTTCAGAAAACAAATTATGCAGAAAAATATGTATTCACAGTTTTCTACCTGTCTGTGTTGACAACAGCCTCAACCTCAGGGATGTTGGCTTTTAGAGAGATTGCGCTCAATTCATTAAGTTCTTGACTGTTTAAAAGTAGATATTTGTTCCTAATACGAACATTAGAACAGATAAATGAACACCTCTATTAGCTTATGTAATGCATTATTTATTTGCTATTTCCAAAATTTACAGCATTTGCAACAATGTCAAGGTTTGGGATCAGACAGAGATGGTCAGTTTTATAAAAACAATATTAGGAGGTAAACACTGGCAACTATATTGAATAACCTCATAGACCATTCACAGTTTGGGACATTGAAGGTTCAGGGAACGGAATCAGTAACAATCAATGCATGAAAAAGATGGACAAGAACCCACAGAACCGATTGACACTCTGTGCTTCTTTCTATCTATCTATCTATCTATCTATCTATCTATCTATCTATCTATCTATCTACCTACCTACCTACCTACCTACCTATAGTTAAATAGATAGAAGCATAACCATACCTTCTTCCTGACTAAACATCCTCTCATAAGTTCTACATATTACCATTTTTGGTTTTCTCTTCTTTTATTGCTACCCAAACACTTCCAATAGGATTTCTATGATCCAGCCCCTGGGTTTCTGTGCAGAGTTGTTGCTTTTATTTGTGCATAGTGTATTCCTCCTGTCTGTAGGGCCTCTCTTTTTTTAAAAAAAAATGAGTGGTAACTTCCACTTTCTATGTGCTAATTATCTCATCAAGTTTCAATCATGTCTTCCTGATTTACAGTCTCCAGTTCTTCCTAGTTTTTTTCTTGCACTCCACGCAGTGTGGAAGAAAGAGCATACGTTTTGAATAACACCACCTACTGGACTCTTAATAGTTTCCCACAATCTCTGCAATGAGTACTGCAATGCTGAGCTCCTCAAGTCTCTTCTGATAAGGGCACAAGCTTGCAAATGCAGTAAATATAGTTCTGTCCTCTTAGGCAGAAAAAAATTGTTGCACAGATAACAATGCTTCTTTTATTGTCCTTACTGCTTGCAGCCTCAGTCACGGGCTCCCTGAAGCTGAGTTCCTATGTAAAACCTCCCACCAAACTCCTTTCTTCTTTGACCTCTCCCACCAAACAAACCCCTTTCCCTTATTTGCTCTTCCCGTTTTCTTGCTCAGTGTAAGTTTTAAATATGTGACACGTACAAATATTGTTCAAAGGTAATTACTGTACATACAATCGGCTATGTAGTTATTTTTGAGGAGCTTCTGACTATATTAAAAGTTAAATATTCACTGTTAAGCTAAATGGGCAGGGAAATTGCAATAAGGATCACAAGCATATACTCACTCATGATGATCACTAAAACTCTGAAGTAGTCTCAAAAACTGAATCTTCAAGGTAATATCCTGCAGAAGGGAGGTTAATTACTTGTATAAATAAAGTGAATGAACTGCAATCACCAGCATCAGCATCAGCAATTAGGCACTGCCCAACTCTGACAGAACTAAATACAATATGAATAAAGGGGGGGGAGGGAAGCCAAGTTAAATAAATAAATAAAATTGAGAACAAGATAGAGAAACCAGCTAAAAACATAGAAAAATACATAAATGAATTCTATTAATGAATTCAACAAGGAGCTCCAGCTGCTCTAGCCGAGGGTCTAGAACAGGGGTAGTCAACCTTGGCTCTTTTATGACTCGTGGACTTCAACTCCCAGAATTCCTGAGCCAGCACAGGGTTGAAGTCCACAAGTCATAAAAGAGCCAAGATTGACTACCCCTGGTCTAGAAGAACAGCCAGGTTTTTAAGGCCCTCTGTCATTGGGGGAAGCCACCTGGCTCTTAGGGGGAACCTCATTCCAGAGAGCAGGGGACGGTAGAGATGAACCTTCTAGCTGCTACAAGATAGTTTGATCAAAAGCAGTGTGCCAACTCTAATGGCTTCTGTGAGCTAGGCAGACATCATGGGAGAAGGCAGTTCATCAGACAGCCATGTATGGCTCTCTAAGAAATAACCAGCCCCTTCAGTTGCACCTGGAAACAAACTGCTAGCCAATGCAACTTGTAGAGCAGGGCAGTCACCTACCACACCTACCACACAAACATCTTTCTGGTTGCTTTGACAACCCACGATGGATCTGGTCCAACGAACAGGTAGTGGAACCAAAGTAGACAGAAAACCCTGTCTATTTTCTTAGGAGTCACCAGATCATACCACAAGATTGAGCATTGGGCATCTTGGCCACACATGCCACACGTGACCAGTTAAGAAATCAACTTAGAGAGGAGCTGAGCGATTGCAGTCATTATTACATTACTATTAGTAATCAAAAATTACTATTTATTAATAAAAAATACCCCAAGGTTACATTTGGTATTACACACCTCGGTTTTCAATGGAATCTGCCTTTTTATCTCCAATATGACAGGATTCTCCCAAATCTGAAAATGGATTCTAGAGTGGATTTAAACTAGGTGGCAATCCTAAAGAAATGTTGCTAGCTAAGTAAGGTCTTGAGGTGATGATAAGGAAAATTACCAACTACCTGTGCTCATCCTAAATCATGAAAACACTTCTCCTATTTTCCATCCCTAAACTTTTCCATGACCTGGAAATCAAAGAGGACTGAGATTGGTTAGTGCTTAGATGAAAGGCCTCCAGAGAATGCTAGGAAAGTGAGCTGGATTAATAAATAAAACAAAAGAAACACATAAAAAATTCTAGAAGGCAATAGCAAACCATTTAGGTATGACCAAGTAACTATACTGATGTAGCCATTTATCACCATGACAGAACTCAACATAAAAGAGGTATTTTTATAGTTTCAGCTTTTGTGACCTGACTAGAACAGTCATATGTTAATGCTATTTATGGCAAGGTTCTCACGAGGATAAACTAATACTCACCGGGCTACAGTCACAGTTCTGATTGTGCCCAGGCAAAACAAGGGCCGATGCAGAATGTTTCCGCCATATTAATTTATCAAATAAATTATTAAGGCCAGGGATCAGTCTAAATTCAGCAATCATTTTATGAACCTAAAGAAGAAGAGCATTCAGTTAATTCACCTTATCTATCACTTCAAATATTGGAAGGAAACAATATTTATCCCCCAACCTGTTAGCCTTTTGTAGAGCTCTAAAAACCTGGTCATGTTCCCAAGCCTGGGGTGGTGAAAGCGTTAAGGGCCCTGTTTCCTGGCTTTATTGATAATTGGTCAAGTATCTTGGCTGCTCTGTACATTTATTTTGGATATTTTTTATTGTCTTAAAATGCTCTTTAAAATTGTAGTATATATTTTTTTGAATTAGAAGTTACCAGAATCACTGTTTGAAATGGACAGCTATGGAAATTGAATGAATGAATAATAAATTCACTGGATTAGGGGACTGGAGGCTAATACATATAAGGACCGGTTGCTGGAATTGGGTACGTCTAGTTTAATGAAGAGAAGGACAAGGGGGGACATGATAGCAGTGTTCCAATATCTCAGGGGCTGCCATAAAGAAGAGGGAGTCAAGCTATTCTCCAAAGTACCTGAAGGCAGGACAAGAAGCAACAGATGGAAACTAATCAAGGAGAGAAGCAACCTAGAACTAAGGAGAAATTTCCTGACAGTTAGAACAATTAATCAGTGGAACAAGTTGCCTCCAGAAGTTGTCAATGTTCCAAAACTGGAGGTTTTTAAGAAGAGACTGGACAGCCATTTGTCTGAAATGATACAGGGTTTCCTGCCTTAGCAAGGGGTTGGACTAGATGACCTCCAAGGTCCCTTCCAACTTTATCATCATCATCATCATCATCATCATCATCATCATCATCATCATCATCATCATATTCTTCTTCTTCTTCATTATCATATTATTATTATTATTATTATTATTATTATTATTATTATATAAATATCTTTCAGACATTACTGATTAAAAACAAATTAGTTATATGTCTTTAAGTGCATCTGGTATCATCTTAGTAAAAGGTATCATACTAAGGTATATACAGTTGGTATTTTCCTATTAAAATATGATATTGGTACTTGATTTCGGAGGCATAAACTATTATCTAAATTCTATGTTTTTCAATGAGTAAATTCTTAATAGTAAAGGGATATTCTAATTCAGTGATGGCGAACCTTTTAGAGACTGAGTGCCCAAACTGCAACCCAAACCCCACTTATGCATCGTCGAGTGCCGGGTGGGTGTGGCCCATTGGCTGGGTGTGGCTGCAGTGGTAACAGAAGACTGGGTGGGACTAAAAAGTTCAATCAATCAATTCCAACTTTGCAAGATCTTTTTTTTCCCCGTGAGAAGTTGAAATTGACTGAACCTTTCTTTTTTTTTTTTTGCGCACGGTGGCAGAGGCCTAAAGCGAAAAGATTTTATAAAACCCAGCTGAAGGCCTAGGACTGGGGCGACGCTGCGCGTGCCCACAGAGAGGGCTCTGAGTGCCGCCTCTGGCACCCGTGCCATAGGTTCGCCACCACTGTTCTAATTCGTGTTCTGTTTCTTTAACCAAAAGCCCTTTAACTAGCGGTTATGCAAGACACCTGACCTGACAGTGACTCAGAGCATTTCTATTTTATCCCAGAGAATAAAATGTGCAGGTTTAAAAATAAGTACTTAAAAAAAGATCAACAGTGTCCTGAGAACTAAAATAAGTTTAGTTTTTAAAAGGTTGTAAGATTTTAAGAAACATTCGGAGAGAATATCTCAAAAAATGATAATAGCATTACCTGATTTCTTTGTCTTCCCATTAAAAGCACACAAAGCACATATAAAACTTCCAATTTATACATAATTTCATGCATAATTTTCATGGATTGAGGAAGCTGATTCCTCGTTGAGGTATTGGCAAATCCACTCTCATCTGAAGATTCTAAGACAGAAAAATGTTCAATGTAGAGGTCTTCATAAGACATTACATTAACCTGTGTGAACTTCCTTTTATGAAGTGTCCTGGATCCAGGTTCAAGGCCATCCTTGGATATAGAAACCCACTTAGTGAGTTTGAGCAACTTAGTCCCTCTCAGCCAAACCCATCACACAAGTCTGTGTTATGGGAATAAAGTGAAGGAAAATCCCTACAGAAGTCAACTTGGGTACTTGGAGAAAAGATAAACTATAAATGTAACTAATAACTAAATGTAAACAATGGAAGCAGCAGTGATGTGCTATGTACTTGCTGCAGCTTTGGGTGTAAAGGAGGAAAGATTACACAATGGCAAAGGAAAAAACAGAAACCTTGCCTAAACTTAAACTGAAATGACTGAATAGCAAAAAGCTATTAAAAACCATTCCACCTCACTATATGATTAGAACAATGTCAGTTAACATGTTTAAATGTGGTGGCCTAGGGGTACTAATTTCAGGATAGACCCTTTAAGGAATTGCGGGTTAAGAAATGGCTGTTTTAGCGTGTGCTGAATACCTGTGCTACTTTGCTCTGTTTCTTCATCTGCCACACGCATTAGTGCATCAAGAACTAAAGCATTGTCTAGCCAGGTGTACCACTCCTCCAGCTCTTGAAGAAAACTGGAAGTTCCTGTTGTTTCTGATACTTTTCGGGTTGCTAGTTTACACAGTCGTTCAATGAAACCTGGTATATTGAGAAGGGTAGCTAGGAAAAGAGGCAAAGAGAACCATATTAAATAGTAAATTACTGAAAAACCTATGAATTATTTTAGCTAACCTAACTAATATTCTCATCTTAAATAAAAGAACATTACAGAATTTGAGTAGATAGGACATTTCTTTTAGCAAGCAAGCAGAAAAGTGAAAACTTTAGGGTGAATTTGAATGAGTAATTATGCTCTTAAATTTCTCTGGGGAGATAATTTTCATTCCCCTTCCGCCAAATGCTCCTGATATGCCCCTTGGACTACATTTGTAGACTCCTAGCACTCTGATATCATACTAATGACATTTGGTAGAAAAATAGTTGATTTTTAAAAAAAATTTCTATTTAGAAATAGAAAGCACCTAATTGGCAAAACATTCCATATCCACTTGTGGCCCTCCCCAAAATAGCTCCAACAAAATTTGATGATTCTGCCACTGAATTTCTACAGCACTATTTTGAGCTGGGAGAATGGAAGTACAGAATTAAGACAGAAATGGAAATATCTGCCTTCCAGAAGCTTCTCTCTCCCACTCTCATTCTTAAAAGTAAAAAGCAGTCCCACCCTTTAACTGAGTCATCGCATGACTTCCTACAATTCTCAAAAAGTTCAGATGGTTGAGTTGTGCCTGCTGACTCCTTGCAGATTACTTATTTCTACAATATGCACACTTGCAAATTTGAAAAAAAGCACACAATTCTTTCCAGCTTTTCTATTTTCTTGAGTGTTCTTGTTTGGAATATTTTACAATGAAAGGAAACATTTTACCTTGATTTATTTCGGCTCGAGAAGGACCCAGATTTTTTTTCTGTTGAGCATTTTTAGCAAGTAGTGTGTGTTTATCATCACTGCCAGTGTCGAGCTCTGAAATTGTAACAGCAAGGATCCTGCAGAAGTTTGCTAGTTGCTGTTGGTCAAAACTGGAGACAAGATTGGCGAGATTTGGAATATCCTCTAACTGGATCATTTCCTAAAAGGAGGCAATTCACATGTTAATTGCTAACATTTCTTACATTCTAGTAATTAACCATTATGAATAATTTAACAACATTTAAACAAATTGCTTTCAGTACATGGAATCTTTTTCAGTTTCAGGTGAAGCATATTAGAAACTCTACAAAATTCCTTAAAAAGGTATCAGGTGTGCCTAGTTCAAATCATGCTATTGTAATCTTTGAGAATTTGGCACTATCCATCCCCTTTTACCACAGCTGTCATAGCATGAGTAGAGTCTCTATGTGTTACCAAGCAAAAGAGATGCCCATGGCAACTCAGTGATTGTAGGGAAGACTCTCAACCTCATAGTTCAGTCTTATCTCCTGTCCTATTTAATGTCTGCATGAATATCTGCTGGGAGAAGTCATATAGTAATTTAAGATGTGGCATCCTCAATATATCGATGATACATACCCTGGTGGTGCAGTGGTTAAAGTGCAGTGTTGCAGGCAAAATCTGCTCACAGCCTGGAGTTCGATCCTGACGGGGCTCAAAGTTGACTCAGCCTTCATCCTTCCAAGGTCGGTAAAATAAGGACCCAGATTGTTGGGGGCAATATGCAAAATAATGCTTTACATTGTAAACTGCCCAGAGAGCGCTGTAAAGCGCTATGGGGCAGTATATAAGCCAAAATGCTATTGCTATCACTATTCGGTGGTCAGCCCAGGCCCAGCTGGAGGTGCTACAGAAATCTTGTCTTAGTACCCAGAGCCTCTTAGAATCTGGATGAGAGAAAATAGGGTAGCTGTTCCCTGAGACAGTCGTTTTTGCCCATCACAGACCACCATCCGCCATCGCGAGGTTATCTCTCAAGGAGATAGCATTGCTCCTGAGGAAGCAAACCTGTGATTTGGAGATCCTCCTGAAATGACAGCTACTAATGGAAAGGAAACTAAAGGCTACAGGCAGGAGGTCCTTTGACCAGGTCCTTTACCTTGCATCCCAACTGCAACCCGACCTGGAGTTGCAGAACTAGTTGAGAACTAATACAGGTAGTCCTTGGGTTATGAGAGCATTTGGGACCAGGACTGCCATCATCAAGCGGTCTGGTTGTAAAGTGCAATGTCACATGACCGCATCATTTAACTATGGTGATCCAGGCAGTCCTGGTGGTCACTGTAACCCAAGACATGCATGTTCTTAAACAGAAAGCGGAGGGAGTCCCAGGTGAGGAGCATGAGGGTGCCACACGGAAGTGCAAGAGGCCTGGGAAACACAGGTCACCAGCGAGTTGGGGTGGTGCTACAGTGTGACAAGAGGTCAGGGAAACTGAGAAAAAGAGGGCACAGGTTTATGTTCGTATGCAAGAGCAGGAAGGCCCAGGAAAAGAGGGCACTGGTAGGTGCAAGTAAGTGATAGATGAAGGAGTGTGTGCTGCATGCAACAAACAAATGCTGGGGGGGGGGGAGATGACACTTACCTAAGTGACTTGTGATCTTCCTTGTTGGCTTACCCATTGATTTTGCTTATGCAAAGCTGGCAGAGAAGGTCAGTAATTATATGACTGGGGGATGTTGCAAATAGCTGTAAGTGCAAGCTAGTTGCCTAGTATCCAAATTTTGTTCACGTGACTGTGCGGTGCTTAAATGGCTGGAACTTTGAGGGTTAGTCCCTTTGTTCAGTGCTACTGTAACTTCACAGAGATGCTGAACGAATGGTCATAACTCAAGGACCACCTGTATCACTATCATAATTTGCTTGGGCTATTGCCAAGCATTCTACATGATGCTGCCTTTGAAGACCATCAGAAAATTCAACTGTTTAAATTTTGAATGTGGTTGCCAAGAAGGATGGTTTTTCTTAGCTAATTCATTAGTACATGGGTGAAGGATCCAAACTTTTCCCAAAATTAATTGTCCCATGCTACTAATAGTTTCAAAGGATTATTGACAAACCTTTTTCACTCCAAGAATGTCTTCAATAAGCGTGGCTGTTTGCAGGAATGTCTTTTTATTTGTCATCAGTGTAAACAAGAACAGCACAAAATCATTTCTTTCTGCCAATCGTTTAGTGACTCCTTCGGTCTACAAAATTAAGAAAGTATTCATCCCAATTATTTATTGGCAATATCTCTGAATAAAAAATCCACAATAGTATTCCTCAATTGACAATTTTTACAAGTATATTAAGGAGGAAAATAAATATATAGTAAAAACAAATAATGAAAGTCTGTTTCTGGAGTCTAATGAAGCTGTTCTGGATGACTGAATGGAAAAAGGGATTCATTGATAGGTTTATGCTGTACATTTGTTTAAACTCTTCAGCACTAGGTTGAAACTGATAAGAGCTTTTCAGTAGGATTGATGTTATAAATCTAATTCCCCAAATATCTTCTCATATTTGTTTTGGAGGATTCCCTAAATTTCTGAGGCCTATATTATTTTTGTGTGTGTATTTTTAGCAGAATGACAATATTGTATATAGCCCAATATTTTTGCCGATAATGCTGATCATGTTGATATTAAGAATAGTTAGATAATTGATATTATTATTGTTATTATTTTATCTACTATTTCATATTTTTGTATATGGGGCGTTGAAGGCAGCAACATCAACATAAAATAAATACCTAAAAGACTAGCTTCAACTGCAAATGCCTGATTGAAGAGGAAGGTCTTGATTCCTTTCCTAAAAAGTGGACCGCTTAGGGAATGCTGTAAAGCACTATGAAGTGGTATATAAGTCTAAGTGCTATTGCTATTGATGGAGTAGATTCCATAGCTTGGGAACACAGTAGGAAAGTATCAAAAGCAGTCCAAAAACAATCATGGTAATGTATTTTTAAACTTATTTGATGGAAAATAATTTTCAATCTGGAATAAAAATATACAAAATACCAATGAATTTCATATTACTAAACTCTTAAATAGTCCTACAATTAATCACATACCAACAAATCCTCTTTAAAAGACAAAATTGAGATAAAATGCAGTTGACAACGTGTTTATATTATATTATGTGAAATTCTATGTTTTATTTTTTTAAAAGTAGGTAATGTTTTTAGGTATAATAAAACAAAAAATTGTTAGTAAATAGAATATGACTTACACATATGCAGGAATTGTACAATATGCTTAAGCAGTCCTTGATAAGGTCATCACTTACTGTAAAACATAATATTCTAATTAGTGCTTTTTTCAAATACAGTATCTCAAGGTCACTCATTCTGTCTATATTTCAAGGTATGTTACATTATATCATAAATACAAAGAATACTGATGAAAACAGCATGTATTTCAGCTGTTAAAGTCCACTAAACCTAGGGTTAATTGTATCAATGGGGAGGATTATAAGTAAATGGCTAACAATCAACCATCAGTCTTCCATCTCAATGGTAATTCCAGGATTATTATTTTGCGTACTGCCTGCATCCTGTGGGTGGGGCTTTTCTTGTTTGTGCGGCCTGGTTGCTGGCATGCTGCGGACTGGTGCTGGTCCACAGACCGGAGGTTGGGGACCCCCTGCTCTACACATATATTTGTATTTTTTTAAAAAAATATTAGTTTATTAATTCTTAATGGGTAGAATAGAAATAACTTGTCTAAAAGTAAAAACAAATTTAATGAAAGCTGAATGTAGAATTAGAGGTACTAATTTAAATCCACATAGCAAATACGAGGCATGTTTTAAATGATTTGTTAATGTTTCCATAGTGAGTAAACTATAATTTATCTTGCAACTACTGCTACCAAACCTGCACTTGTGACTGACACTGAATAAAAAAGTATTTATGACAGAGACATGACTTCTACTTACTCTTTTGTTTCTTCTTCTGTGTAATAAATGTTGGCCTCATAAGTATTTCTACTAGAAGCTGTGAATAAGATAATTACTTTATTTACTTTAACAAAATAGTACAACAATTATCTGAATAGCAACTTCAATTGATTTTAAGCAAATTCTTCTTTTTTATTGCGCACACAAAACTTCTATTCAACTACATGGTAGCACCTGTTTGAGCCCCCCAAAATAAGAAAGGCAAAGTAAACTTGGTTAATATTTCGATAGGAGACCTCAGCAGACCCTGGGTTTATAACTAGTGTGGGAAACTTAAAACGTTCCCAGATTCGATGGCAATCCCCTTCTGCATTTTTGCCAACTACGAGACAACTAGTTATGTCTGTACAATCATCAGCTTGATTTGAACAAGACTTTACCTTACTTTACAAAACGTCTAATGCCCAAACTTTACAATGATCTCTTTGTAAAATTTACCATGTTTTAATAGGATATCTCTCTAATGTTTGGGCTCATACTTAAATACACAAGCTTTTGGCTTTGTGCTCTCTCTTCTAATACAGAAGATATAAGAAGATGATAGAAGATGTTCTGAAGTAACTAATGTTTCCTATTATGCCTGGTCAGGTCCAGCTAGGTTTAAGGTTGACTAAACTAGAAAAACAAACCAACTTCAAAGTCTGGTCAATAATCTTTATCCATTTCAGTAAATTGTATTGTAATTTTGTGTGGGGTTAAAAATACTATTTTGACAACCACTTGGCATTAGAATCAGAGAAATGTAGATATTCTATGTTGTATACTTCTTTCCTCTGTCAGAACAGGTAAATAAAATAGTAACCTTCTTTTCACATCCCAATTTGGAATTATAATTATTGGCTATCAAACCAGCTAATTTTAAATCATGTGACACTGGTTAGCTATGGCCTCTTAATGTGCTCCATTATGATCACATACACATTTAACAAGAAATACTGCTCTATTTTAAATACTTTTAAACTACATGTAATACAAAATAATTGCTGAATATATACATCCTAAATACGTTGTGCTAGTTATCTGGGAAAACAAAATCTCATTGCCTCCAAATTAGGCATTAAATGGAATTTGCTTTTATTACGTTGTCAGTTTTTAGATAAGACAAGGCTATACAAGAGCCTGGACTGGTGAGAAGCACAGATTTGTTGCTTGTTATATGAAAGCTATTGAGAGAAATATAGGTACTTCCACCTTTATAAAACATATTTCTGCATTTTTCAGGAATTATATTATCCTCTCTTCTCTATCAACTTTAAATTCAGCTTTACTTCTTCAGTTCAAACCAATTAAAAAAATCATTGTAAATTTGTATTTAATGAGATTAAATATGCTGTTTCCCAAGCTCTGACTTGTACTAAATTTATGGATGGTTTTTAATTGAGTCTGTCTGAGGCTATTATAATCATAAAACAGTTTGTCATCTTCTATTAACATGAAATTATATTTAAGACTGAACACATGATTACAATAGGTATAATAAAAACAATATATGTCACACCTAATCAGTTGTATTCTACTGACTAGAGACGAATTGCATATACTTCCAGATACTCTACACTGTAACCGTTCCACAATTTCAGTTTCTGAGCTGGATCACCCCTTTGCTAGCACTGAAAAATGGTTTCCCCAGAAGCCAACCAAACCCAGACAGCTGGTTGGCAAACTACATTAGAAATTAATGAACTCATGTTGGAACAAACATTATTCGCTTGAATCAGAGGCAATGAGATTGGGTGATTAGGTGATACCAGAAGGCTGGTGACATGGAGAAGACGTAAAAAGAAATATTTAAGTTATGTTCAAGAACTCCAATTACTTGAATGACTATATCAGAGATACTTTGCTAAAAGTACTATCCTACTTTATATTAGATTTGTTATGATGGGACAAAATATCCTGGAGAATAATATTCAAACTGCATTAGGTAGCATAAACTACAAGCAACTTTTAATATTCTTGCCTATTTTTATTAATGGTTTTCACTCTTCTCAGATTTTGCACAATATAATCTCACTGGCTTTTAAACATATGTTTTTCTTTCCAAAAGACATTTCAGAAGAACCAACTCTTTCCTTGTAGTTCAAAAGATCACCAAAGCATAGTAAAATTACAAAACATTCATCTTTATTATCCCATGGCCTCCTACTCTTTTTATATATGCAATATATATATTATATGCAACTGTTTCCTTTTAATCTTTCTCTTCTAAGCTAAAAGATGATAGATGTTCTCCAAATTAATATTTCTCAGATGATGAGTCTTCACTTCCTGCCTTGAACAAACATTAATATTTCCTTACATTTATCAAAGTTTCTCTACCATGGATTAGAATGTCGCAGCATTTGAGAACCTGTTTCTGTATTGAAAGCAAAACTGACTCAGAGTATCACTTACATCAACACCTCCAAATAGGTCAAATGTATATGTATTTGGAAAAGTAGACTCTTGTGCAGTTTTTCTTTCTTCTGTGACAAACGCCATGGCTTCCATTGAAAGGAGGGGAGAAATTTCCTGGCAGAAACAAAAACAAAATTTTATTGTAGTTATGATAGATTTATATATTAAATTACAGAAGTTATTGAGAGAATAAGACTTTTAAATATTAATCATTTTCAGAGCAACAGTTTACAGCTGTTCTCAACCTTGGCAGCTTTCAGACGTGTGGATTTCAACTCCCAGAACTGTAAATGTATAGCATGTATATGTATCATGTTGGCTGGGGAATTCTGGAAGTCCACACAACTTACAAGTTGCCAAGATTGAGAAACACTGGATTATAACATCAAAAAGCCAATATTTACATTGATCCTTTTTAACTGGTCCACAAACTTTGTATGGCATTGCTCAAAATAATGCTTATTCATATGAAAAATGCAGTTCAATAAAAGCACACATAATGGCTTCACATTAAGCAAAGACCCTCCCCTCCAGTATCTAAACTAGTGATCAGTAACCAAGAAATAGATCTTGGGGTTATCATAAATAGTCCAATACAAATGTTCACGTAATGCGCATTTGCTCTGAATTTTATCAAAACAATTAAAAGGCTACAACAGAGCTGAAAAAGGCAGAGAAAGTGACAGACGAAATGTTCTAATACTATCTGGTAAAAAAAGGCCTAATGCTCAGAAATTGCTAGAATTGAAATGTTACAACTGTGCATAATTACAGTTTGAAGAAAATGGACATGATGTGGTTTTAATAATGTAGAACAAAATTTATTAAATTACATTTCATATATGGATATACCTACATACATATAAAGGGGCATGATAACAAAATCATTTTAGATATGCTAATAAACAAAAAAAATTAAGTTGCTTGTATAGCAGTGATAGCCTGGACTAGTCAGCATCATCTCTATTACCAATGTTGTTTGAAACATTTTCACCATGAAGAATAGCTAAATAAAAATGAGGAATGTTTAGTTCATGAAAAACAACTAAATAAAATAATATGTGGTATGAACAGAGCAGTATATGATGTTAGCAGTTATGCTAACATCATGCATACAGAATATGCTACAAATTAAACATTACAAATTACACAGTAACGTTTGATGTTTAATCCACATATTCTACATATATAGATATTATACAAAATTGCAATTTTATTGTACAGTGAATTACATAATAAGTTACTAATACTGTTTATGATTGGCTTGTGATTAAGAACAGAGTTAACACAGTGATGTTTGATTGAAAATGGGCAATAAACTCACCTTTAAGATGCTCTGGCACTGAGAAAAATCACTATTAGCATGGCTAGTCTCATAGAGCTTTTGTAAGAGCATAGGAATTCCATTCCACTTTGCTTGTTTGTCTCTTTCTTTTAACAAAGCTCCTGTGATCTGCAAGACAGAGTTTCAGATTCCATCTATTTTATCCTTAAAAAATACTTATTACAGTGCTTCCAGAGTATTTAAATTGATCACTCCTTCAGTTTTTCACTGCACCAGAAATTAATGCCAATTTCCCCTCATTAAAATTTGGGGTTTCACACATATATTTAACACAGCAGAAACACAAAATTAGTCTAATAACTTTGAAAGACAAAATATCACATTGAAGATACTTGCAACATGCATTGTACTTTCATTGTACTTGTTTCATATATCAATTCATCTAAATTCCAAATATTATTGATTTCTTTTTCTTGGAAATAAATTCAGATGTATGGTTATAAAAAAAGCATTTTGTCTTATAACCCCTCTACACTGAAAGGTGATGGGAATATTAGCTATAGCATTAGAATTTTCATTAAATGATAATTTGAAGAATTATTTTTCTTTTTCAAATTTAAAATCAAGAAATGCATACAACTATTGAAAACATTTTAGACAGTAAAATCAATATGTCAGTAGATTATTCTTATACTATTTATTGGGTTTTATTTATGTATCTGTCAATCATCAGTAATTTCCCATCACGTCACTTTTTTCATCAAAGTTAACTGTAGCTTATAGAAGACAATATAACAATTTGATGTTTAGGCAAGAGTAGGTAGTCACCAAAGAAAGTAACAGAAAGTAATCCTTCCTTTATTTGCTGAGATAAATTAGGAAGTTATCATTTCTTCTATCATAATGTGATCACTTCAGCCTTTTTGGAAATATTGGTTTATTGCATCAGTTACTAAACACCTATAAAATCCATTCTTTGTTTGTTAGAAAACGAAATAAAGAAATGTAACTAAGACTAAACAAATATAATGAACAAGGTCAGAGAAAGTACTTGAAAGTATTTTTGTAGTGCACTATAATAAAACAGCAAATTTCATATTTGCAAGATAATATGATACGTTTAACAGTCTCACAGGCTCCACTTCAAACAGAACTCTTCCATCCACCCACTACTTATACCTTAAATATGCATGTACCATTTCCCTCCCTTAGGATAGGGTTTATATTTAGACTTTAAAGTCAACCATTATTTCAGAAGCTTTTTTGAGCTTCAGGATTGTTTCAATTATATCAGTCTCATATTTGAAAGCTTTTATTTTCTATTCTTAATGATATTGTTCATTTCAATGTGTCTCAGCAGTTTCTGATCACAAGCACAGTATATTTCTTAAGTTTATTTTCTATCTACTCAGAGAAGGAATAACTGCAGGGATTTTTCTTCGCAAAGGACATTTCCTTCCCACTATAAAGGGCATGAGCCATTTAATGCAAGGATTCCTTTTCCGAAGCTTAATAAAGCTTTATAAAAATAAATAAATGAAAAATCCAATCTTGCAGGAACAGAACATAAATGCCCATTTAACATTATCAACTTTCTTCCGGATACTCTGGAAGAATTCCTATTTTCGTCTGCCTTTGAACTTCCTTTCTTTGCATGTTTTCTTTGTAATTTTGCTAGCTTTCTTGCATTTGCAAAATATCTTGGACACAATACCTATCTACAAAACACAATTAAAAAATATAGTAAATAAATGTTTCTTTACAAACCTTTCTCCCCTCCCCAGAAAAGCAGTAAGAACTTTGATTCCAGTATCTCAAAACCATGGTCCTTACTGATGCAAAATACTTCTATGCAATATTTTGTAACACTATGCAATACCTCACTTTAAAAATGGTTGTAAGCCCTCAACAATAGAGCTTTATCCCTGGGCTGGCAAGATAAAGTCCACTGGCTGAGGGTTTGTTCTGTAAACTGTACTTGGTTTTCTTGGGACAAAGAAAATTCCACAATATTCAGTATGCACAAAAGTTTTATTTTTTTAAAAAGGCACTTTATCCATCTGGTGAACAGGAAGGAAATGCCAAAAGCATATATGAAAAAGGTAATTTGAGATTGGCAGGGGCTATATTTGGGTAGGGAAAATTATTTATTTGTTTATTGTGCTTCTGTTCAATTAATATCAACTTTGAGTGGCTTAAATATTTTTTTGTAAATAAGGTTAAAATATAAATAATAATTATACAATTATAATGCAATACAGGTAGTCTTTGACTTATGATCATAACTGAGCCCAAAATTATGATTGTAAGTCATGCCAGTCATTAAGCGGGTCACCATGTGATCAAGCCCAATTTTACCTCCTATTTTGTGGCAGTCTTATTAAGCCAATGCTGCAGCCCTTAAGCAAATCCCCAGAGTCAAAAAGGATAGTAAGTTAGGCAGCACATCAATTTAATAAATAGTCTGTAATGGGCATTTTTTTTTGCCAGAAACTGGAAGTAAAATTCAATTCTGGCAAAAAAGTCATAAACTGTGATTATGTAACTATAGGATGCTGCAAACATCCATAAATGCAAGCCAGTTACCAAGTGATCAAAATTTGATTACATGACTTTGGGAGGAACCAACTGTTGGAAATACAGGTTGTAAGTAGCCCTGGGGTGGTTTGTCATATTTTTAAACAATCGGAAGTGACCGATCGTAAGTCAAGGACTAACTATAATACAAATCAAAATTTAACACCAGAGAGCAATAAAGAAAATCACTAAAGGTAAATTAAATAAAATGCTCAACTTCAATCAACCCTCAGGTGATCAGAGGGTTCACATTACTTCTGCCTCTAATTTTTCTGGCTGGCAGAAAAAGCCAAGTTTTAATGGCATCTCTAAAACCCAGCAGGGCCCATATAAATCCAAAGAGAATGTTGTTCCAAATAAGGAGGGCAGGGATCGAAAAGACTACCTCTGGAGCCTTCAAATTATCAAGTCTCCAAGTAAGAGCCCCTTTTATTTGATTTTATCAGATGGACACAAATGATCAGGAAAAAGTGATCTTAAGTCAGCAGACTCCAAGAGACTGCTGGCATCAGGACAGAATTTCAATTACATCACCTGTTGGGCCAGAGGTCTAGTGCAAAGATGAGTATCATCAGTATATGGACGACACTATATCTGTGATAACAGGTGATCTCCCTCAGTGCTTTCATATAGAAACTAAAGAAGATTGGAAAAAATGCTAGCCCTCTGTAGTACCTCATATACAAGGGGCTTCAGACTCAATTTTTCTTTTTCTATTAAATAGAACTGCCCCATCAAGGAGGAGGAGAAGAACAACTGCAATATCAAGTTCCAACTCTTGTAGGTAGCTCAAGAAAATAATTATGATTGCTGGTATTAAAAGAAGGTCCTCCTGCCTGTAAAGTTAGTATTGATTAATCCAAGATCAATTGGAGAGTGATCTGACCCTGACAAGAAAGAAGTGGACCTCCTATACTCAGATTGCATCATATCAGAGCAAAATCAAATATTTTTTTAAATAAGTGCAACAAATAAACAAATTTAATAAAGAAGCCTAGCATCATGTACGTGAGATGGGCAGTTATACAAACTGAATAAATGAATACACACACACACACACACATACAGAAAAGAGAAGTGCTTTAAACATTATGTGAAGGGCCATATCCTACAGAATTGTTATGTTTTGATGGTGTTCAGGATATTTATTCAAAATTCTAAATGTATCTGTGGCTTGAAAAGATGGAGATCCTTACTTTATCCAATTTGAACTCGATTGCTTAAGTCATCAAAATAGGATCCAAATAAAACTTTCCACAAAACAGCATCTATAGGTTGACTAAGTACAGACACATATAATTATGCATTTTTAACACCCTCATTTGCAAAATGAGAGCCATCAGAACATCTATGGCACTTAGATGCAGCAAACGATTCTACTGTCAAACATTCTGGATTCACTATTGGAATAAAAAGTATTCTAGATAATATTTCATGTTTATCCCTTTCTCAGTAATATCACTATACCTACTTATGTTGTTATGCCAAAGTGCTTCCACATAAATGTAAAGTTTTCTATAACACGAAAGACTTGAAAATACAGTTGTTATTCAAATGCTGTTTCAAATACAAAGAGGTTCTGTATACTGAGATACTCTGTGACCTTAATTACAACAGTACCAAGCAGATGGGGATCATTTACAGAAAAGAGCCATTGATATTTATTCAGGAAAGTTTAAAATGACAAATACTTTTACTGAATAAAATCTTTATGTTCAAGGGTATTATACAGGAACAGAATCCTATGTTTTTGAAAACAATAGCACCCATCTAAAGCAACATATACTTAAACTACAAAACCAATGTTTCAATCCTTTAGCTTTTTCTTCCTATCACTTTTCCTTCATGTATTTTTGTAAATATACAATACAGTAGTAAAAATTAAGTTGCATCAATTCTTACTTGCTTTATGATTTAATATTTTATAAATTATTTCCATTTTAGAAAAGACAGAAGAAACCTTCTATCCTAATATTTTAGAGATGGGAATTGTTGGAAATATAGACATAAAAAAGATGATTTCTAGGCAATGAAAAATACTAACACAACAAATTAAAAAGATAGATATCTAACAACAAATAAAAAACTCCTAAACTCTTAAAATAATGCCTTATTCAAAAGGAAGACATATTACTAATATTATTAACATTAAATCACCTATCATAAAGCAAAATGGAAATAGACAATAAGGAAAGAAGCCAAAAATAAAATTCTTAATTTTTATGTATTCATAATATAACCTAACATACCCAACACGTTGATGGCTATAGGGAGTTAACAATTGTTTTCTGCTGATTGTCTGACCACCTAAGCAAGAAAATAACTTTGCTCAGGTGGGCAAAAAGCTACCAGTAACAATATCCCAAAAGGAAATCAAAGAAGTGGAAAGAGTTTTTATCCATTCCACTGATAATTTTTAAACTGAAGACAGAATAAAAACTCTTCCAAAGTTGCCCCTTTCCGCTATTTCAGGTCAAGAAGGCTTGAGATAGTGTACATCTATAGCTCCTCCCTCACTGGATTCACAGGGGCTTTAACTGTCTGCATTTTATGTACTGAGAATCTAACACATAATTTATCAATGAATTGATAAATTTTTTTCAGAAAAAAAATAAGAACATTTTTTTGGAGAATTAAACATCGATAATTAACTTTGGAATGTGGCAATTTTAATGCCATCCAGATGTTGTAAAAGATTCTCTAAAATTCTAATGTAAAATGAGCTCTGAAAGAAATAGACCCAGGGCTAAAAATTATGAGAATATTTTGTTATACTAGTATTTGCATCTTCTTTACAGAAATTTAAGATTTAATCTCACTCTGTAATAATTTAGCCAAAAGTATGGAAACTAAATAAAATATATTGGTAAAAGACTGTTATGTGTGCAACAGATACATTGGTGTAATAAGGTTAAAATGACCTATTCAGCTAAAAAGGTTCAACTTGTAATCTGAAGATATATTTAAGATTTAAGGAGTACTGTATTCACTGAGGAATAAAAATAGAAAATAGTTGTGTGATTGACTGATACACAATACATAATATATATGGATTTCAGCTTTATCAGCTATTTCAGATTTGCTCACTCTTTAATATTAACCTTTCTAATTTCTATATGAAAACAACTTTAAATGAAGATTTATTTATTTATTTATTCTGGTGGAATAAAATTAATACTTTATTTTCTTCCATTTCCCTACTTTTCTTTTCCAATCTTTTAAACAAAGCTATCAAGAGCATCTCCATACAGGTATTTCAGCAATGGAAATCTAAAATAGGAGCAATGTAATTTACAGCCATTTATACAATCTAAAAAATTAAGTGGTAGAATTTATAGCTCTATCTCCATTTGCAAAGAATACTTTAAATATGCACTATCAAAGATTATGGCTGCAAAATAAATATGAAAGAAACTGTCAGTATCTCTAACAAAAGACAAACAACAATACGGTCTGAATGTCTGTGGGGAAACATATCCCAGAGGTTTAAAAACAATTAAAAAATCTAAGTCCTTAAGAGGAACTAACATAAAGTACAATGTCAGCTTTTCCATATTGTTTTAGAAATGACAACTTTTGGCAGTTATCACTTAAATCATACCTCAGAAGAGATTGCATATCATTAAAAAATGAAAGAAACAAAAGTTCATTATTTGCTAAATTTCAATATTTCTTTTTGGATGTAGTCAAAAACCAGGAACATAAAGTGAAGAAATAATAAGAATTTATGGGTGAAAGTAATATTAAATAGCTTGCTGTTCATTGCCACTGCAATTTAACATATAATTAAATCAAATTCAATTTAATTAACTAAGTATCGCTATTATTTTGGTTTTTAAAAAACTTGTACTTTGAACGTATATTTCAGTGACAGAATCATCTATCTTTTCCTATGAACTGTCCATTATCTATGAATCATTATTAGTTTTGGATTATACAGTATATAAAATCTGATGGGATGTCTGAATATATGAGAGCAAGATTAAATGAGAGATATCACCCACCAACTCCACCTATAATAAGATGCTGAACATCAGTCATTACCAACATCCTGCTCTTATACATAAAAATCAAACACAAATCAGAAGCAAGTCACAACAGCAATTCCTGGGAGCCAAGGAAGCTGGATAGGTTACTTTGGGCTAGTCACTTTCCTAGCCCAACCCACTCCACAGGGTTATTGTTATGAGGAAAATAGGAGACATATCCTATTTTAATATCCTAGTATTAGATATGTTCACCAGCTTGAGATTTTATATATATGAAAAGTGGGGTAAAAATCATCATCATCATCATCATCAAGAAGGGGAGTAGCATACAGGCACCTACTGTGTACCCCTTGCATACAGAGTAGGAGGCTAGCAATTCTCAGAACTCCCAACTCCATCTATCCTTAGTTGGTTTTTTTTTTTAGCTAAAATCGACAAGGCTCCCACCTCCACACAAAAGCCATCAGCCCAAAGGCACAGCCAGGGACAGAGCAAATTCTCTGAGGAAGCCCACCCCGGCATGGCCCAGCCACCCCGCAGAGCCCAGCTGAGCCTGCAATACCTGTGACCCCCGTGTCAGGCCCCGGCCGCTGAGCTGTGCATGCCGAAGCTGGGCCAGGATGTTGATCGGTCCTCTCTTTGCTTCACGCCGGCCAGGCGTGCAGGAAACAGGGTCCGCTGCTGGTGGCAGAGCTAGCAATGCAGCTCCTGCACCCCCTATTGTGGATGCCATAGTCGCTCTTGCCCCGGCCAGACGCAAACAGGAAGCTTCTCTCCTCTCGGAGCTTTGTGCGTTGGGACGCCTTCCGGGACGAGGTGGGACGGCGACAGGAAGTACGCTTATTTACCTAAGGGATGATGGGAAATGAAGTCTTTGGGCATAACTAGGTACCGGTACTGTACTGTGTACTAAGAGAAGGGAGCACTGAACAACGTCAGCAAAGAGGAAAACGCTGCTGTTATATGTCTTCCGCAATCAAAGACTTCAGATTTTATGTCATCCAGGCTGCTGGTGGGATCAAGCTTGGTATTCTCTCATCTTAGGTTTTTTTTTCTGTCGGTTTCTGATTAGCGGTTGTCCGGATTTTTATCACCGGTTGAAAAATCTAAAATCCATTAGAGAGTCTCGGTCCTGTTCCCCAAAAGAAGCTTCATATACGAGGAACCGGGACCGGGACCGGCTCTGTAAGGCTATTGTTATTTAAGCTCTTATCTTTCTTTTTATTATTGTTGAATAATATGCCACCTTGTTCCCGGCGATTCGGGATGGGGTTTTACAATTTACGGCCCTAAACTCTTCCTCAGTAGCATATTGAGTGCCATCCTGCCTTTAGAAGCCCATCATCCAAGACTATATCATCAAACATTTTGTTTCCTCTCCATGTGGTTTTTAAAAATAAAAACACAGAATTGGTTTATTATTGCCTTCTGTAGTGCAGTATGAAATGATGTCTTTGCCTTTATCACTACTGATCGTCTGCATCCAGCATCTTCCTGTATCGCTGTTGCTGCTAAGAGATGGTATACAGTCTTGCTGTCCTTTGCTCACCCTTCCCAGGAACACCTCACTTTCACCCCAATGGGACAATATAGCAGGATTTGAGAAAAGTGCCCATTCAATCCCCAAAATATGCTGAGTAAAGAAAAGCAGAGACCAAGCAATTAAGTCAGTGAAAGCAAGGAGCAGTTGAGTCAGGAGATTCTAGGTGCTGATCTTCAGCAGATGCTTGCCAAAATCAAATCTGGGCAACACTTCATAGAACTACGTATAATACCAAAGGATTCTTTAGGCCACCATTTCCAAACCCTTGCTCCAAACCCATATGTCACTGTAATAGCTGAAACTTCGAGGACCTGACATGAGTCCTTGTTTGCCACTGCAGTATGAGTGTATGCTGTATGAGTGGCTATAACACAAGGACTACCTGTATATGATTAGCAATCATTATAATTGATTTGAGATTATTGAAAAAGGAATTGATCACACTCAGCTTTCTCTTAAAAGCAGGACTTCCAGAGATAAATGGGCACTTTCTTCAACACTTGAGTTCTTCAATTAAATCTTTCTTGTGAAGGCTGACTCTTCCTCCAATCTGTTCTTTTGTGCTTTTCCCAGTGTTTTTTTGTAAAAAAAAAAAAAAAAAAAAAAAGGTGCCGGAACTCACACACGTCATA
>NW_015386550.1:683672-703783 GCF_001527695.2 Protobothrops mucrosquamatus
GGTGAGATGGGTGTTGTATAAATTTGATAAATTGGAAGAATTGTGTTTATATTGCGCACCTCCACATTACAATGCCATTTCCAGTACCGTAAAGCTCATGTTCCCATTATACAGCATTTGTAGTGATTATTCAGAATGAATTACTCCTAATACTAAAGAAGAAACATGAATAACATACGTAGTGCATTTTGCAGAAACATTTGTTGATATCTTTTAGTGTAGAAAGAATAACTTGTTGCTTGGATATTGTCCAAGATTTTATATATAACATAAAATGAAACAAATTCTTTCCCCGCTTTTAAATCAATTATTTCAGAACTATCTCCCATTTAATTTCCATCTTTTTTTGCCCCAGCTTTAGATCTTGTTTACTCTTGTTTACTTATAACATTCAGAAGCTCACCAAGGTTATATTAATAGTTTTACCATGCTTAAGAATGAATAACAATGAAATCAAATCTTAAGAAACCAATTATAGTATATAAACATTTAATTTGGAAGGTGGAATTTAGCATCTCTGAATCTGCAGATTTCTTCATGTTTGGTGGGCAAACTGTCAGAATACTTACATTCTTGAGCTCGCACAGTAGTATTTGCAACTGACATGATTTCAGAAAGGGCACATTTCACTGACAGCATTTAACAACTGATAGTATGTGTTTATTCATGCACACACAACATCCTGTTTTGTCTTTCAGATCTGGATCTCTGTGCAACCCTATTGAGCATAGTTTGAGATCTTCTGAAATTTACACAAATGGATGAGGCCCATGTTGGCAGTCCTTTAATGGGATTTCATGAAGGAAGAGATCCTAAATCTCACAGATAATCTCTCTCAATTTGTGCCAAAACATTCATTCAAAAATAGCAAGAGGTAGATTCTTAGCTATATCAGTCTTAATTGCTCCTTTATATTGATAAAAAACATTGGTAAAATGAAAAGGAAGACACAAATTCATTTTACATAATTAGAACACCCATAACAGGAGCTTTTATGATTTTTCATAAGAAAAATCATCCTAGGTAAACTGCCAATACGAAGCATCACATTTTGAATATTTAAGTGTTTGTAGCACTTTCAACATTCATTTATAATTTAAGCAGGACACATTTGCCAAAAATATAAAAATAACTTACCAATATTGTGACATAACAAATGTGAGAAGTTGAAAATACAGTTTTACCTCATACAGAATAAGCATATACTCATGTCTAAAATTTTTAATTGTTCAGGAGTAGAAAAGTGAAAATGCAAAAAAATAAAAAAAGATTTTTTAAAATATCTTCCTGCATACGCATGAAACAGCAGTCTTGCAATTCCTTGCTGCCTCTTTAATTTTTTTCCCTCCGGCAACTCTGTTTGCTTATGAGGTAATTTATGGAGAGAGAGAAAAATCTAGTGAAGCTTGTCTACTTATCCTTCTTTCTTCAGTGAGATTCCTCTACTATATTCAATGCCATCTGTTCATTATGTGCAAAGAAATTGTTCTGTTCAAAGAATTTAGATCCATAATTGACTGACCATCACTGAAAAAACACCCTTGCTATCATTATTCAAATGTTATTGAAGTAGCCCATGATAAATTTTTAAACACCATTACAGTGCTCACCTTGCAGCACTACCTATAAACCAGACATCTTTGTCTTTTATTTTCCTTGGTTCAGAAAACTACTAAAAACAAGGAATGCAAGAGGAATCAGGGCCCAGTAAAATCAGAAAACATTGTAACTAATTTTTCATTTTCAAATACTTTTGCTTTCCAAAGTGGATCCACGTCAACAAAATGTATCCTGCTTTGAGAAACTACAGATTCCTATAGCATGATGTTGTGTATTCCCAGGGAAACAGTGACCAAAATGCAAATAAAATTCAAGTTTACTGATTTCAACCCATTTGAATTTCAGAAAAGAAATCATGCATTGTCAAAGAAAACCTGTCCCATAACAGCTAGTTTTGAGTTGAATGGTTGACTGGGGCAGCTCAGTAACGGGACCATCCTTTTTTCTTTCTGGTCTGAGCCTACTTGTCTCTTGTAATCTTCAGAGGAAATATCAGTAGAATCTTTTTGTCTTTTTCCCATTTTACCTGAAGTTCTTATGAAAGTGAACTTCTTACTCTTATTCAAAGAGTAGACTTCCCTCATTAAGTTTTCAACTTCCCATTGGTCTTCTTTTTGATTCCGGCAACAGTGGAGGGCAGCAGGATCTATAGGATGGGCTTCTGTGTTGAAAATATATCCCCCAGCATCAAGAATACATTCTCCATATGGTGTCAGTAAGACATCAAAGGATGATCCATTGTTATGAATGAAGTTGTCACGATCAAACAATAGATACAGATATTTCACTGTTTCAGCCAAGAAGAAGGACTCCATACGGTTATCTAATTTGTGATCTCTTAGGTCTTTGATCTTTAAAATAAAAGCAAAGAAGTGGTTATGTTGAGATGTGAAAACTTGCCATATAGCACTAGCATATTCCCAACTGATTGAAGTTGGATTAATGGCAAATTTCTGGGGCAATTCTGGTATTTCTACAATAGAATCAGAATTCAAACTGCTTACATACTATAGAATAAGCAAGAAGATGCTTTTGTTGGTAACAAGGAAGACTTGCAAGGAATAAACTGACCCCCAATATTCCCACCCTACCAAAAAAAAAAAAAGTTTGGGAGAAACACTTAACTGTTGCAAAGCCACATTCAACTTTGCTGATTTTTTCTATTGACTCCACCACATCTCTGCCCAGCTCTAAAAGTGTTGGATCTTGTGTAGCACGATACAGATACATTGCGCTCTCTATTAGTTCTGCAAAGCCACAGACAAAAGAAATGAATATTTCCTGAATATGCACGTACTGAATGTAATAAATATAATAGCCAGTTTGGTACAGTGGTTAAAATGCTGGCCTAGAAACCAGGAGATTGTGAGTTCCAGTACTGCCTTAGAGGCATGAAAGCTGGTTGGGTGGCTTTTGGGCAGTTAATCTTTCTCAGCCCAACTCACCTCACAGAATTGTTTTTGTGGGGAAAATAGGATGAGGACCAGTATTATGTATGTTTGCTGCTTTGAATTACTTATAAAATAGTAAAAGCAGGATAAAAAAACCCCTAAATAACAACAATAGTATATAATGCCCCAAATATTAATTGCTCAGTCTTATAAACACAATTCAACACAAAACTATTCAATATAGTACTTTCTTACTAGCTTAAGCTTGATATAAAGGAGCATATTTTCATTTATGCACATTTCACTTGTTATTCTGTATAAGTGAAAAGCTGTTGTTTAGCTACCTTGAGCCAGAATAGAGAATAAATTTATTTGAACCATTTGGGCTTTGAGCCACTTAAAAGTAAAGTATAGCACCAATATTATGGACTAAGTCAAATCAGGTTAGTACTCTATGGGGATTTACCCAGAAATTCCAGAGCTATTGACTAGATTCATAAATTTAAAAAAAGCATTCTAGAGGAAGGTAGTAAACAATTTCTGCATTACTGCCAAAAAATGTCCATATTGTCACCAAGGAGTGGAGGCTAATTTGAGGAAGACTTGGCTTTTTACTGTAAGACGACCAAGGCACATTGCAAAAGGACTTCTGATATGTTCATATTTACCAGGTCGAAGTGGGTATCCCTCACGCTTTTCCACTGTGTAGCCCTGGGGGATATTGTAGAACTCAGGCAGCCCACCAAACTGTTTCCAAACAGTGTAATAATTGAGAAATGTTCGCATTGCACTATCTATGTCTCCAATAAGGCTCTGGGAAAAACAATTATGTAATATATATTTTTTTCTTTTAGCAAATAATACAACTACACATTAGGATCTCCCAAGATGATAAATGATGGCATTAGAAAGCAAATTAGGATTTTTAAAAAGTGTCAAAAGACATACAGTACTTAGATAGTTGGGTTTAACAGTTTTTTAAAAATAATTTATTTCTATCCAAGAATACTTTCACTGGATTCTTCATGAGAAAAGCGGGGCACACTTTGGTAGAAAGGCAACAGACATCTGGCATTATAATTGTAAAATTAAAATTATATTTAATATTTATGTTTAGGATGAGATGACTCAATTTATATTTAAAACACAATCTATAGCATCAGACACTCTAATAAAAATTATACATATATATTTTAACTATGATAATGAATTTTAGAGCAATCATTACCTGTAAACCAGGCCAGAAAGCCTCCAAAGATTGAAAAACTGGCATTGAGACAGTTCCTTTGTACATTTGAACCCACAAATACCAATCATCAAATTTTGTGTAGTTTTTTATAGCTTTGTTATAATCTAAAGTGAAAGGAAAGGTAAAACCAATGACAACTGTTGGGTTTGAAATTAAGTTTCAGAAGTGAAAACTCTTTCATATTCTCCATTCATACATATTCTAATTTCTATTTGAATTTCTAGTAACATCTAATAAATATTTTATTGTACATCTTTTCAAATTTATCTTTTGATAAAATGTAATATATATTGAATATTTAATGTATTATTTTCCTTTTATGCTTAAACAAAAGAACAGTAGCATAAAGATCCAAAATTAGTATAAATGCTGCTCACTACCCAGAAATTTTCAAGACAGATGCTATTCCAGAAAGAAAAGGACAAAACATAAGGTATCTTTAAAGCTGATATATGTAACCAAGATCAGGTTAACTATATAGTGAATGTAGCTATTTGTCTCACTGCTGTTTATGTACATAAATCTTATCTAAGATATCTTGCAAGACGTTAAGGCAGGTACAGGTTCACAATTACTGTATCTACACATTAGCATTGAATGTTTAAAAGGTTTAGATGGCCAATAATTGGGAGATAGGGAAAGAAGATCGGAAAATTAAGAAAATGCCATCTGGTTTTGAGTGACTAAGGTATAATGAGAAACATATAACAGATATATACTTTTCCTAGAAGTTTTGTCTTTGGTTTCTTAACCCATATTAAGTGTATAGATCATGGGTTGGCAACCCATGGCTCCGGAGCCGGATGTGGCTCTTTGAGCCTTCTCCTGCAGCTCCCAGTCCTCCTCCGCCATTTGCAGAGAGAGAGAGACAGAGGCACTTGTGCTTCCCTTCCCTTCTCCCCCCCCCCTCTCTTTTACACACACACACTAGTGTATATTCATACACATATACACTAAGGAAATTCTGGGTTTGTAGGAGATATTTCTAATGCATTTATGAAAGATTATTGCTCTCTCTCTCTCTCTCTGTGCGTGCATGTGTGTGTGTGTGTGTGTAAAAAAGAGAGTGGCCTCACACTGTTCTCTGACAAGCTTATTGGGCGGGGCTCCTGCCTTTGCTGCGTCTCTGCAGGAAGCAGCAGAAAGCAGCAGCTCTCTCTCTCTCTCTCTCTCTCACACACACACACACACACTCACACTGAGTGGGGGAAGAGGACTGGCAGACCAAGGGCAGGAGAGAGCCAGCCCAATAAGAATGTGTGTCAGCTTGTCGGAGAACAGTGTGAGGCCAGCTGACAGCAGCCTCTATTTCTTTTTAATTAAACTCTTTCAATCAAGCCCCCTCCTCCGGTGCGCGCGCAAGTTTTACGGCTCCCAGTATTTTCTGTTCCGTGGGAAACGGGTCCAAGTGGCTCTTTGAGTGTTTAAGGTTGACGATCCCTGGTATAGATAAACTGAAGTACATATCACACAACCATAGGAACTTACCTAGAAACATGGACATCAACTCCTCATCCTGCAGCAGAATGGCTCCTTTAACAAGGTATTCAAAATAGGAATCTACTCCTGCTCCAATCCCAGCATCCTGGGCTACCCACTTGGCAGTTATCACATCAATGTGATTACCTACCTGAGAGGGAAAAACTCAAGTTATTAAAGGTTCTGGCTAAGATTGCATTTCCTTTCCATTCAACAAAAGTTGTTTTGCTAATCAATGCAAGCTTAATATATATATTTAAACAGCATTTTCATTGTGCCATTGTAACTGTTAAGAATTAAATCTTGGTTTAGAATCTTGGGTTAAAATCTTATCGATTTTAAATGTCTTCTCTTTAGCTTCATTTTACAAAAGTACATTGTAAAAGAATATGCTCAGTCTAGGAATTCTTTGGGATAAACTGATGCTTCAGTACAGATTTCACTAATAACCATTTTAAATTCTGCATTATATTAATTTTCAAGGAAACTATGCATATCAGAAACAAATAGAATCAGAAAAGATGATTTAATTCCTGAGAAAATTAAAGCTAATTTGTAAGAATGTGATGAAATGATTTTTGACAATATCAGTTTTTCAAGTTTTCTTTTAATGAAATTGTCTGGATGAATTAACAGAATATAATAGTTTTTCCCCCCAATTTCAGTAATTAAGATATGACATACTCCAGCCAGGCAATTAAAAAAACAACTCAAACTATTCTAATGAACAATTACTATAAAGTTGCCCATACTATTATTTCTTTGCTTTTGATATAGGCCAACTTTCCTATATATGGTCACGCTCTAGATATGATCTATGATCCAATCATGCATTAGCTATGCAAATTAGGATAATAGGAGTTATAGACTATGTCTGAAAAGAACCTGGTTGGGAAGGTCTGACCATGTGATTTGGGGGCAAAAAACATCTTCTGTACTGTGCAATCCCCTAATTTTAGAGGAGGAGTAACTAAAGAAGCTTGAGTGGAGATGACATTACAGGGTTTTTTTAAATGAAAAGTAAAAATATTCTTATTTTTATTTAATCAGCATTTTAAATTTGTTTTATTATGATTTATTTGTCCTGAAGTTTTATGCTATTTGAAGAATGTTCAAAGAATAATGTTTTATTATTAGAATAAAATCCTGATTTAACAAACTTCCATTTAATAGATTTTGGATGCAACCAATTACAAATAATTCTGGACATCTCAAAATCATGTACAGATCAATTGTATCTGATGATGCCCAGCAGAAGCAATTAAATTTATATTAATTTTACAACAGTCGCAGTTATTTATCTCATTTTTACATATAAGATTATGTAAATGACACAAAATGCCTCATTTGCATCAGTTCACATTTGTGTAATGTCATTACAGAAATAATATAAAGCACAGTGATAATATACTTTTCTTATTTTGGGGAATATTAGGAATATTATCCTTTTCTCTTCAGAAAAGGAATAGCTGACTCATTTTCCCCAGATGATCCATTAAAATGAGGCCTAGTTGTATATTGTACACTTACTACTTTACAAAGCTTAAAAATCTAACAAAGCCTAAAAAATCTATTCTCTGAAGGGATCTTTAGATACAATACTTAGTACTATATTTGCAGAATTTCACCATGGTAAATTTATCTAAATGCTAGACCAGGGGCCTCCAACCTTTTGGGCACCAGGGACCAGTTCAATGAGAGAGATTTTTCTGTAGATTGGAGGGGATGTGGTTTCACATTCTGCCTTCATCCTGTGGAAGGGGCTTCCTTGTTTGTGTGGCCCGGTTTCTGGCATGTCGCGATCCTGTGTCAGTCCACAGACCAGGGTTGGGGACCTTTGTGCTAGATCTTTGTTTAGATTAAGCTACAAATAATGGACTGAAATGAAATGGGGCTTTCTACTCACCAAGCCAATTTCAGAACGATTTTTCCAGAGGGTCTTAAGAGCCTTTCTGGCAACATCTTCAAATACCGTATCCCCTGTAAGATAACTTAAGGTAGCAAATTCCACTATAAATGTACCAATCCCAGCAGTACAAGTAACTGGTGTCTCTCCAGGATTTACTCCATGTAGTAAATTTACTGTTCCATATGGCATTCCAGTTGGAGTCTGAAAGGCTTCAAAACAAAGTTTTGAATATTATTAAATATTTACAGGGGTTGAAAAAGTATTATCAAGGCCAACTTTCTACCCTATAAATGCACCACAATATGTTTTATAAAGCAACACATTGGCTCAAATTATACGGGCTGCTATTAATCAAGGCAGCATGGACTCTATGTTTTCAAAGATACAGAAGCCAGTAATCTGTTTCTGGTATAAAACTGTCCCTTCCTTTCACTAAAAGAAAGCCAAGGCAGGTTTTAGTTTCCACAACAAATTAGACGAATTAAATGTAAAATATTCACACAAATTAGTGGTTTCTGTATGTGGGGATAACTATTTTTCTCCAAAATGAACATTTATGTATTTATCCATTACTTTAACTGCTACTACGATACAGTCAAGGATTTGATATCACTGGAGGTAAATATTTGCAGAATGTTTTTTAATTCCCTTTTTGGAAAGTTATTTAAGTAACAATACTGTTATCTTGACCCACTTTCCACCAAGGTTCAACAAAGCTATTTTAGCTTTGACTGGGGTTGAATGCAGCTGATGAGTTGCCCACTCTGGTGATTGATACTTTTTAATCACTATTATAGAGTTACTCTAGAGCAGGATTGAAAGAACAGACTTGATACGCAACACTACTGTACAACTATTTAACCCATTTATAAACCTAGCAGATATGTCAGTCCATGTCAACTTTTAGTAACATTTTTTTCCAGTATACGTCAGGGCCACAATTCTTGATTTTCAAACAATGACATGGCCATCTCTTTCTATTTGGTATCTAGTGAACTACTGGGAAACTTTAGGAATTTCTAGTACGTATTACAACTCTATTCTATTCATGTGGCATGTAGCCTACTACGGGTGTATGTGTGTGTGGGAAACACAAGAAATAAGCTTCAGCAAGAATGCTCACCTGGCAAAAGTTTTCGAGCAGCATCTTCTGCCATCCTCAAGAGGGGACCAGAACATGGCCATCCTGCTTCTACTTTAACACCAGCCTTCTTTGACAGCAAATGAGCAGATAAGAGGCCGCCAACCACTACAAATGCAGATCAAGCTTATTTAGAAACAATGGATTGTGTCAATGACAAAGGATATACATACAGCTGACTTTCAGTTTTGTCATGGCCAAAGAGGCACTGAGGCCTGCAAATGTCCCCCGCTTTTCAATAAAGATAGAAGAGCAAGGCATTCAATTCTACTTTTCTGAAGTGATACTATAACTTTTAACTCTGCAACAATTTTTCCTTTGATCACTGCAAAGGAAATTTTTATGAAAAAATTGCCATTTCATTATGCTTACTCATTTCAAAAGCCACAAATGAAGAACAAACATTTTGAAAAATCAGACAAATGTAAAAGCAATTTACTAGATTACACCAAAGATTTCTAACAGGCGTCATTTTCTAACTTTGTATGTTCCATATGTGCTGGAATTTTTCTCTCAGAATCCAATAGCTGTGCTGGCTAACGATTATAGAAACTGACTCTAAAATATCTGATAGCCACCAAGTTTGAGAAGGCTGCTGGATGTTTATGGCAGGAGATGAAAACTAGTCTTTTCCTGCTCTTAGTATAGGAAGTTTTAGAATCTTCTTTTAGAACCCATATTGCAATTCAGACATAATCCACATTACCTTGCAAGATTCTTTGTCAACTCACCTCTGATATTGGTTTCAAAGACAGAAGCATTTACATCAATATCAAAATTTATACCCTCCTGCAATACACTAACAACTCGCTGGAATTCAGACACATTCCCCAAAATCTGAAAAAAAATAATGATTCGTAAAATATAATCTTATTAAAGGATAAGGAAACATTACAAGATACAAAACACTGCATAGCCATAAGCCATCTTTTCATACTCCTGTGTGATGAGCAGGGATTGAATGTGGCTTTTAACTCCTTCATGCCTTCTGGATGTGAACTTTCAAGATGTATGGAAAATGCATCATTCTTAATCTCCCAAATGGAGAAACAGAAACAGAAACAACAAGCATGGAGAACAAAAGCTATTCTTTGTTATTCAAGGATATGCATAGAAAATTAATGAAAACGAATGAATAATGATAATGAAGTCATTATCAATACTTACTAGTAGTGTATCCAGAGCATCAATCAATGTGAGAGAAAAACTGAAAAAGAAACCATGAGAAAAAAAAGCAATGGCTTGAGGGAAGGGGACATATACATAACATGATATACACACATTTTAATCTTAGCTATTGTCAGAAAAACAATCCACATGTTGTTGCATGAATAAATTTTGGACAGTTTCAATCTGCTCAACTTTCCAAATAAGAAATCATAGAACAATTTCTCTGAGATTACCTCACAATAAAATATGTTTTTTACGTAACATTCATGTATGAAATTATACATTTGAAGAAATTGTCACGAGTCAATGCATTACGGGGGGACTCACTTTATAAACAAATACTATAGGTTCACTGCACAAAAAGCCTGGAATAGCTGGCTTGGACACTTAGGTGTCCAAGCCAACTATTCCAGCCTTTTTATGCAGGATTTTGTGCGTGACAGGCTCAAAAGGCCTTTATATAACGAATGTCATATTCACAGATAATCTCAACCACCTACGCTGCTTCTGCTTTATTGGATTTATATATCATCTTTCTTTCATGACCCAGTACAGTCCTACAGAAAGGGCATATGTAATACCCTCTCCAATTTTTCCCCAAATATCCTGTGAGGGAGGTTAGCCTGAGAGAGTGAATGGCACAAGATCAACCAGTAAGCTTCCATGGCTTAGGGTGGATTTAAACCTGGCTCTTTCTAATCCACTCCACCAGAGCTACTATTAATGAGATGCTCTCTTGTTTTCATTGTGGTTCTATGTGGTTCTTGGCTTAATATCAGCTTCCCCTAACTTAGATTTTTCTAGGTGTGTGAACTTCAATTTTCAGGATTGTGCAGGCAGCATGATTGTTGCTAAAAACCTATGGAACTGAAATCTATAAATTTGCCCAGGTTGGGAAAGACTAGTCTAAAGTTTCTCTGTGAAGATGCAAATATGTTGTTTTCTTTGCTACAAGCTCCATTTTCTTTTGTATATGCATATAGCCCGAGAACCACCTATGGCCTCCACAAAGGGAAAATGATTAGACAGACCAATGAAATTACTTAATTTAACATGCATGCAATTTAAAAGTAAATATGCCCTTTGGCTTGATAGCAAGTTGAGATGTTCTGTAACAAGCTGCTACTTCAAAATTTCATAAGTGATCAATGATATTGATTTCCCAGTACCTTCCCCAAGTGTCCTGCCCGTCACATGTCAGAGGGCGCAGCTCATCGTAGGGAAAGGCATTTACCAGATAGTTATCATAAGCATGATAAAACATGGACTTGACTCGGTCTCTAAGGAAGAAAAGATACATGTTTAGTAACCTTACTAAACATGACTAATACAAAGCATTGTTTTCCCTCAAAATGCTAGCATGCTTTCAGTGTTTCTAAGTACTTCATACTTAAAGACCAATTCAAATATAAAAGTCTACCACCTTAAATGCACAACATAAAAGCTATATTGTATGTAACAAACAGTGTTTCAAACATGGCTATTCCTTATCATCCTGCTTTCATATCACAAAATTAAGAGTAATGAAGAATTTTTCAGGACTACATTTAAATCAGAGATTCAGAAACAACTGAAATACAAACTGGGTTATTGACAGGATTGCTACTGAAGTGGAAAAGAAAGAAGCCTAAAGAGAAGTTATAAGTCCTCTTTATAGATTTATGCAAATCATCCCTTCATTTAATATATTACAACAAAAATACAATCACAGTTCAAACTGATATATGTATTGGAATGCATACAAGGGGTTGGACAGGATGAAGTATTTCTGTTATATGACATATCTTTTGAATTAAAGAACCTTTGGGGTGAAAGTATTGGTGTCCAGAGTTACTGTTTTAGCTTAATGCTATCTGAAATCTTGAATTCCCCATGCTAAATGTTAATTCTTTGCAGTTAAGTTCACACTACTGAGGTTAAAATTTCATTATCTTTTAGCATCAATACATTTAGTGCACCTTAATTGCTTTTAACTGAGTTCGCAACATTGCTTGTTCAACAAATTATAACAGAGACTCAGTAGGAATAATATGATTTAAAACAGCATGGTTGATGTAATAAGTACCCCTGATTAAGCTTTCCTTAGAATGAATTCAACTTTTAAAATAGTGTCTGCTGCAAGATATATGTATAAAAAGTAGTCGCTTGGATGTGGCAATTCCATTCACAGCAAAAATGAAAATAACCTAATTCCATTCATGAGCCAGAAACCAAGCAATTACCAATATCTACTTCTAGCAAAAAAACAACTCTGGTTTAGTAGGAAGTGCAGGGATTATAAGGTGACAAAAAGGAATGCATTTGTCACTGAACTAAAAATTAGCTTAATATTGGTAGATGGATAACTATATAGCAGTGATGGCGAACCTTTTAGAGACCCAATGCCCAAACTGCAACCCAAAACCCACTTATTTATCAACGGGTGCCGGGTGGGCGTGGCCTCAGTGGTTATGGCAGACTGGGTGGGCGGGGCCAGGATGGCGGGGGCCAGTCCCTCACCATCTCTGGGGCACGGCACGCGTGCCCACAGAGAGGGCTCTGAGTGCCACCTCTGGCACGCGTGCCATAGGTTCGCCACCACTGCTATATAGGTTTATGTGCCGTGGTAAACATAATATTTTACATACCAAACTTTCTCTCCCCAAATCCCAATTTTATTACAGGGAATATTTTTTTTAAAAAAAGAAAGTATACCTTAATAGCATAATAATTTCAATACCAAATCACAGAACTGGAAAAAAAATACTAAGGACATTTTCAAGCAGGAAAAAAAAATACTATGAGCAAATTCTCTTTCAAAGGCCTGCATGAACAAACATGTTTTTGTCATTTAAAATTCCACAAGGGGAATAGCTGTGCTTCTCTCGGGAATGAGTCCCAAAGTTAAGATTCTCTCATGAGAGAGATCTGGTTTTCTTCCTGTATCATGAAATATCAGATATGGGCTGCTGGATGAAAGCAAGAGTTCTAAAACATGCTTTTAACCAGCAAGGAAAAATTAGATTTGCCCATCAGATAGGAAAACACGTTACAATATAATAGAATCTTAGCATTACAGGTAGTCCTTGAGTTATGACCACAATTGAGTCCAAAATTTATGTTGTTAAGTAAAGTGATTTTTGCCCCTTTTTATGACTTTTCTTGCCACAGTTGTTAAGTGAATCATTGCATTTGGTAAGTTAATGATGTGGTTAAGTGAATCTGGATTCCCTATTGACTTTGCTTGTCAGAAGGTCACAAAAGCTGATCACATGACCCCAGGACACTGCAACCGTCATAAATATGGTCCAGTTGCCAAGCATCTGAATTTTGATCACATGACCATGGGGATGCTGCAATGGTCATAAGTATGAAAAATGGTCATAAGTCACTTTTTCAGTGCTGTTGTAACTCTGAATGGTCACTAAATGAACTGTAAGTCGAGGACTACCTGTATAATATCTTTCCTCCTCTTTCTATTTTTTTCTTCCTTTTACCTCAATTTTTAATTGGTAAACCTTATGTCTCAGTCAGTGTCCTGCCAGAAGGCAATGTACTCTAGACAATAAGTTTCAGAAGACAAAATTAGATTTCAGGCCAAAAAAAAAAGTTTTAAGTGAATAGCAGTAGTACGATGAGCTTACTTTCATTGCACTTATAGCCTCCTACAAGCTACCATATGGCAGACTGGGATCTCTATCTGGTTGAATATCTGAAAAGAGCTTTTCCCCAGTTTTTGAAACTTCCTGACAGTTAGAACAATTAACCAGTGGAACAACCTGCCTCCAGAAGTGGTGAATGCTCCAACACTGGAAGTTTTTAAGAAGAAACTGGACAGCCATTTGTCCGAAATGGTATAGGGTTTCCTGCCTGAGCAGGAGGTTGGACTAGATGACCTCCGAGGTCCCTTCCAACTTTATCATTATTACTTACTTAATCAACGGCCCACCCCCTTTTGTAAAGGCATCATACACATTTCTTTGCAACTTCAAAGAAACAACTGGGGCATTTGCAGATCCACTTTGCCCTTCCAACAAGAGGAGCCAAGGAGCTTTACGAGATCAAGTCCTGCCTGCCTGCCTGCCTGCCTTAAAGCCGACGAAAGGGTAACTCAGGGAGACCTGCCTTCCTCGAGACGATCGGGAAGCAGAGCTCCTGGACCCAGGATCCCTGTCCGGCTCACCTATAATAGTTGACGTCAACTTCCTTCCCGGCTGCAAGGGAGGGTTGCCCAGGCAAGTGCAGCACCCACAACAAGAAGCAGCCCAGCGAGTAGAGTGAGCGCTGCATCTACGAAGCGTTCGCTATCGAGGCTCCCGAATACACCGCACCGCAGCCATCCAGAGCACTCATTTCCGGGTTCCGCCTCCGTCCGTAGCCACACCTCTAGCTCTTTTCTGCGCTCCAATCAGGAGCATTGGCGTAATCAGTGCTCGCGTTAGTGACGACGTAGGATGAAAGGATTGGTTGTTCTGTTACTCCGGCAATGCGGCTGCGCGAGAGATATTGTGCTTCTGCTGTTGCTTAGTTTCAGGGTTCCTTGGTGCTCTCTGAGCTTGTTTGTTTTCTTGCAGACGTTTCATTACCCAAACTAGGTAGCATCATCCTTGCTACAATTGATCATGTTACTTAGTTTGGGTAATGAAATATCTGCAAGAAAGCAAACAAGCTCAGAGAGCGCAAAAGACCCCTCATTTCAACCCTCAGCTACAAATTTCTCCTTTATTGGTACTTAGTTTCAGTTGTCCCAAAGGTGCTTTTTTATAGACATTTAGTTTCAGTTGTACCATAGTTCGTTCCTGGGGCGTTTGTAACTGTGCCGGCCTTTGGAATTTGAGTGGAATCAGAATAACCTTGCCTGGACCAGTCTTCTTCAAACTTAGCGAATGGCTGTCAAATTCTGGGAAGTCCATATATTTTGAAGTTGCCAAGCAAATTTGAAAGACACAGGTCTAGATCTGTTTGGTACGATTGTATTGTATGCCACCTGCAGCCACATTTGTGAGAATGGCTATATAAATTAGATTAATAAATAAATATGATAAATTTGGCAGAATTGATGTATTTACATTTGTTTAACGAGGCAGGATGGTTCAGTGGTATTATTTAAAGTTTATAAGAACTCTTGGAAGGGAACTGTATCACTCTGATGGTTAAAAAAAACAGCTGCTTGTCAGATGAAGTGATCTGCAGCTCAGAAAAAAATGTATTCTTTTAATATAATTGGTCAGTTGGAAAAGTTGCTACCAGACTCCGGACTTTTTAACTGCTGGGGAATTATCCAAAGAGAGTAAAAAAGTTGAAGACCCCTAGGGGAATCCACCAGATGATATTCCCAGATGGGGCAAGGGAGCCTCCATATATGCTTGTTGTATTAAGAGAAGCAGAAATAGGGTTGGGTCGCACAGGTAAGGGCACCTCTAAAGCTTGCTGTGAAAAAAAACACAAAGAAAGTGGATGCTGAAAGTGGCATAAGGTCCACTCTTGATTGTTTTGTACCCAAACTAGCCTGCCTCATTTTTAGCTTTGCATGGACAAACCCAGACAGTGGAGTTAAATTACAGTTCTCCATTGTGTGAATCAGAAAAATGGGTTGCTTAAATATACTTCATGTTTTTACTGCAGCAAATAACTCTTGTGTATTGTGTTCCAGTGTTTCAAATCAAAAGAGGACAAATCTCTGCTTTCCTATGCAACATAGGGAAGGATATTTATGTAATAAGTAGGTATGAAGAACAGCATTTTGACTATTAAAATTTTGCTTACTAAAGATCACAAGCATCACCATAATCAGTTGAGGGTCAGTAAGTAAGTAAGCAAATCTTGATTTTGAATTGAGTTGAATCTCAGTCCTGGGATGATAATGAATCTGGAATGCCACCTTTATCTAAATTTATGTCTGCTGATAAGCTACAGATCACTGTACTTCAGTTATCACAACTACTGCTGTCTAGATGTATTGGATCTATTTATAGTACAAATCCCATTCAGCATGGCCTTTTGAAGTCCAAATTATCTGAAATATATCAAGTTTGAGAAAGCTACTATATATATAAACTCTTTGGATAAATGATTGGTGCTTTTGACAGTACTGTATCATATTTGGCTGTGTAGGCGGGCTGCATTCCATATTTTAAACAATTGGGTATACCACGTCATGTGATGTGTTGTGACATATTGTGACTCTTTTTGCATTGCCAGCAATGGGGTGGGCACAGCTTCAGAATGATGAAACTGGCCTGTGGGCCGGCAGTTTGACACCCCTGGCCAGTATATGAAGAGTAATGTATACTGTCCTCATTTTTCATTGTGGGATTTACATGCACACAACCAGGGCTTTTTTTCTCATAGAACGCCCAGAACGGAGTTCCGGCACCTTTTTTGGATGGAACCTTATAGGGTCGGCAAGGCAGGTTGTATGACGTGTGTGAGTTCCGGCACCTTTTTTTTTTTTTTTTTAAGAAAAAAAGCACTGCATACAACTGCAGGTGATATTACAGATGTTTCTTATATCAGATATATCAAGACAGAAAAAGGATGAATATTTAAGATTGCAAAACTCTGGCAATCCAGATATTGTTTGGTTACAACTCCCATTATTCATGGCCCTTGACAAGTCCGTTTCAAAGGTCATCCCAAAGTAGATCTTGCATTAATATATTTATCCCTATCTCTATAAAAAACCACAGAAGTTATGATCATGTGTGATTTTCCATCTTATTTATATGCTGTGAAACTGAATACAAATGGTATTTACTATGAACACTAATGAGGAAGTCAGTGTAAAGTAATTGTATTGTCTGTCTATCTCTTTTTGCTCTTTGTGGTATCATTTTCAGTGGGATGAAAAGCTGACACCAAGAACTTTTTGCTATACCAGTTGACTGTTTCTTATTATTTTCTATATTTCCCTTGTTTTCTTCAAACACTTTCCTATAGCAGGGCGATTTAGCTCACATTCTGTTCCATACTGACCACAAGGAAGCACCACAAACTGATGAAAATATTAATTGTTCACCATTCATTGTATCAGCTACTTTAAGATGTATGGACTTCAACTCCCAGAATTCACCAGCCAAAAATCTACACATCTTAAAGGTGCCAAATTTGAAAAAAAACACCAACCTGGTTTAGATGAATTACACACAGTCCAATTTCCTTGCAGGCTGCATAGGAAAGAGCTCTGAAGCTGGGTAAAATGTTCCTAGCATAAAGTTAGTACTACATGGGAAATATCTACTGTCCATCAAGCCAGAGTCTCTGATACTTTTGATTGCTATTCATTTGCTGCAATTTATTGTAAGGGTGTTCAAAATGTACAAGATGTATTTTTACAAAGGAAAAAGTTGGTCAGCATTGATTCCCCACCCCCACCCCGCCCCACCCCTTTTAATAAGACTGAGATCAGGTGCAAACAAGGAAATAAATTGACTGCAGAGAAGTGGCCTCTTTTCCTGAATTGTAGCTGTGTGTGTGGGGGGGGGGGGGGTAGGCGGTTTTCTCCAAAGGGCACAAATGGAGTTGAGTAAGCAGGGGGAAGAAGGAAAATGGAACAGCACTCTCCCAGAGATATGTATGGCACCCACTCTCTGGAGTTCCAGAAGGCTCATTACACCTGGCTCTGTTCCCAGGCCTGCGGTTAGTGTGGCCCTGGAGCCTCTATTGTGGGGCTGGAGTCTTTATTGTTTTTATTGTCATGGTTGTTTTTGTCCTGCTTGCCTCTTGTGGATTTTTAATTGTTTTTTTTTAAATTCTTTGTAGAATACTATCAGCTGCCCAGAGTCTTCTAGGATCTGGATAGTTGTAATAAATAATAATTACTATGTTTGTTTTAGTTTTGAGGCCCACAATTCTTGATGAATAATCTGCTGCGGTCTTGGCAGGTGGAGACAAAAGTGGTTAGAGACAGTCACTCTAGTTGGCATCCCTTGATCATTCTCCATCCAGCAATCTTGAAGTTAAAAGTCCACACATTTTAAAGTCCCCAAGTCTGAAAAATGATGGACTAAGGTGTTTATCAAAACAGGACCTTTGATGGCCACAAAAAATTGAAAGCATACACATGCCTTTTATTTACTTAATAGCAAGGCATTTAAAGTGAAAAATACAACTTATTTTCAAATGAATGTATTTACTGATTACTTATTTAACATTTGACTGCCTTGGTTTCCTCTAACAGATTATAATCTCTGCCTTAGATTACAGTACACATAAAAAACTACATAACATTTTAAAAGCCAAATTTTGTGAGGTCTAAACTATGGCTTATTTAGCTTATGCTTAAACTGAGCATTGCACAAAAGGCAGCATGAACTTAACAAGTTGCCCACTATTTAAAACATTGTATGAATTAATGATGCACATAATTTAAATGATAATAGTCATAATAGCATTTTTCTAGCTCCAGGAGAATTTGAATTGAAAAAGGAAGGGAGGGATCAACCTTTGCTTTCCATTGACTCTTTAGTGTTACCATTGCTTTTCATATATGGATTTAGTCCTGCTGTTCTATTTCTTAGAGGAAACCAAATGATATTTTATTGTTCTTTGATGTATCCATTCTGTTGTTTAGGTGAGAGACATTTTGCCTGCAGCAACCTTGAAGCTAAAATCTAATTTCTTCCTTGGGGTGCTGTGCCCACTAGGTGTCACTGTCGCTTTATAGAGAAAAATAGTAACACATCCTTCCTGCCAGCTGTCGTTGCAACAACAACAACAAAAAGCCACCAAAATAATTTGGACATATTGTTCATTTGGTGCAGTTGTAATTTAGATTTCTAGGACCATTTATCATAAAGCTGTCTACTTGCCTATTCTGTGGCTCAAGGCTGCTTGAATGTATCTCACTGCATTCCTGGAAGAATCAGAGAATTGAAGCTGATTTCTCTAAAAGCTGTCACAGTGCATTATTGGAGCACATTTTATTAAAGTTCATTTTCAAGACTTAACATTTACAGTGTTCTAGACCATTGTCATTTGCCATACACTGGAACAGTAATTTCTCTATCAGTCAGTTATTGAATTTTAAAAGTTGACCAAAGTATTTTTGAAACACAAAATATGTGACCAGAAAACAAAATGGAAGGACCAAATATCTTCAAAGCAAAAGATATTTTTCAACATTTTTCTGACCTCTAATACTAGCCAGAAGAAAGATTAGGGGCAATTTTAATACACAGAAATTCTTAATCAGTCTGGGAAAAATGTGAAGTAGATATGGTATTGTATGAGGTAGCCTTGCTTATTTAAATGACGTGATTCAAACCCCATAATACATTTGTTTATTTAGCTTAACAAGATGTGTGAACCCACCAAGTGTACTGTAGCTTAGTGTAATATATGAATCATTTTGACTGCAGGCCACTGTTGTTAAAAAAAATGTCCTGGACTATTACAAAAAAACGTAATTTATCATAATATCAAGAAATAGTTTTGGACCCATTAACATTAATATGGGGTTATTGTGGATATACCCAAAGCTAGAATATATGATACATAACTGGTCCCTGAAGTTAGTTAAAAGTTCTAGACCCGATGATATAGCGAGTATTTTGGTATTTTTTGTATTTGTTTTTATCAGGCTGTTAGCCGCCCTGAGTCCGCAAGGAGAAGGGCGGGGTAAAAATCCAATAAATAAATAAAATAAATAAATAAAGTGTAAAGTACTACTTTGCTTACTTTAAGGAAGGGCCATTCTCCAGATATTTATGTCATGCCTAGCCAATCCAGAAAGTTCATGCCACCTGTCAGGGGGCTAAAGCCATATGTTATTTTATTTTTCTGTACCTAAAAAGAGGACTTTAATATTTGAGCCTCCTATAGATCCAGTTAGATGTCTTGATTAGACATTGTTGTGGCAATGCAGAAAACCATTGTATTTTGAGAAGTTTAGTGATATATTTTGATTTCTCCTTCATATTAAGAAACATCTAAAGATTTAGAACTCATTTTGAGCTAACTTTTGCTTGCTGAATACAAGAGATTGGTGTGGGGGGAATTTTCACATAACTGCAAAGCTTTTATTTATTTATTTATTTTTATTTATTATTTTAATTTGTATACCGCCCTTCTCCCATAGGACTCAGGGCGGTTCACAGCATATTAAAAACAAATAATAAACACAAAATACAAAAAATTACAAAATACAAAAATACAGAAAATAAACCCCGATAAAAGCCAAATTAAAACCAAATATTACAAGCTGTGTTTCGAATTAAATACTTTTAAAATTAT
>NW_015386550.1:705724-710425 GCF_001527695.2 Protobothrops mucrosquamatus
TCAGGCTGGTGTCTTCAGCTTCGTGCTTCTAAGAAGCACGAAGCTGAAGACACCAGCCTGAAGATGACGAATGTGACTTCGTCGAAACGTCGCCAAGGTACTTTTAATTCTACGCGGGAGAAAACCCGAATAACTAAAGACCTACATACAAACACCCGCGAAAACCTCAGAAAACATATATATATATATATATATATATGGATGTGTGTGTATATATACAGTATATATATATGTGTGTGTGTGTGTGTATGTATATGTATATGTGTGTGTATATATATGTGTGTGTGTGTATCTATATCTATCTCACATGAGGATTTATATGGCTGTGCAAATTCTTCAGAATAGGTACTTTGTAGCCTGTGAGAGAATATACAGAATACTTCAATGCTTAGTGCATCTGTATTTTTAGAAAATACAATCTACAGGCTGAAATAAACTTTCTATGACTGCACCAAGGTGACCTGTTACCCTTATATAATATAAGCTTGTGAAATCAATTCTTGGGATTTCCAGTTTCAACTCCCAACCCTTTGAGTTCTGGTGTGCCTGGGTATTGCTAGTTGAAAGTTTTTTAGGTGCACTAGAACAGGGCTTTTCAATCTTTTCACCAATTGTACCACTTTTAGGATATGGCAATATCCGAGTACCACCTAGCAAGGTGTCCAAAACGTGATGACCAAAAAAAAGGGAAAAAAGTGATAAAGTGCAGGTAGTCCTCGACTTACAATAATTCGCTTAGTGACTGTTCAAAGTTACAATGGCACTGAAGTGACTTATGACCATTTTTCACACTTATGACTGTTGCAGCATCCCCAGGGTCATATGATTTATATTTGGATGCTTGGCAACTGATTCATATTTATGATAGTCACAGTGTCCCAGGGTCGTGTGATCCCCTTTTGCAACCTTTTGACAAGCAAAGTCAATGGCAGGACTGCTGGTGGCCAAATGCTAAGGCGGGACTTCCTTCAGGCCCTCCCCCCTTTCATTCCAATCTCCCTCCCTCCTCTCTTCCTTCCTGTTTCCCTCCCTCTCTCCTTCCCTGCCTCCCTCTTTCTCATTCCCATCTCCTTCCTTCTGAAGGAAGAATTTGAACCTCCCCTATTTTCCCTCTTCCATATATTTATCAAACAAAGAAAAGCTTCCAGAGACAGAAAAGACAAGCCGCAGAGGGAACTAGCTTAAAAAGGAGCATTCCCCTTTATGAATTAGCTACTGGCTAGAAAGGAAAGTTAAGGAGCTGGCAGCCAGCACTTAAGAAAAAACAAAACAAAAACAAATGTAGCAAGTACTGGCTAAGGCAGCCTCCCCAAATGGCTCCGTAAACAAATGCTACAGGCAAAATCCATTCAGGAGAAAAATACTTCACCCTTGCAGCAAAACTTACAGCTAACAATAGCAGAGCAATAGAATTAGAACCAGTAACCCCTTACCCCAAAATCCAACATGAGCCATCAGCCACAATAGAAATTGCCAAACATTTCTTAAGAACACAAAGCCCACATTGCACAAATCCCAGAACTTCAAAGTCACAAAATCACATAAGAATCCTTCCACTTTCCTGGTTTGTTGTTCAGCTGACCCAGAACCGAACTGCTAAAATGGTACTTCGCTTCTGCCAATAAACATCTCCTCTCAGCTTCCTCTCATCTATTTCAAACACTGGCACTTCATTTTTTTTCTTTTCTCTTAGAGGTATAGCCTCCTGGCTGGAAAGCAAGCCCCTGACTTTTCCTTCCAATACTTCCTTCCTTTCTGTTTCCTTCCCTCCCTCCTGCTCTTTAACTCCCTCTTTCTCATTGCCATTTCCTCCCTCCCTCCCTCCCTCCCTCCCTCCCTCCCTCTCTCTGTGCCTCACCTCCAGCCGATGCTGCCTTTCTTCATTCCTTGTGGAGGGTGACCCCCTCCCAAACTGCGTTTCTTGCCTGTTTGTCACTGTTACCTGTGTGCACTGCCACAGAAGTTATAGATTGGCTTCTGGCCGGCCTGTTCTCTCCTCTCTCCTCCCCTCCTCCTTCTTTTCCCTTTGATGCAACTCCAGCTGATTCCTCCACCTCCCAAGGCTACGTCTTTTTTTCTCTCCCTCTCCTGCCCAAACTGCCTCCTTTTATAGCCTCTCCTGTCTCCGCCCCCCTCCTTCTCCTTTATCTTCCAGGTGATCTGGAAGTGCCGATCCTGGGGCCTTTGTCTCGCCCTGCAGCCCTGCAGCTCCTGAGGACTCTCTCACAGCAAGTCCTGCGCTGTGCCACTTTGGCTTGTTCCCTCCCCCCGTTACACTTGGCAAGGCTGGGCAGGTGTACCACCGGTTGACAAGCCCTGCACTAGAAGATGCTGGTAATCATAGTTACAGCCCTTCATGGTACAGGGCCAGGTTACCTGTAGGACTGCCTCTTCCTAAGAATATCGGCCTGTCCCACTAGATTAGATAGAGGGGCACATGCCAGATATCTTCTCTCAAATGTTATGACCTAGTGGGACGTGCCTTCTTTGTAGCCACATAATAAGAGCCACAGTGGGTCATATGGTTAGGACACTGAGTCAGAAGATCATTGAGAGGTTGACAGCTTGGTAGTTCAAAACATGAGAGCATGAGCTGCATGATGGAATAAACCCCCATCAATTTATCCTAGCTCTTGCCAACCTAGCAATTTGAAAGCGTGCAAATGCAAGTAGATNTCATTTGGTGCAGTTGTAATTTAGATTTCTAGGACCATTTATCATAAAGCTGTCTACTTGCCTATTCTGTGGCTCAAGGCTGCTTGAATGTATCTCACTGCATTCCTGGAAGAATCAGAGAATTGAAGCTGATTTCTCTAAAAGCTGTCACAGTGCATTATTGGAGCACATTTTATTAAAGTTCATTTTCAAGACTTAAATTTTACAGTGTTCTAGACCATTGTCATTTGCCATACACTGGAACAGTAATTTCTCTATCAGTCAGTTATTGAATTTTAAAAGTTGACCAAAGTATTTTTGAAACACAAAATATGTGACCAGAAAACAAAATGGAAGGACCAAATATCTTCAAAGCAAAAGATGTTTTTCAACATTTTTCTGACCTCTAATACTAGCCAGAAGAAAGATTAGGGGCAATTTTAATACACAGAAATTCTTAATCAGTCTGGGAAAAATGTGAAGTAGATATGGTATTGTATGAGGTAGCCTTGCTTATTTAACTGACGTGATTCAAACCCCATAATACATTTGTTTATTTAGCTTAACAAGATGTGTGAACCCACCAAGTGTACTGTAGCTTAGTGTAATGTATGAATCATTTTGATTGCAGGCCACTGTTGTTAAAAAAAAATATCCTGGACTATTACAAAAAAACATAATTTATCATAATATCAAGAAATAGTTTTGGACCCATTAACATTAATATGGGGTTATTGTGGATATACCCAAAGCTAGAATATATGATACATAACTGGTCCCTGAAGTTAGTTAAAAGTTCTAGACCCGATGATATAGCAAGTGTAAAGTACTACTTTGCTTACTTTAAGGAAGGGCCATTCTCCAGATATTTATGTCATGCCTAGCCAATCCAGAAAGTTCATGCCACCTGTCAGGGGGCTAAAGCCATATGTTATTTTATTTTTCTGTACCGAAAAAGAGGACTTTAATATTTGAGCCTCCTATAGATCCAGTTAGATGTCTTGATTAGACATCGTTGTGGCAATGCAGAAAACCATTGTATTTTGAGAAGTTTAGTGATATATTTTGATTTCTCCTTCATATTAAGAAACATCTAAAGATTTAGAACTCATTTTGAGCTAACTTTTGCTTGCTGAATACAAGAGATTGGTGTGGGGGGAATTTTCACATAACTGCAAAGCTTTTCTTATCTGTGAAAGTCTCAGACTTTCGGTTCTCATCCGAGAGGGATGTGCCACCTGGTCAGGATCAAGGTCAAGTCTTGCAGTCTCATAAAACAGAGCCATGAAATCACGGTGCCAGGTTCTGAAACAAATCATGGGTGGGTTGTTTGTTGTTTGTTGGGAACTTCTGTAGCATTGGGTGCTGTGGAAATCAGTTGTCCTTGGAGTATCTCTGCTGTCATTAAGGAAATCCTGACAGTTTGTCAGAGATTTTATAACAATAATAATTTTCTTAGAAAAAGAAAAAAAAAATAAGAAAGAGCTGATTTGTAGGAAAGAGCAGCACACACTCACTGGAATCCAATGTGCTGCTCTTTCCTACAAGTCAGCTCTTTCTTTCTTTTTTTTCTAAGAAAATTATTATTGTTATAAAATACTATAAAATCTCTGACAAACTGTCAGGATTTCCTTAATAATGACAGCACACACACACACACACACACACACACACACACACACATATGTGTGTGTGTGTGTGTATGTATATATATATATATGTATATATATGTATGTGTATATATATATATATATATATATATATATATATATATATATATGTATGTGTGTGTATATATACAGTATATACAGTATATACAGTTAAGCGACTGCTGCCTGTGGATGGCTCTAGGTTGAGCTGATACAGGCAAAAGACTTCTCTTTCCCATATTTGGGCCGACAGGGTGCTCTAAAAGAAAAAAGCATTCATCCTCTTCCCCTGTCTCTTGTAGCTAACAAAGTGAGAAAGAGCCTGTGGCCTAGTGGCTAACACCTCTGCTTAACATGCAGACAGCCCAGGTTCGAATCTCAGAAGGGTATGTCTGGC
>NW_015386550.1:712642-716076 GCF_001527695.2 Protobothrops mucrosquamatus
ACGTGCCTTCTTTGTAGCCACATAATAAGAGCCACAGTGGGTCATATGGTTAGGACACTGAGTCAGAAGATCATTGAGAGGTTGACAGCTTGGTAGTTCAAAACATGAGAGCATGAGCTGCATGATGGAATAAACCCCCATCAATTTATCCTAGCTCTTGCCAACCTAGCAATTTGAAAGCGTGCAAATGCAAGTAGATAAATAGGTACCACTTTGGTGGGAGAATAACAGACATGAAAGGAGCCCCTTTGGGTGTCTCCTGGACAACAGTGATGTCACCAGCTAATCCTTTCAACCTGGAAGCTCCTTGGTAAGTGCCTCTGACAGGAACGTAATAGTAATAGCCACATAATACTTAGCCTTCCATCTAAGGTTTGTATGTGGGGAAGGTACCTATTTAGCCTTCTGGAAAGCTCTAAAGACCTGATTCTTTCTTTAAGCATTGGGTTAGAATGTGATTGAATCAGAGGATCAGTTATATGGATTGTGGGAAGGGTGGGAACAATAAGAGGTATTTTATGCTATTTTTTTAAATTGGTTGCTGGGATCCATTTGGGTTCACTGTGCAAGATAGGTGGCTATAGAAACCCTTTAAACAAACAAACACACAAACAAAAAAAACTGTTCCCCTAGTTTCAGCTAGGACATGTAGTTATGCGCCCATAGCTTGTTGTTCTTACCTCTGACCCCCTTACCTGAAATCTGAATGAAGGAGATCCCTATAGTTAATCTTTTAAATAAATGGCACCTGTTTCCTGCTTTAACTGATCAGGTCCAAGCAGTTTTGGTGGGAGTAAAACCAACATGGGAGTAACAATGAATAAAGAATATAATATAGTGAATACTAAAGAAACAAGATAACAAAGAAAAATGATAGCAGCCCAAGATCTACTTATGAGAGGCTAGCAGTTATTAATAATCAGAAAGATAAAGAAATACAAGAGAAACGTGGACAATAGTAACATTTAAGTAGGCAGCTTTGAAAATAAATAAAGCATCCTTAAACTGGACTAAAAATGATGAAGAACAAACAAATAGCAAGTAGCCTTAAAACTGACAATAAAATTTTTGAAGTGGTGGATAGCTTTTGCTTTCTTGCATTGTCTATCATCAGTAAAGGAACCAGCAGCCAAGTAATATGCTTCACAGTAGCACTTGGTAGGGTAGCAATTAAGGCCTTGGAAAAAATATTCAGATGTGTCTTACCTATAGAGATTGGAATGTTTTTTTCCTGTGACACCCTTAGGAAGTGAAAGTTGGACTTTGAAGAAGTAGGATAAAAAGTATATTGATGCTTCTGAACTTTAATATCGGAGAAGTCAAATAAGATACGACAGATAGCCAAGAAGTTAAATAAATGGATCACTCAGCAAATCAACCCAGAGTATTCATTCAAGACACAAATGACCAGGTTCACATTATGCAAAGTCATAGTTTTCTCAAGAAGTCTATAATGACCAGAAGAGGATGACCAATAGCAGTGATGGTTATACTGTTGGAAGTTTTGAAGGCTCAGATTGTGAACTGATCATTCTATAGAAAAATTGTTCTATGTTGCCAGTACGCGTTGAATTGATTAGATGGCATATAATCATCAAGCAATACTTCAACCTATACTTTTCTTGCCAATTTTATTCTATTGGATACAGTTTTCCTATGGCTTTTGGGCAGGTGACCTGAATTCCAGGCCTAGTCAAGAACTCTACCATACAATTCCTGCTTAGCACCTGCAGCCAATGGAGATTGGGGGAAAAGAAACTTCTAGCTGCCTCTCCCAGATTCTAGTGTTTGTCCTTCAATTTTAAGGCCTCTAAGGCCCCCCTCAAATGGAACAGAATCACCCAAGATTAGAACTGCTTCAATTCTATTGGAATTTAAGACCACTAAAATTCAGATGTGTCAGGAAGTCTTTGAGGACTGAAGTGATTATGGTCATCTTGCGGTTTGATTATATTTGTTATTTATTAATTGTTGTGATTCTTATGGAGTGTACACTACTTACAGCTGGTTGTAATTGAAGTGGCTAATCATAAATAAATGATACAATTGTTTTTGATATTGTTATGATTACTTGTTATTTCTGGCCAGTTGGCAATGTTGCACTTATGAATAAACAATATGGTATGGATTTATTGATTTGATGCGAGAGGACTGAAGCAACATCATATAATTTTTGCTATTACAACAAATATAATATAATGTATGTGTATTTTCAGGCTAAAGAAATTGCCTGAAAGTTACAGAAGATAACACTTTTATCCATGAAATTATTATTTGTGAAACAACCAAATGTTTCAAGTAATTGAACAACCAGCAATTCCATGCTGTTGTTGGACATAAAAGAATCTTTTGGAGAATTTAATATTTTTGATTGTAGGACTCTAAATCACAGGGTAATCATAACTAAATCATAGTTTTAAACTAAAACTGATGGACAAGATCCAGTGAATGTTACACACTTTTATAGTGTTAATGGATTTATTTATTTGTATATACTTGCATCCATTTGAAACTAATGGGATGTGCATTTTGATCCTATGTTATTTCTCAGGCAGTCTGTGTTCATCATGGGCTTAGCATCAAACTTGCATGTGTGGTCTTAAAGGAATTATTATTGGCTGAATTGTGCTAGTTATCCTGCTACACACACACACACACACACACACACACACACACACACACACATTTTCTCTCTCACACACACAATGTACCTTTGTATACACAGAATGCTGATTCTGCTATTCTGCTATTTGTTATTTTTCAGGGGACATAAGACTTTGCTAAAATATTTAGGCTAACCTATTTTAAATGCTTTCAGAAACATCTTGGTACCCAGCTCAGACATTCTTCTCTAACAAATGCACTATCCATAAATTAATGCAAATTTCTTAAGAGTAATGGGAATCCTGGTAAAGATACTAACTATGTAATTACTATGTAATCAACCTTTCAGTTCATTATGTTTTAAAAGGGATGATGGTTTGTTTACTTTATGTCATTTACCATAAGAGGTTTTGTTGCCCTGTTTGCAGTTTTGTTGCCCATTAAGATGGAAACTGTATGTAAATTGGGATCATCCATTAATATCTATAATTCATGTTGCAGTGGAAGAGATTGCTTGTTATGGAAGAAACTATAAACAGAAGTTTTATGAACAGTAAAATCTTGCAAGGTGGTTCTCTAAAAATATTTTTCCATAGTAGTCTACCATAAATCCTTAATTTTAGTTGCACATATCGAAGGATGAAATGATGATTGATTTTTTGGGAAGTAGTGTGGGCTGCTGCAACAGAGTCTTTGCTATAAAGGACTAGATGTTTTCAATTGCTTTTTATCACTGCAGAATTGATTTTATTTGCCTAGCACCTGGCACAGTAGTAATGGAGAAAAAAAGAAAAAAAATACTGCAAAATGCTGAAGAAGACAGTCCAAAA
>NW_015386550.1:717062-734342 GCF_001527695.2 Protobothrops mucrosquamatus
ATCGAAGGATGAAATGATGATTGATTTTTTGGGAAGTAGTGTGGGCTGCTGCAACAGAGTCTTTGCTATAAAGGACTAGATGTTTTCAATTGCTTTTTATCACTGCAGAATTGATTTTATTTGCCTAGCACCTGGCACAGTAGTAATGGAGAAAAAAAGAAAAAAAATACTGCAAAATGCTGAAGAAGACAGTCCAAAATATGCAACTTTTCAAAAATATTTTTATTGAAAATTTAACAGTAATGATAATAACTAATACAAACTAAAATAGAACAGAGAAAACAAAAAGAAAAGAAATAAAAATCTAAAGTGTAATAAAAAATAAAAGTAGAAAAAAGAGAAAGATATAAAAAGATATAAAGAAATGGCTTCTGATATTCTTCCTAGCAGTTATAAGTACAATTATATTTTAGTTTCTCTTTCTAATATTACATCGTAACTTTCTTCTTTCTATAAATGATCTTGTCTAATTATCAAAATCATACACCATTTTTTTTTCATTTTTATGCAAAAAAATCCATAAGGAGTTTCCAGTCACCAATAAATGTTGACATTGTCCTTTCTCTAATTAAAGAAATCAGTTTATCCATCTCAGCAAGTTCTGTCAATTTCACCAACCATTCCTCCATTGTGGGTAGTGCTGAATTGTTCCATAGAAACATTGAAAACTGACAGCAGAAAACGACCTAGTGGCCCATTGAGTTTGCCCTTTGAGGTTTTTTTAATTTGTTTTATTTTTTTTGTCGGATGATGGACCTGTTATTTATCCCAAGCATGTTTGAACTTAGTGACTGATGATTGACCTTCACTGGAAGTTGGTTCCAAGCTTTCACTTACTCTTTCTGTGAAGTAATACCTTTTAATCTTTGTGCATGTATATTCTCACTGCAGTAATCATATATTGAAATAATCTTTCATGGCTTTTTTCTGTTTATTCATCAAGTTCTGGCTTCCATTGAATATTAATGTTCAAGTCTTCTGCATCAATGTATGTATTTAAATCCATTTTTAAAGCTTTTTTACATGTGCACCAAACATGATAAAATATCCCTTTGTGCTGATTACATTTTCAACATACATCTGACATGCCTTTAAACATTTCTCTGGTATAATATAGCAACAATACATCATTTTATAAAAATTCTCTTTAAGATCATAATGTAAAATAAATTTCAACCCTTTAGCCACATATTTTCCCATTTATCCTGATACGTTAACCATTTGCCTTTGCCTGTTATTTCTCTTCTATAGAATGCTTCCTGTGCTGAAATCCAGAGAAGTGTTTTCAGGCACAGTCTGAGTTTTTATATCTATTCCACATTTTCAGTATGACATTCTAATAAAATGATTTTTAACATCTACATTAATTTTAATTTTATGGTACCATAAGTATCCATGCTATCCAAATCTCAAATTGTGGATCTTTGTTAAGTGAATTGCATCAAAGTTTACAGCTTTTTTTTTTTTTTTGCTACAGTCAACAAGTGAATCACCATGCTTTTTAAGTGAATCACATAGTTGTTAAGCAAGTCATATTATCCCAGGGCACAGATGCCATTTCCATGCCAGTTGCCAAGCATCCAAATGTTGATCACTTGACTGCAGGAATTCTATGATGTTCACAAGTGGGAGGAACCGGTTGTAAGTCACTTTGTTCAGTGTTGTTATAATTTTGAAAGGTTGCTAAAGGAATGGTTATAAGTCAAGGGCCATCTGTATGAGGCTGGCAGATGACCTGGACCTGGCACCTTTTTGTTTTAACCATTTTAACAGCTTCCCACACTCAAAATTTGTCTCTGTGATCTTTGGTAAATTCTGTTATATAAATATTCATCCACTTTTTCTGAGGAAATTTCTTGACCTTTATATAAACTAGAATAATACTGATTAAACACTTTTCATACATTTGCACGATCTGTTATTACTTCATCTCTTTCTTATAACTTTAGCGTCATTCTCTTTTCCTGTTTTTCATTCAACTTATATGCCAACCAATTTTCTGGTTTATTTGCAAATGGAGCTTTTCAAATTATGTCAATATAGGTCAAAAGAAAAAATAGGAGCATTATACAGCTCTTTTTGTAGATTGAGAACTTATCATGCTATTATACAAGAAGATAGGTTCTGGAGAAGTGCTGTTCTTAACAAAGAAAAAAATCAGATGTTTTGCAATAAAAATTAGGATATAAAAAGGAGGCCTGGTATAATGGTTAGAATGACTGACCTGGAAGAATCTTGTTCAAATTCTGGTGAAGTTTTTCAGATCTTTTGGGTACAGAATTCTAATTAATACAGAGATGAAAAGAAGTTCCTAGAAATTGCACACCATTTAGATAGAAATAAAAGCAGTGTGTAAGATGTTCAGAACCTTTGAATTAATCCCTTTGGCTTATATTTAAAGATGGTAAAATAAAGTTACGTGACAGACTTGTCTTCGGGACTTCTTTCTGTTGTACAGATCAGATAAAATGTGAGTAACTGTAGGAGATCCTTTCATTGAAAGAAGTCAAGAAATACTGGATTAGGACTGCATGATTTTTGAAGTTCTTTGTAAATACAATGTTAGTAAGCAAATCTTATAATGGTTTGGATAAAAGGTGCTTTCCCATCTATTTCTTAGCAATTCTACACATTCTTAGTATTTGATTGTCTATGAAGGCTGTTATATTAAAAGATAGAGAGTTTGGTGTGGTTTTTTTGCTATGATCATTGTTCATACTTTAGACAGCTGTAAGTTTCCCTGCACTGTTATTTGTTTTCCACATGTTTTGTTTAGAATAATAATTTGCCCCAACCAAGCAAATGTTATCTTTTAGATTTAGAAAATCATTGGACAGGTAAATAATAGTTAATTTCGTGACAAGAAGATTGCTGTGAAAACAGCATGAGCAAACTTTCTTCTGAACTGATATATCATAATCAGTGCTTTGCTGATACATAGTTATGCACTTTTAAAGTTCATTTTTGGCCTACGTCAATTATCCTTTTCCCCTTAAGAATTAATTGAATATAATACCAACACCATTTCAGACATAGCAGAACCTCTTCTAAGATGTAGTCAGTAGAATGCACTCTGTTCTTTCCAATGAGTATTGAGATGTGAACAAAAACAGCTGGACACCATTTTTTAAAAAGCATCGTCACTCAAAATTGAAGGTGGGCAGTCTGTGGCCCTGGGGCCATATGCTGCCCTTAGCTTAATTTCAAAGCTACTGCCAGTAATCAGTCTAGACCTCTGTCAAGAACAATTTCTGTGAGTTAGCTGCATGAAGAAGGGAAGAGAAAGACAAGAGGATACAAGGAAAAGATTGTTCACTTTTACAACATCCAGGGACTTGATAATAAAGGTACATTCATGTAGTCTCATATTTATCCCTTTCACTAGATCCACTACTTTACCCAACCTTTGATGCCACCCCTAAAAGATTACATTTGCAGGAACACAGTTCTCAATAAACACAAAGAAAATTATGCATAACCTGGTGTATGCAGTCATCAAAGATAATAGTAAAAAAATGAGATTTCACTAAACCTCATTTAAAGGACATTTGAGCTGAAGGTTGACACAAGCTTTGCTGTCATGTTTGAAGGAGGATCTTCCCTTGACCAAAAGACAGATTCAGGATTATCCATAGAGCAATATTCCTGAGGAAATTATTCTATAGATGAATTCTCTTCAGCATGTCACCATTATTGGAAAAAAAACATTCAAAGTTGAGTATTTTACACACTTTACAAACTTTACCCAAATTGTTTACAGTACAAAGGTTTGAATACCTATCATCACCCTAAAGGTAGGCCTTGACTTACGACCATAACCTCCTCCCCTCCTTTTTATGACCCTATAATCCCTTAATTCAGGGTTGGGACCAACTTTTCTTTTGCTAAGCAAGGTGGTTCTTAAGTGAGTCATACCAGATTTTATGACCTTTTTTGCCATGGTTGTCAAGTGAATCACTTACATTTATTAGGTGAACCATGTGGTTGTTCAGCAATTCCAACTTCCTCCCTTGACTTTGCTTGTCAGAAACCAGCTGCAAATGGTGATCACAAGGCCCTCGGATGCTGCATCCATTGTAAATTCATGCCAGTTGCCAAATGCCTGAATTTTATTCATGTGACTGTGGTGATGCTGCAGCAGTTGTACATGCATGGACCAGTCATAAGTCACTTTTTTCAGTGCTGTTGTAATTTGAAACAAATAATTGTAAGTTGAAGATTTCCTGTTTGTGAATGGGAACAGTGAGAAGCATTGATTTTTAAAATAATGAAATCTGCCACAAATTATTACAACTGTAGTTCAAGAAGGCTGCAACCAACAACATGAAAAACATCCTAGCCATCTTCTCCACGTTTGATGTTTCAGCTACTTGCATAGCAAAACTAGCCACGCATGAAAGCAGTCTCCCTTATTATAAAATTGTGTTCTTCTTAAATATGTCTCAGTTCATTTGAGATTCTTTAGTTTAAAGTGGCTCATCTGAGCATTTTATTCAGACCGGAGGCATTTGCTTTGTTAGTGATAAGGCAAATAAGCCCCTGGTGCTTTCAGACTACGTAAATCCAGTTGTCAATTAATAGGTTGCTAGTGAACAGAGCTGTCATTTTGACTGCTTTGACACAGTTTTTACAGTGTTATGCTTTCTCATGATGTGCATACCGAATCCCCTTTCTACCATCATTCATACTGTGATGCTGCTGCAGATGTGTATATATTGGTGCTTTATCCTGGAAGATGCAGCAGAAGCAAAATAATTCAAGGAGGTCTCCTGAGGGAAATGGCATTTGCACCTACAATGTGTTGTAAATTTAGGAAACATAAGAGCATTTAGGAGTCACATTAATTATAATTTACTTAGTTTGCTCAGCTTAGAACTTAATTAAACTACATAATCTAAAAAAGAAACCCACATTGTAATTAAATGCTAAGATGCTAGTAATGAACAACAATGATAACTGTTCATTCTTAGTGCACGGCTGAACTGCATCTTTTTTTGAGTTTCTCTCTTTTTATTTCTTCCAAGTCTCCTGTGCAGACAATTAATTGGTGTCTTCGGAAAACATTTGAACTATATATATTTTTTGGCATCTGATCCCTATTGCAGTAGGGATCACAGGGGGAGAAGGATAATAGCAGTATTTCTACACCATAAAACTACTACCAGGCTATTGTTCATTATAGCACTAACTCTACAAATGTCAGGAGAGTAGTTGAGATAACATTGCACATAGAGAGAAGGGTAGAGGTTCAAGGGCCAAGCAGTTGGGATTGTGATTATCATTACATCTGATGCTGTCTAGCCTAATGATGTTTCAGGATTCAAGGAAAGAGGTGCTATGACCAAGGAAAATCAAGTTCTCATTTGGTTTTTCTTTATAACTCTATTTCATCAATAGGACAAAAAATCCAAGCAAATTTCAAGAGCCAACCAGGAAGCAGAGGGAATTAGGGAAGGCCAACAGAGAACTAGTATTCTAAAAAACCTGAAACAATGGGCTTTTAAAATTAAATATTAATTTAATTTAAAGGACATCATCAATTATATCAGTATTAAAATGCATACAATCTTTCAAGGAGCTCTTGCTCCTCACATTATGGCTTACTAGCTACCATGGGAAGACAGACCTTTTAGAAATATTGCTTGCCCAATGGGATATGTTTTAAGAACTTTTTAAAAATGTTGGCCTTTCCCAGATATGATTTTCTATACCTGTTTCTAATACATTATTTAAATCCTATTTATGGTTTATGCTTTTATGTTATTGTAAACTGCTTTGGTATTTTTTAATATAAGAAAAAAAATAATCTTCAAATTGATATGCCTATCAACCTTTCTTGGCAATGCTATGGACTGATTTGCCATTACTTTTATCCAAGTTTTTTCCCCAGTCTAGGCAAAATCCTAATGTACACTGGAAGTTTGCCATCAAAGTACAGGCCCAAATCAGCTTAACTTCCCAGCCCAGATAAGGGCAGACAAGTGCTCTCAAGACCTAATTTATATTTAATAAATGAACTGCATCACATGCTGATCTGCATGAGTATTAGAGTTGTCCCTACTTGTGATAAACATTTTGCTTCTGAGTGGACCATTACTTGAGTTCAGCTTATTTGGCAATTGTGTCTTCATTGTAGAACTAACATATCTGGAATTTTGTAGCACAGATGGTAGCCTTGTTTATTGACTTTCATATCTTTTACCATCAATATTTAGTAGGCTGGATATTGGCTTGAATGGCAGTCCAGTATCAAAGGGAAAATACCCTGCTTCTTGAGGGAATCAACCTAAGAAAATCTCAGGGAGTAGGAACTATTTCATCCCCAGTAGCAGCAGAAACACACTGCTACTACTATAACCTGGATTTATATCTTCCTCCAAAATGATCTTTTCTTTGGGCCATGACATAAAGGCCACCCATGTTTGATGAATACATTAAAATCACCAGTGGAATTGTATTTGCTAGTGGCATATGTAGCTTAGGGATGGCCAGCCTGATACTTTTTGATTTTTTAAAATATTGATTTATTTCACTGCTGTAAAAAAATATCTGCACTGTCAAAGAATCTTTTATATGGTATAATAGAGAAAGACTTCTCCTAACTCACTCACATCCTTTAGAAGTTGCATTTGGCCTCATTCTCTTCCTTTAGAAGAGAAGCCAACACATACCTCTGCTAGATTTTGAACCATTAATTAATGTTTCTGCTGGTTTTAATTTATGCTTTTGGTTTCTAAACTTTTTTTTAATTCTGTATTGATTCTTAGCTGCCTTGAATACTGAAACCGAGTAGAAAGAGAAACTGTAAATCAAATCAATCAATGAGTAGCTATTGTCTCATTAAATGTGAAGAGTGTGAAGTAACAGATTTATGGGGACTATCAAACATCCGTAGTGACAATGTTTTATTCTTTAATATGCTGATCTTACCATTATGAAACATAAGTATCCCATCCATGTGTGCACAGAATCTAATTTGCCTTTAAGCAAAACTGGCACTTAAAACCTTGGATGTTTAAGTTTTAAGACCTTGGAGTCCTAGTGGACGATCACTTGACTATGAGCCAGCAGTGTGCATCAGCAGTCAAAAAAGCTAATACAATCCTGGGTTGTATAAACAAAGGCATAGAAGCAAGATCACATGAAGTATTAGTACCGCTTTATAAAACCCTAGTAAGACCACACCTGGAATACTGCAACCAATTTTGGTCACCATACTACAAAAAAGATATTGAGACCTTGGGAAAAATTCAGAGAAGAGCAACTAAAATGATCAAAGGCCTGGAGACTAAAACATATGAAGAACAGCTGCAGGACTTGGGTTTGGCTAGTCTAAAGAAAAGAAGAAATAGGGATGACATGATAGCAATATTCCAGTATTTGAGGGGCTGCCACAAAGAAGAGGGGGTCAAACTATTTTCCAAAGCACCAGAGGGCAGGACAAGAAACAATGGTTGGAAACTGACCAAAGGGAGAAGCAACCTGGAATTAAGGAGAAACTTCCTGACAGTGAGGACAATTAACAAGTGGAACAGCTTGCCTTCAGAAATCATGGGCACTTCATCACTGGAGATTTTTAAGAAGAGACTAGACAGTCACTTGTCTAAAATGGTATAGGTTCTCCTGCTTGAGCAGGGGGCTGGACTAGAAGACCTCCAAGGTCCCTTCCAGCTTCTATTCTATTCTGTTTTGTTTTGTTCTGTTCTGTTCTATTCTATTCCTCCAGCTGAATTCTAGGCAACTAGTTGCATATTTAGCCTAAGGGTGCCAATCTGTGACCAGCATATCAAAAGATGTTTGTGGCTCCCAGAATTCCCAAAAATTCCACAATAAAAATTCAATGACAAAATGATACTTTTTGTAGTGTTTTTTTAAATGAAATAAAGGCTAAAATAGGTATATGACACTTCCACTAAAGAAAACCCACTATTTTCCTTAATCCTTAATATCATAAGAAAGTACTGGAAATATTAACCCTGCCCCTTGCAATAATATAATGGCATCACCATTCACATTCTCTGTAATTCTCAGAGGAATAGAAATTTAAAGAAAAAGTGTAGCCTTGACAGAGCCATAGGCTAGTTAGATAAGCTACATATGTCATTCAGTAGAAAAGCTAAAATGCTCAATTCATTTCTTATGTTTCAAAAATAAATGGTAGTCATGGCACTTTAAATCAGCTCAATGCTTTTAGTACCATCTTTGTGTGATTACAAATAATTCCAGAGACAGACATTTTGGTGAGAGGAAAAGGCCTCTTTTTATGAATTAATGGCCAGGCTGCATTTTGGTTTCAAACTATCTCATCTATATTTGATGAGAGGAATCTGAACAGCCTACTTATTTTAGCTAAAAAGCTTTCAGCTAGTTACAGATTCCAAAGAACAAGAATTCACAGATTCCTTAGAAATGAATGAGAGGAAGAATTAAATTTGATTATAATACATATAATGTGTGTCTATTCATGTGTGTATGTATGTATGTATGTATGTATGTATGTATGTATGTATGTATGTATGTATTTGCCTGTCTATATCCTTGTAAGCAATGATTCAAAAATAAAAGCTAAGTACAGAATTTTCACAGCCATTCTGACGCAATTTGCTTCTTTCCACAGTGACTATATTTTCAATAGCATAGAATATAAGCAGTTCAGGGTTGAACTGTGAAGTCCTTGATGCATTCTGAGCTTGTTTTTTTCTTGCAGACATTTCATGACCCTACTAGGTAACATCATCAGTACAAGTCAATTATATTTTAACCATATGTTGCCAGAACAAAATAGAGGCTATAAAGTCATCTTGTATATTAGCATAACCACCCTTTCTTTCCCTACCCCCACTTCAACTCTCTTGTCTTTACTCCATGTGTCCCATGAAATGAGCTACAATTCACAAAAGTGTATACTTTTTAATTAAAACCACAATTCATACAATATAATAAGTCCAAATCAACTACACTATGGTTTAATATAATGTATAAATCTAGAGACTATATATATATATATATATATTTATCCACGGACATTGCCCAAACAGTGGAGAGAAATTAATAGAGATGTATCTCTAAGTATGACCTTTCTTTCTTTCCTTGCATTCAAGCTGTAAATCTCTCAATGTATTGATCATTTCATACTATAGCATTTGGTTATAAGGCTTAAAACATTTGCAGTTTGTATTCATTTGGAAGGTAGCAGCACAGTGAGAAAGAATAATGCATTCATGCTGTCTAGCTTCTTAGTATATAACCCCAACATCTAATGACCTGTTATCATGCCTTCCTCAAAGGCTATTTGTGCCATTGGAGCATTTAAATAGTGCTAATTGCTTGTTGTTTCTAAGGCAATTAAATGATTATCAGTATGCATTCATCTATTCTCTTGGGCTGGGAAAAGAAATGGCAACAATTTAGTGAGCTTAGTTTAGAAAATGAGTAGCTTTGTAGAATTTCCTAGGACAATCATGGACTTAAATTGATACTCCTGAATTATAGTGCTCAGGTTCATGAGAGAGCACAGGGGACTCCATAGATGTAGATCTTGTTGTAGAATGAAAACAAACATACAGTACAATTTAACAGGAGATGCAGCAGAGTCTTTGTCTGGGGCATGATTTCAGTAGCGTTGTAATTTGCTTTATGCTAAATCTGATATATATACCAGTAACATGAATGTAGATTCACATGTCATCTTGATCTTCCATTTCAGGTTAGCTGTCTGTTATCTTTTAAAAAAATGAAATAGTTTTCTTTTTCTGTTTTAAAGACTCAAACAATTACCAAATAACTTTAATGATTGTGGGAGAGATGGGCTGTTGATGAAACAGATAAGGTCACCCTGCATTCAGAGAGCAAAATGGACGTCAACAAATTCAGAGTACTTGGGTATGGTTAGGAGGACACTGACTTTTCTAGCCTGCCCTAAATATGTTTCTGGTAAAATACATGGAAAAATCCGATTGGAGGAAAATTACACTTAGGGTTAGGTTACCATGAACTCATAGAGCAAAATGGATATCACCAACAAATTCGGAGTGCTTGGGTATGGTTAGGAGGGCACTGACTTTTCTAGACTGCCCTATCTATGTTTCCTGGTAAAATACATGGGAAAATCCCATTGGAGGAAAATTCCACTTAGGGTTAGGGTTAGGTCACCATGAAAACGGAGAGCAAAATGGATCTCGCCAACATACTCATAGTTCTTGGGTATGGTTAGGCAAGCACTTATTTTTCTAGGCTGCCCTACCTATCGTTCCTGGTAAAATACATGTTAAAATCCCATTGGAGGAAAATTCCACTTAGGGTTAGGGCTAAGTCACCATGAACTCATAGAGCAAAATGGATATCGCCAACAAATTCGGAGTGCTTGGGTATGGTTAGGACAGCACTGACTTTTCTACCCTGCCCCATCTATGTTTCCTGGGAAAATCCCATTGGAGGAAAATTCCACTTAGGGTTAGGGTTAGGTCACCATGAAAATGGAGAGCAAAATGGACCTCGCCAACATACTCATAGTTCTTGGGTATGGTTAGGCAAGCACTTATTTTTCTAGGCTGCCCTATCTATGTTTCCTGGTAAAATACATGGGAAAATCCCTTTGGAGGAAAATTCCACTTAGGGTTAGGGTTAGGTTACCATGAACTCATAGAGCAAAATGGATATCACCAACAAATTCGGAGTGCTTGGGTATGGTTAGGAGGGCACTGACTTTTCTAGGCTGCCCTATCTATGTTTTCTGGTAAAATACATGGGAAAATCCCATTGGAGGAAAATTCCACTTAGGGTTAGGGTTAGGTCATCATGAAAATGGAGAGCAAAATGGACCTCGCCAACATACTCATAGTTCTTGGGTATGGTTAGGCAAGCACTTATTTTTCTAGGCTGCCCTACCTATGGTTCCTGGTAAAATACATGGGAAAATCCCATTGGAGGAAAATTCCACTTAGGGTTAGGGTTAGGTCACCATGAAAACGGAGAGCAAAATGGACATCACCAACAAATTAGGAGTGCTTGGTTATAGTTAGGAGGGCACTGACATTTCTAGGCTGCCCCATCTATGTTTTCTGGTAAAATACATGGGAAAATCCCATTGGAGGAAAATTCCACTCAGGGTTAGGGTTAGGATGCTTTCCACAATTTGCTTTTGTTATAAATGTAATTAACTATTACAGATTAGAACTCATCCTAGGAAAGAAAAGGTATAGTGAATGTGTTTTAAAATGTTGCAATTCATGCAAGTATATCTTTTCCCTATATGCAATATATAGAGAGATATGTCAAGCTTTAAAAGTTCAGGTTTCAGAAATCAACCTTTTAGATCAGGGGTGTCAAACACCCGGCCCGCGGGCTGGTTTCATCATACTGGAGCCGCGCCTACCCCATTGCTCGCAATGGCAAAAATGCTCCAATACGTTGCGCGACGTCACGTGACGTCGCGAGTTTGACATGTCTGTTTTAGATTATAAATTTTGAGCAATTTGCTACAGGTCCAAAATAAATGCCGCTAATGCTGTCAGTCCTTTGAGGTAGTGCAGATGGGAAACCAAAACAAATTTGTTCTAGTGGTTAATGCACTAGGCGAAAAACCATGAGTCTGTGAGTACTAGTCTCACCTTTTGCATGAAAACTGCTTGGGCCTTCATTGTCTGTCAGTCCAATCCACCTCACAGGTTTGCTATTGTGGGAAAAATAGGAGGAGGAGAAGGAAGGAGTATTAGGTATGCATTAGGCCCAAGTCCAAAGATGACAAAATGAATTCCATTCAAATCTAATTCTTTTTCTGCTTACACCTAATATGCAGAATCTTACCAGGTTATAGCTATAAGCTTCTAATGTAATAGATATACCCTGAGAAATTTTAGGTGTTGTTGTGTCCTGAGCCTGCTAGAAGAGAAAGCAGGCTCAGAATTGTTGCAAACGGTCCCGGGCAAACCAAAAGCTGCCCAGGACCAGACAGGGTGGCACCAGCCTTGTGCGCAGGCACAAGGTGCGAAAATGGTCAGTTCCTATTGGTTCTGTCTGGGTCTCAGGCCCTATAAAAGGCCTGCGTGCCTTTTGCTGCTTGCTTGGTTGTAGGAGAAGAGTAATAAAGAGCTTGTTGTTCACCATGTGTCTTCGTCAATTGCCAACGAACGGAATACACAACAGATGTGGTTGCCTTGAACCTCTTCCTCCCTCTCCCATCTAGCTCATGAGTGCATAGTCTCTTGTTTGGGGCTTCTCTCTGGCATTTACTGCCTCCTCCCTGAGAAACTGGGGTGCTCTTGCCAAGATTCCCCCCCCATTTCTTCTCCAGGTGCACATTCCATCACAGTATGTTTTCTGCCTTGAGTTATTTACAAAATAACTATGTAAATAAATACAATACTTTTATTTCATAACATTCTGTTATTACCTATAAGTTGACTACTAAATTTTAGAATAATTGTAGAATAAAACTTCTGGATGCTACTTGAGCCATTTTTTTGTAATGTAGGTAGTTATAAAAAATGAAGAAAGAGGGAGCAAGTAGGCAGTAGATAGCTAGACAAGGTAAAGAAAGGAAATATGTATCTATAAAACAGTTATTAATAATCTTTGTGACAAATTAGTCTGTAAATAAACATGGAGGAAAAGTTTTGTAGATTTATTGTTTATCCTTACCATCTGTTCAAATATCCTTATTATTAAATGGTTAATTGTTTATAATCAGCTGGTCCTCTGAGTAAATGAGAGAATATAATACCATAAAATCTCCCCCTCCATCCCATATCTAATTACTATGCTCTCAAAAACAGAACCAATAAAAAAAGAAGATAAACATAGAGTTCTTAAATTCCAGTTATGATATTGAAATTGTGCCAGTGAGATTTTAAAGTATATACAAGATTGCTTTAAAATAAATTCTACTTCTGGCCAAAGAAACCCAGGTTGATGTTACAGAAATAAGCAAGTTAAAAAACAACAACCTTTTCTAGCACCAAAGAAGTTTTTTATAAACAGTCTTGATATTGAGAATCTAAAGATGAGATTCTTTCAGTATCCTATGACTATCACTAAGTGTTGTATCTTATGATTTATGATGAATGTATTTTACGATGACTATAATCATGATTTATCACTTACGGATTTTATGTACACTGAGAGTTTATGCACCAGAGACAAATTCCTTGTGTCCAATTACATTTGGCCAATAAAGGATTCTATTCTATTAACATGAGGAACTTTTGCTTTCTTTGACACTCCATTCAGTATTATTTCTGTGAAATCAATCCTGAAGCAATCCTGAAATAAAAATGTATAGCAATAGAAATCACAGAACTACTGCTGATTATTTCTGTAATCATTGTCTGAGAAACATGTTTTTGCTCCCAAGTATCTTTATTTTACTGTTTTTCACTTCCCTTTAACTCTGCAGAGAAATGAAGGGAGATAATATTTCTGAATCTCCTGATTGCCCCAGATCTCCATGAATCAGGAGATGGAATTATGCTGTTTTCTGCACAAATTTATTTACCTTTTCGTTCAATATATTCCCAGATTTTCTCAAGGAACTCAAGGTGTTTTACACAACAATCTCCCTTCATTATACAATCCTGGGTTGTATAAACGGAGGCATAGAATCAAAATCATGTGAAGTATTAGTACCGCTTTATAAAACCCTAGTAAGTCCACACCTGGAATACTGCAACCAATTTTGGTCACCATATTACAAAAAAGATGTTGAGACTTTGGAAAAAGTTTAGAGAAGAGCAACTAAAATGATCAAAGGCTTGGAGACTAAAACATTGAAGAACAACTGCAGGACTTGGGTTTGGCTAGTCTAAAGAAAAGAAGAAATAGGGGTGATATGATAGCAGTATTCCAGTATTTGAGGGGCTGCCACAAAGAAGAGGGCATCAAACTATTCTCCAAAGCATCAGAGGGCAGGACAAGAAACAATGGTTGGAAACTGACCAAAGAGAAAAGCAACCTGGAATTAAGGAGAAACTTCCTGACAGTGAGGACAATTAACCAGTGGAACAGCTTGCCTTCAGAAATCATGGGCACTCCATCACTGGAAGTTTTTAAGAAAAACTAAACAGTCACTTGTCTGAAATGGTATAGGTTCTCCTGCTTGAGCAGGGGGCTGGACTAGAAGACCTCCAAGGTCCCTTCCAGCTCTATTCTATTCTATTCTATTCTATTCTATTCTATTCTATTCTATTCTATTCTATTACCTAAATATCTCTGGGATAGGCTGGCATGAGGATCACTCAATGAGCTTCTATCGCTAAAGGTGGCCTTGAATGCACATTTCTTTACTCCTAGTCCAAACATCTTAATCTGTACATAATTCTGGGTCTCTAATTTTCTTCTTCCTCTCTACTTAAGAGCCATAGGTAACACAGTAGACTGTATGCTTAGAGAAAGTCTAGGTTCAATCTCTAACAATTATATAGAGGGGAAAACTGCTTAAAATCTGGTGAGTTACTTACTGGCAACCAATTTAAAAAGACTGGGTTAAATGGGCCATTGGTTTGATTCTACAAGGTTGCTTCTAAGCTTCCTTCAACTCCCAGGATAAGAATGACTTAGAAAAACCATAGTTAATCATTGTTTTTTGTGCAAAACTCATATTGCCCTAGCCATGGCCTTAAAACAATAAGCAAGGATTTTCTCCTTGTTCTAATAAGTTGTGATCCTGACCAATCCCATCATCATGTGCAACAAAAGAAGGCTTACAATACTGTTTTCTATTTCCATTATCTTTCTATGCAAAATCCCATCTATGATGACAAATGTGACTGCCTCCAGCAAAGACAAATGACAAAGCATTTACCTAGCAACCAAAAACCAATGAAAGCTATCAGATCATTTCCTTCTGCATATTTAGTTACTTAAAAAATACTATTGTTGTCAACAGGAGAGCTGAATTCCAATTATCTAATTCAAATGTTTTCAGTGAACTGTCATATGAAGAAGCTAATAGCAACATAGCCTAGTTTTATTCATGAGCCATTGAACAATTCCAATATAAATAGATCACCTTTACTCACCCCTTCCTGCAAGATGTAAAGTGCAGAACTCACATTGTAGATTTTTCTTTAAAGGAGAGCAAGAGAAGTTACTATGCTTCAGAATCATTGAAGAAATGTTAGCTTACCTGCCTACTTGAATCATAGAGCTGGAAGGGGCCATTTAGAATGCAGAATTCTACTACTATTTTTTTCAGCCACGTGAATAAATAGTGAAGAATGGTCCATTACTTATCTTGAGTAATTGGTGATCAAATGTATAGGTGAACTATGGCATCCTTGTCAAAATATAATTCCATGGCTTAATAATCAGAGACTCTTAGAATTCAATTAGTTAAAGCTTAGTGTGATTATTAAACCAGGCCATTATTTACAGCATTCCAGATTATTTGTACTATATTTTTGGTGAGGAAATTACTTAGGGAATTCTGTACATCTTATATTCAGGTTTGTAACTATGCTGCATTTGCTAAAGCAATGTTGCCCACTTGTGTCTACAGAACTTTAATTATTTTGCTTTCCTAAACAGTTTGTCTTGAACACAACAAAGAAAGAAAGATACTAGTGAAAAGCTATCGGAGGTAGGACATTACAGAGTAGGAATGGCCATTTAGGTTATTCTTGTAGAACTTTTCTGATTAATTAGGCTCATGCCACACATGGCTCACACAGCATACTTTAAAGCTTAAAGAGCATAAAAGACACAGATCAAAGCCGTAACATTACAAAAATAAGCAAAATCAAAGACAAATTTATTTAGCTTCCATTTAATATGCTATCATAAAGATCAAACACAGTGGCTTTGAGACTGTCAGAGTTCAGCTTAATGGGTTAGCATCCTTTTTATGTTTGTTATTTCGTAAATAAATAACTGCTCCTCATTAACAGACTTTCCAGAAGTCTTGGGAGGACCAAAATATTAATACAGTTTATGGTTTGTATGTGTGTACATACTTATCAGGTAGGCATGGGAATGGAAAACCACCAGTATTGGCCAAAGGTATATTTAATTTAAATTCATAATAATTTCTCATTCAGTTTGCTCTCCCCTTTAAGGTTATGTTATGTATATGTATTGTGGTGAGGTTTTGTGTTTGTATATATAATGCATTGGTTTGTTTGCCCCATACCTCTTGAGAGCTTCGAGATATCTGGGGCTCCGTACATTGTAATTGAATATCACCAAAAAAGATGGAATCCAGAAAAAGAAATAAAAAAGATACCCATTTGTACATAATACATATACTGTATGTAATATTTAGGGATAGAGGTGTATGTAGAAAGAATTATTAAAATCTAAATACAATGTACCTCAGTTGGTACATTCTATCTGAAACATAACATTAGACTTGGAAGGAGTCACTTAGTATTTTAATCCAAATCCCTGAAGAAACCCCTTAACCCACTGCTGTCTCGTTTCTACTAGAATGGAATTAATGAAGAAGAGTCTACCATTTCATCGTGCAATTGGTTTCATTGTCAAATGGTTAGAAAAATTGACCCATTTTTTTAAAAATCTAAATTCCTGTAATTTAAATTATTTTGTATCTTGCAATGTGGAACACTAGAGACAGGACTTTCTTTTAAAATGTTTCCTTAGATATTTGAACAGCGAGATATATTCTCTTAGTCTTTTTTCAAAGCTAGACCTTTCCAATTTCCTCTTTTAGTATTTAGTTCTAGTTCTCTCACTGTCCTTGTTGCTCTTCGCTAAACCTGTTGTAATTTGTCTGAATCCTTCTTGAAAGAATGGTGCCCAGAATTCTGGAAGTGGAGTTTAACTAATATAGTATTAGTTTCTATGATATGAACACTCTTGCTAAGTTGCATTCATCTCTTTTGCAACTGTGTCACACAACTTACAGATTGTCTTCGAATTATGATCGTAACGGAATCCAGAATTATGGTTGTAAGTTGTTGGGATCACCACTTGACCTCACAACCAGATTTTACAACCTTTTCTTTTTAGTAGATGAACACAGTGGTTGTTAAGTGAATGTGATGGTCATTAAACATTATCTGTTTTATCCAATGGATGCTTTTTTATATATAAACAAGTTTTATTAGTTTTTTAATCAATGGGTGCTTTTTTGATAGAAACCAAAAGTAAATGCCATAAATCAGCAAAAAACTGCTGAAAATTGTGGTCTCATGATCATGGGTGCTGCAAATGGCTGTAAATGCAAGCCAGTTTCCAAGCACCCAAAATGCAATTATGTGACACTCTCTCTCTCTCTCTCTCTCTCTCTCTCTCTCTCTCTCTCTCTCTCTCTCTCTCTCTCTCTCT
>NW_015386550.1:735549-737575 GCF_001527695.2 Protobothrops mucrosquamatus
ATGTTTCTTACTGTCATTTGATCCAAGCCTGCACAGCTGGTGATCCCTGTTGATGGCAACATCAGGAGGACTGCAAATGTCCACTAATGGCACAGAGCACAGCTCCCTATACTAAAGTCATAGATGGCTTTTCTGTAACCACTAGAGGTCATAACATACCTCATATAAAGAGAGCTTGAATGCACTAATTAATCATTTAATGTGTCAGAAATAAACATTAATTGCAAGTACTCAGTCCTAGTAGGGTAAATTACTGTCCCTTATTCATGAATTTGTACTCTATAATTATGTTCTTAGTACTTACCTAAATCTCTTTTTTCAATAATGAATAAATAAGGAAAGGCTAAATGACTTTTGCCAAATAGCACAATCCTATGCATATTTACTAAGCAATAAGAAAGTCCTACTATATTCAGTGAGGTATTCAGTATTTCTTGGTATGTGGATAGGGTTACAGTCTAATTAAAATTGATCATAAGGCCACAATTGCAATTCTGTATCCATAGATCTGGAAATAACTCTCTGAGCTCACGTTTAATCCAGATTTGCCAAATACAGACCTTCAGAATTCTTCTCCTTCTCCTTCTCCTTTCTCCTTCTCCTTCTCCTTCTCCTTCGCTTAGGAAGGAGAAGGTTAACAAGGGAAAATTATACATCTGGCAGCATGGTCTCCCTTGAGGTTCTATTAGAGAAGATGCCAAAATGTGGCTGGATTATACTGCCATTAGATAAGTACTGTACATCTACTTGCTTACTGAGTGTACATTGATGGTTCCATCATGAGGAGATGGCAGGAAGGGATTAAAGGCATACTGCAAGGCCTATTCTAGGATCTATGCTATTCAACATAGATATAAATGATTTAGATAATGGTTTAGAAGAAAATATAAATATCATATCTACAGATGACACAGAGATGGGGAAACAGCAATCTATCCAGAGTTTCTAAACTAATCCGGTTCCATGGCATAAAGGGCTTTCTAAATCATCACCAGCACCTTGAACTGAACCTGAATGCATGTTAATGATTACTGCAGTTCATGGAGCAGAGGTTTAATGTGTGCTGATCGAAGAGTGCACAGAATTGTCTGCACCCTGTATTCCGCACCAGCTTCAGTTTTCCAGTGTACACAGCATAATACAGCAATCCAATGATACATATCTTCAAATACCTACAAGGCTGTCATATAGAAGATGTGACAGAATTCATTGGAGCTATTCCAAGAAAAGAAGTAGCATTTTTAATTTAAAAGGAAGTTGGACTTGAGGGGAGCTTGGACTCTGGGAAAACTGCCTAACAATAGGAACTGTGGCACAAGGAATCAGACTGCCTTGGACCTTATTCCATATTTAAACAGGGATTTCCTATTTAAAAGGAATTGAGTGGCCATTTGTTGGAGATACCTTAGTAGCAGATTCCTGCATTGAGCAGGGGATTGGATTAAATAATTAGGTGCTATCCAAACTCCCTTGCAGCCTTGCAGTTGGGTGATCTCTAAATCTAATCAATCCTCCTCCTCCATCTCCACCACCACCTCCTCCTCATTGTAAGGTCTCTAAGGCATGGATTGGAAATAAAATTATTTTCAGGCTTTTGTACTGAGATTCTTGGTATTCTGACACAAGATCTGATGAGATTTTCATGATTGCACATGGAATTTCAATCTTGATGTGATTTTGGGATAAAGGTGGCCAGGCTACTGTGAAAGGTTGAACTATGCTTACCAGGACCACCCCTCCTCAAGAAGCCCTCCCTGGATCCAGATGTATTGGCAAATTATCGCCCAGTCTCCAACCTACGCTTTGTGGCGAAGGTTGTTGAGAGTGTGGTTGCACAACAGTTTCCCCGGCACCTGGAGGAAACGGTCTATCTAGACCCTCTCCAGTCGGGCTTCAGGCCGGGATACAGCACGGAAACGGCATTGGTCGCGTTGGTCAATGATCTCTGGAGGGCCCGGGACAGAGGTTACTCCTCTGTCCTTGTTCTTTTGGACCTCTCAGCGGCTTTTGATACTGTAGACCACGG
>NW_015386550.1:739184-742293 GCF_001527695.2 Protobothrops mucrosquamatus
GGATTTTAGTTAGGGATGATTTTAATATAATTTTAATTACGACACAGCTACTAATATTTGGCTTTTAATTTGGTCTTAGAGGGGTTTTTATTTTGGTATTTATTAATTTTTTTGGTATTTTATTGTTACTTGTTTTTAATATGCTGTGCACCGCCCTGAGTCCTTCGGGAGAAGGGCGGTATATAAATCTAAACAAATATAAATCTAAACAAATAAATAAATAAATAAATATAGTGGCTGCATGGAAGTTTTATTAAAATGCCTTTTTTTTAAAGAGCTGGATAAGAATAAGGGGAAACTTTCTCTTTTTCCATTGCTCAAGGCAGCAGGACTATAACTAAAAATAGAGATTACAAGGACAGTTCTTTTACATAGACATTAGGAGAAACTTATTAAGATCTGTTTGATAGATAATCTTGGAGTTTTCTTGTTTGAAATATTTAGGAAAAAAGCTCAACTGATATTTATCACAAATTTTGTATTTGCAATAATGGATCTTGAGCAGACTAGATGATTGGCAAAGCCATAACATTCTCTGATTCAATGGCTTACAAGATAAAATATAAAAACAACACTGAAATGACAATTGAAACAATAAGATGCTGAATTAAAACAGCAGCTTGAAAACTAACAGACTAGCAGAATAACAGAGTTGGAAGAGACCTTGGAGGTCTTCTAGTCCAAACTCTCTGCTCAAGCAGGAAACCCTATATCATTTCAAAGAAATAGTTGTCCAATCTCTTCTTAAAAACCTTCTCTTCACTTGCCTGAAATTGTATAGGTTCTCCTGCTTGAGCAAGGGGTTGGAATAGAAGAACACCAAGGTCCCTTCCAACTCTGTTATTCTGTTAATCTGTTATCCTGACTCAAGATGCTAGGATGTAATCCGAGAACTAAAAAAGTGAATATGAAGCTCTTCTCTTCCTATGAATCTATTAGGCCAGCCTTCCCCAATTAAGTGTCTTCATATTACAACTAGTATAGCATAGGAATTATGGGGGTTGCAATCCTTCACATCTGGAGGGTAGCAGGTCGAGGAATGCTGCATGCAGGCCATGAACTGACCATTTCTATGTTGAAAACAGGTCTTCCAGATTGATCAATTAGATTTTATCAAATACCTCCTTAGAATAAGATGGCAAAAATAATAAAAATTGTTTATTTGTTTATTTATATATCCCACCAACTCATTCACTCACTCAGGTAACTCTGTAACATTGTTGGAGCCATCTCTCAGTCTGGGAGCACATATAATCAAGAATAGATGAAGCACAGTAGACAGTTGCCCTCATAAAATGTTGTATCTTTCAATGGTGTGTATCTTTCCTTTAATAGAGAAAGTTGCTGGAATTCACTAAAAATATCAGATGGGAGAATTTGTGCTTTGTACAGTGCTTTACAAAAAAAGAAACTTGAGATACATTTCATTTCTCATTTTGAAATTGCGTTTGACATCTGTTTTTAGAAAAATGTTACTGAGGTCATTAAAACTTAGAAATAGTACAAGACTTAAGTTTACCATACTTTCAGAATGAATCAAGTTTCTGAACTTGTTTTAATCTCAGTTTAATTGCTTTTCTGTATATGCTAACCTTTAGAAAATGAGTTTAATAATTAGTCATCTCTGGCTAGTTAAAAGCAACATCCTGCCCATAGCAGAGTTTTATTTTCAACAAAAAAGTAATGCTAAAATAAATCCTTCAGCGTGGAGGGAAATTAGCTTCAGGCCATACATACTTAATGGATACCCCACAGAATCAGCTCTAAGAAATGATTTTGGACATAACTATGTGTTACATAGCAATCATGGCTATACTAGATATTTAAAAATGAAAGACTATGGATGCAGAAGAAGAGGGTTAACTGTCCTGAGAAATTTTTGTTAAGATTCTGATAAAAATTTCCCAGACTTAAGTGACCAGATCTGGGCTGCAAAAACTCAAACAGTGAAAAAAAGTAAAAAAAACAAAACCCCCTCAAATTGTAGCAGTGTTTGCAGTTCATGACTGCAATCCATATCTGGTAGCTATAGGCAAGAAGCGTTAGGCATTAGCTCATGCTGTTTAGATGATAAGTGGTTTTCATTGATACCATTCTTAGGAGGGGAGGCTAACTTTCCAGTTCTCATATCTTGTGCTTTAGAAGATGATGGCCACCCTTCACATTTGCTATTATACTCACTATATGGTAAACAATAATATAACTATAACAAATAGTTTGGTAATTTCTCTTACCCTGCTTGAAGAAGTAATTATTTTTTTATTAATTGTAGAAAAACTGTCAATTGTATGTGTTAGGACAGTGATGGCGAACCTTTTAGAGACCGAGTGCCCAAACTTCAACCCAAAACCCACTTATGTATCGCCGGGTGCTGGGTGGGCGTGGCTGCCGGGTGGGTGTGGTCTGCTGGATGGGCATGGCTACAGTGGTCATGGCAGATGGGTGGGCGTGGCCAACTCGATGTTGCTTCTGGGGAGGGACACCTGTGGGGGCCGGGAAGAGTTGGGGGAGATCCAGGGGGTCTCTGGTGGGTGGGGCAGTGGGCAGGAGGCTGGTCCTGCAGGGTGAGGTGAGGCAAGGCAGGGTGGGGGTGCCATTGTCGCAGGGCGAGGCAGGGGCCTGGCACCATTGGGCCCCGCACACAGAGGCCAACAAGTGCATGGGTACTGGGATGCATCCGGCCTTGTGGGACCTCGGCGAGTTAGCAGGCGGCTGGTTGAAGAGGACGGTTGCCATCTCCGGGGCATGGCACGGGTGCCCACAGAGAGGGCTCTGCGTGCCGCCTCTGGCATGCGTGCCATAGGTTCGCCACCACTGTGTTAGGATTACCGTATCTGGGCTGCAAAAAGTTTGATAACCATTGAAGGATGCAAAGCATATTTTTCTGTACTTTGTTCCATTCATCTAGTTCAGACATGTCCAAAGTCCGGCCCGCGGGCCATTTGCGGCCCGCGGCCCGGTTTAATCCGGCCCTCGAGCAGCCCTCCCTGCTCTATATAAATGCGGCCCTCCCACGGCCCTCCGGCAAGTCCCATGAAAGAGAGAGAGAGAGAGAGAGAGAGACAGAGGCACTTGCACTTCTGTCTCTCTCTCTCTCTCTCTCTCTCAT
>NW_015386550.1:743445-761547 GCF_001527695.2 Protobothrops mucrosquamatus
CCCCCCCCCCCCCCCGTCTACTTAGGGCCAAGTAGAATTATGCTAAGGCAGCAGTCCCCAATCTTTCTGGCTCCACGGATCAGCAGTGATGGCAGTGGTGGCGGTGGTGGGGGGATGGTTTTGCCTGTGCAACCTAGATCCCACCCATGAGCAAATGAAGCTTCGTGCATTTGCCCACCGCTTGTGCAGCCCAGTTTTCAACAGGCCACAGACTGGTACTGATCCATGGACCAAGGGTTGGGGACCCCTGTGCTAAGGGATGCCTGGTGCATAGATTTCCCTTTGTTTATTCTATAAGAGAGCAAAAGGAAACTGCAAATTTGCTATACCTGGTAGTAGACACTTCAGGAAATTACTTTGCAAAGTTTTTGAGATTAATTTAATAATAGCTTTAAAATTTGAATACAATTATCATTTCCTTCCTCTTTTTTTATTATTTATCTATTGCTTTACAGATATGTTCTCAGTATGCTTTATGATGACCCTGTGAGTAGGTCATTTTTATTAATTCAGATAGAAATTGATCCTAAAAGAAATCTAAGGTTGTGTATTTAGTACGCATAAGAAATATAAAGGTGGTATTTTTCTTCATTTTTATGGGTTGTCATCCTCTTAAGAAATACAGTACATATTAAAGTAACTCTTGCAATAGGCCTGCTTAATTGAATTGGAATACCACCAGTCTAAGTATTCTTGATTTTTAAACATAGCTAAGAGTTCAAGAGTAAATAAACAGTATTTTGCATAATGTTAAAAATAAACTTTTAAAAAGTTTATTTCATGTACAGTGCAGCACTCTTGGTTGGTGCCATATGTTGTCACAATCAATCACTTACCAAGAGTTGTGCCATGGCTAGAAGCCCTCTGCTTATCCCAGGCCCCACCACTCTTTTGCTGTTGCTGCATATTTAACTGTTTTCCAAGCATGAAAAGGAAGGAGAAGAAATAGTGTCTTGCCCTCTCCTTTTGAATTATAGTGTAGCATAGCCTGACAGAACAGTTCATGTAAAAAGTCAGTAGCAATGAATGAATTAGCCCACTTAGGTTATCTCGACCAAGGGGCTTTAAATATCCAGGCAATATCTTGGCTTAGGAGCCAATAAAGCTCCTAGTAGTTTGGTACTTTAATGTTTAAATCCCATGATATATTTACTTGGAAGTAAATTTAATTACATTCATCAGGACTAATGTTCAGATGTACGCATAAGACTGCAGAATCAGCCTACCATTCCTTAACCAGTGAATAATGTTGCATTACCAGCTACATATGTATGCTGAATCTTCAAATACCTTTTTAAGTATTTCTTACTAGTTCTGTGCAGAATCTACGGTACATACAATTGGAAACTGGAACCATACATCTCCCTCAAGCCTGTATGATATGTTTACTAAGGCCAACATATTAGGTAATAAATATGTTATGGAAGTTTATAAATCAAAATGCTAAATATCTAAGTTTGACAATATTTCTTAATATTTGAAAAGTATTTCCATGTCCACCCAGGTGGCTTTCATGAATTGACAGAATTATATGACTACTGTTGATGTCTTCTTGAATGTCACCTTTTTTTCTGAGTTTTTAGAATAGCAAATTTTGGCCTAGAACTATAGCTGGATAAATTGTGTAATTCTACACAACAGAAAGTTTTAATAATATTGAGATGTGCTTGGATGTAGACAGCTGTTCTGAATTGTAGATGGCTTAAATTACTGTAATAAAACAAAAAGTATCCATTTGCTCTTAATCAAATTGAAATCTTGAATGTTACATATGGTTTCTTTATATTTCTAGGAAAGAAAAAGGAATGCTTATACACAAAGTACTAAAATAAACTTTTAGTAATGTAAAAGAGAAATATATATATGATTCAACTATTGCATTTATCCCTTTTTGCATTCATTTCAAAGATGGAGTACGTTGCTAAAAAATATTCATACTGCAAGCTTAAGTACATATGTAGACAATGTGACAATTAATTGCATATCTGATTGTAAAATATGCTTCCAAGTATCTCATAGGGGTTTTTAATATCTAAAACCAGTGCAATAGTGTGAAACTATATTAGATATGAAGACATCACTAGGCATGGTTAGTGCAATCGTCTTTGTTATTATCCATCTTTTTTTTTTATTCCTCCCCAAAGCAAAGCCCTGAAGGATGCTTTTTTAACCATCTAAATCAAACCCTGAATTCTCAATAAAATTATCTTTTTTCCATTTAGCTAGGTGATCTTCTCTGATCAGGATGCTGGCTCCTCAGGTCTATCTTTGTCAAACCAATCTATATTAAAATCTCATCTCATTTATATCTGTTGGTTGTCATTTTCACTATCTATCTGTCCCTAGTTGCTGTTTATTACCTCTCTACATTCATTATGTTTGGAATTCACTCTGTGCAGGACTCATATTGCTTGCCTGCTCTGAGCAGCAAGGAAGGCGCTGGGGAGCAGACACTAAGGCTCTGCATTCTCCTGGTTTTTTTGCAAATTATTTAGCTCCATGCAGGGGAAACTCTTATAATTAAAATAAATAAAGTAATATAATATAATTAAAAATGAAACATAAAACACAAGAATAGGACTTGAAACCAAGTTAAATATAAAAGTAGCAATTAAAAATAAATTATTTTAGATGTAGAACTACTAAAACAAATGTCATGTGAAACTTTGAAAACACACTAGACAGGATGAAAATTCTGGTCTCTGTTGAGTAAAGAGAGCAAAAGGGTGCTCCTGATTGTGTCTCAACATAGCTATGTTTAATACCACTTACTAGATAATGAGATGTACACAATGCACCAGTAAACTTGGTTTAATCAGATTTAGATAATACCTATATAGTGAATGTTTTTGTAGCGATTATAAACTTGTTTTCTCTTGAGTGTGGGAGATAGAGATTGCCAATCCATTTCTGGATTCTCTCATTCAAACAGGTGAATGTGCAAAGTGAATCAGTTCACAAGGACACCTCATGAAAAAATGTATTTGTATTCCGAGAGTTAAGTCAGAGTAACCCAGAAAATCACCAGTAATTTGCAGACCCTTAGATTTGTTATTATGTTGGAACACAGTGGTGGAGAAAAAAAAAGGTAACTATCCAATGAATAGGCCCTTGTCTCTGTCTCTAAAACATCCAAATCACTCAATAAAAGTGAATGAGAATTGTGGTCGAGATTTTTTGCTGTCACTCTAATGTGATGGCTTTGGCAAAATCTCAGTGCCTATACTTGGATTTTCAGCTATCACTTGTGCATTTGTCACATTGGCCCAATATTGTTCATTTTTATTAAGCTCAACGCACTATATGAATTGAACTGCCATTTCCCCCCTTATTTTTCAGAAATTGATGTGGAACAAGCAAACACTACTTTCCATTTATGGAAATACATGCAGAATAAGCTGGTTTCGAAAGGAATTGTAGTTGGTGGGAGGTAAGCTTCTCTAAGAAAGGATTCTAAATAGGAGGCACCACAACCAAGAAAACTTTATAATTGGCAATTATTTCTTGAATTTCAAATGACATTTAGAACAAGACAAGAACTGTTCTTGATGCATGTAAGCTTCAGGTAAGCTCATGTGGAAGATGATGAATCTTCGGGAGCTCAAGCCTCAAGCCTGCAGTGCATTGAAATATGGTTAAAATGTTTGTATGTATGTATTTTTGTATGTATGTATGTACGTATGTACGTGTATATGTATGTATGTATGTGCTAGTGTCTCTGTGTCTCTCTGTGTGTGTCGGGGGTGGGAGGTAGAAAAAAACCACACTAACTGAATAAATTAATAAATTAACAAACAAGACATACTGAAAAATAAATGATACTGGAAAGAGCATGCAACTTCTAGTTTTGTTTAAAGTATGAAGATAAAATATCCCCACAGTAAAGTATAAAATAAAAAGTTGGTTTATTTTTTTTATTTATATTCCACCTTTATTATTTTTACAAATAACTCAAGGCAGCAAACATATCCAACACACTTTCCTCCTCCTATTTTCCCTTTATTGTGCAACTTGCAAAAAGAGGCATTTTTTCCTGTAATAATCTACAGCCTGAAAATCTAATTAAATGTAATCTTGTAGCCTAATCAAGAATCTATGATAGCTGCAATGCTTTTCAAAATGTCTATCCTCCATATAAGTTGATTTATAACTCCTATCATTTCTTGCTCACTAGGATCATTTCATCCTCTCAGTATATCAGGCCTCCCAAAACAAGAAAGACATGTAGTGATTCTTCCAAGCAGAGTTCTTTATTATTTCATACCTATATACATAAACTTGCCAAACAGAAGCACACTACTATCTGAATTTACTACATACTCTTAGAACTGATAGGGAGGGGCTGTCTTCACTCTCTTTCTCTCACACAAAATATCTGGTCTCAGCTGCCTCTCATTCCTCTGGAATGCATCTCTTTCCTCTTGGGAATCCAGACTACTGCATTCCATCACACCCATGGGTCTTATAGTCCGATATTTCTAGATGATAATTAGCTGGGCAAGTCTGGTGTAATCAGTTATGTAAATTAGTTTCAACTTGTGCATTCTAATTAATAACCTGAAAAGGTTCACATGAACATTTAATTGTTTTAATTGGTTTCTTTGTTCAATTTTAATGGTTGGTTTTCCTATACACTATTTGGAGCCACCTTTTGTGAGATGAGTGGCCATATACATTTGAATAAATAAATAAATAAATAAATAAATAAATAAATAAATAAATAAATAAAGCATTTATTCAGGTATGTTAGTTTCTTTGCAGAAATAATTGCTGGAATTTACAGCCCCAAAGGTTCCTGCAGTACTAATACAGGGACCTCCCTCAAATTGTGCAGGATTGTGCACAATGATATACCAACCTAGTGTGCAATTTAAATATTTCTCGCAATGTTATAAAATATAATTCTAGCTGAGCATTGCCCCAATCACTAGCTATTCAGATAATTCCAGAAAGGAGCCACTAAATCTCCAAGGAATGTGGAATGCTTCAAAAGCATTGTCAATCTTTCTGCCCTAGCTCAACTATCCTCAGATCTTTGAAAGTCTCTTCATAAAAACTACCTTTTCTCCCTTGCCACTAGTTAACATTCTACAGATACCTGCTTTATGCCACCTTTTTTACTTCCTTCAAATACTTTCTCAGACTCACCTCCAAATTCCCAAGCTTTCTGGTGACTTAGCATGACAATAAACCTAAGTCATGGGTGTGCAGCTGAAACTGTCACATATTTCCCCTACTCATTTGACTGTGATGATTGTATATTTCTGGGATCTTCTGCAAAATACTATGCACAACCCTGCTAAGAAGAGGAAAAGTAAATTAAAGCATAGGAACAAGGAACAGAAAGGAGGAGGAGAATGGACATATTACTTATTCTCAAAAATGGGAAAAAGCATGCCCAGTAGAGTTGATTCAAAAGTGACTTCTAATGCCTGGAAAATTGATAATTATTAATGTAAAACAGATGTCACTTTTTTTTTGCTTGTAGTAATAGAGGAAGTGCAGACCTTGATACAGGGAACAAATCCCTTCTCCCTCATGTTAGCTATTTACTTAGTCTACAAACCCTGAAATGTGTTTCAGGTTGAACTCGAGGTGTTGAGAAAACTGCTAATATGTTATACAATTTTTTTTAAAACAATTTTTCACTTATTGCTATTCTGCTATAAGGTAATATAGATTTGTTGCAAATATCCACATTTCACTGCATTCAAGATTCTTTTTAAGGATTCACATCTTGTCTTCATTTGCATTACTGAATTTAAGTAAAGCAATATATAAGGATGAGAGTGAATTCATGTGATTGTGCCATTGTAGCAGCATGGATATATATTTAACTGCTATTAAAAAACCCCAACAACAAACAAAACTAAACACTTTTTCAGTGAATTGAATGGCTTTTGAATATTGACATTTATTGACATTTTGGCAATATATATACCTCTGCTACTAAGATGAATTGGCCTAGAATAATTCTGATAGACTTACATTAATACAGATTAAATCCAGACAAGTCAGATCTAGTTAGTAAAGTCATGGTGATTAATGCACTGTGCAGCAGCCCTCTTATAAGGACAAGATTAGAACCTTGGACAGCTCCAAAATGAGCTCTCACAGACGTTCTCAATCCTACTGTAGAATTAGGCTACTTTGTTTTGATTTTTAATTAAGGGTCATAAAAACATTAACAATAAGCAAACAAATCAATAAATAAAGTTCAAAGAGCTTTATTTTTTTGATTAAGTATGTAGTGTGAGGTGAGAAGCTCTAAGCCTAAAATTAAATTTTATTAAATTAAAATTTAAAATTAAGTCAAAGGCCTGGAGACTAAAACATACGAAGAACTGCTGCGGGACTTGGGTTGGGCTAGTCTAAAGAAAAGAAGTAATAGGGAAGACATGATATCAGTGTTCCAGTATCTGAAGGGCTGCCACAAGACAGAAGGGGTCAGGTTGTTCACCAAAGCACCAGAGGGAAGGACGAGAAACAATGGTTGGAAACTGATCAAGGAGAGAGGCAACCTGGAATTAAGAAGAAACTTCCTGACAGTGAAGACAATCAACCAGTGGAACAGCTTACCCCCATAAATCATGGGTGTTCTATCACTGGAGATTTTTAAGAAGAGACTAGACAATCACCTGTCTGAGATGGTGTAGGTTCTCCTGCTTGAGCAGGGGGCTGGACTAGAAGACCTCCAGGGTCTCTTCCAGCTCTATTCTATTCTATTCTATTCTATTCTATTCTATTCTATTCTATTCTATTCTATTCTATTCTATTCTATTCTATTATTTCAAGTATCAAGGGACCACGCCTAATTTTTCTGTTCTGGGAAAGATTTCTGGCCTGGAAAACTTTTATTTAAGCACTGCCTTGATAAAATGTTCTGAGTCTCCTTTCCATACAAAAATAACCTGTCATTAACTCTAAAATCAGAAATGACAACCATATCCTCATTAACTTTTTCTGAGGACAAGTAATTTTACTATTTTGCTACCCTGCTATTCAATTATTTTTTTTCATACCTAAGAATTTTAAAATTAGTGCCCTATCACAGTGGTGGTGAACCTATAGCATGGGTGCCAGAGGCGGCACTCGGAGCCCTCTCTGTGGGCACACATGTCGTTGCCTCATCCTTGCCTCCGCCGGCGACCTCCTCCTCACCAGCAGCCTCCCTGGAGGAGAGTCGTCCCTGAGCATGGCCCACGCGGAGCAGCGCAGCCAAGGACATGGCAGCCAGGCAGCATAGACAAGACTGCCCCCATGCCCCAACATGCACAGTTGATGCTGCGGGGTGTGGGCAGAGGGCGTGGCTGCCATGGTGCTGCTGCGCTGCCTGGGAGATCTGCGGTGGGGCCTGGAGGCGGTGAGTGGTCCTGCGGGCAAGCAGGGTGGGGCGGGGCAGGAGGTGGGGCCAGTTTTTGGGCACTTGGTCTCTAAAAGGTTCGCCATCACTGCCCTATCACAACCTTTCTACTTTGCAATCCCTCCCAAAGCAGTCTGAAGCTGACTTGAAATTGCTCTATCTTTTGTTGATCCTGATATTCAAGGAAGGCAATAATCTGATCAGTGCTGACTCTCTAGCTGAATCAGAGTCTCACTTCTTAAGTTATTGCAGTTCCTGGACTCACAAAAATCCACTCACCCCACTCCATTCAAAAGGGAAATTAAATAAACTGCTCACATTTTCCACTTATGTTTCCAGGAAATCCTTTTTGTATTTATCTTATTTTTACAAAATATATCTAAGTGATTGCCACAAAGGGGAGCTTCTGGCTGTAGAAATATCTTCTTCCATTTCAAACATTCTTGTGACCTATGAATGTAAAATAATAACATATGAGAATTTTCCCAATCAGACATATTCCCCAATAGTCTCAATGACTGTATGCTGCTGAAGAGGGGAAAAGTGGGAGAGATATGCTCTTAAAAGGTTTATATACTGTATAAACTCTAAGAAAGGATATTAAAGGTATGCGGGTTGGAGGGGGGGGTAGAGAAATAAGACCTGCCTTGCAATAGGAGGCAAGATGAAGCAAAATGTTGCCAATGGGCAAATACTTATATATAAATTTTGCTGAGATTCAAAGGGAACAAAAAAAACATTCCACCCAAATTTTCTACTTTTAAATAGGTGAGTACAAAGCCAGAAATAGGTTGGTTTTTTAAACACAAGATGCTAGCTTGGCCAGTGTAATGGTAAGTGTGTGATTACCTGAGAATATTGTTGACCTAGTAGCCAGGAAGACATCTATGGACATACAAAGTTATGAAAATTTCATGTGTTGCCACAGACTGAATCTTGATTAAGACAGAGAATACAAATGTGATGCATTTCATTTATAAAGGAAAAGGAAGGTAGTATAAAGAAAACAGATAGAATTCCTTTGCTTATAGATATAATGAATTCCTCTCTCAGAACAAAATACATATTAGATTTATTCAAAAAGATGTTAGATTGCAATGAATGTAAATGCCAGCCCCATATCCATACTAGCCAATGTTGGATTTTCCTTTTTAAAAAATCTCAGTTTAAACAAGAAAGTTGGCCTCGATTTGGAAAATACTGGCCTATTTGACAGACATATTTAACACAAGGGAAGAGGAATCATCTAAGAGTGAATTGATTGTATTACTAGAACTTTGTTCACATTATAATATACCATGACCCCTGGCTCAAAGTGATACATGAAGAAGTCATAATGTTTGGCTCATGTTACTGAAGTGTGAATTAATTAAAAAGAGTCAGGTAATTTCTGATTGAATCAATTTCATTCTAAAGCAATTTCTGGAAAAAAAAAAATCCTGAACAGGGAGGAACATGGCCTTATGAACAAAAAACTCTTAAAATAATCAGGGGAACTGATCAGGTGAATTCTGATGCAGTAAATGAATAGAGGTTGATGTGTACAAATATACACACATGAATTGAATGCATTTATTTAAATAAAATATGTGAACATTTTTCTGCACATAAAGGTTAATGTTTGTGTTTTTGTGGTTTGCTTTCTCCAGATGATGAACTGACAAAATGATTCGTCTTAACATTCCAACAGGACTATCCAACACATTTCTTTCATTGTTAAAATATTGTAATAAGAAAATACATCTGCCAAAATTATCTTTGAGTAATTCTTATTACATATCCCATCCCATGGATTTCAGTGATAATACTTCCAATTTATTCTCAATCTCAAATTGTTATGTCTCTGGATCTGACCCAAGCAGCTTCAACTTATTTAGAAATAACATTCCATCAAAATTGGAGAGATTTCTACAATGTATTAAGGTCTGAAACTGAAGGCTTTTAAAACAGCTAATAAAAGCATACATATAAAATCTGTGATATGTTTTATGATAGATTAAAAATGCATTAACTCTAGTACAATTCAAATGTTTTGAAAAAGGAAGGATTATTAAGGATTCTTAATATTTCAGGGTATGAAAACAATAAGATACTGAGTGATAGCAAGCTAAACCACTCTATTAAAACTAGCTATGATTCCAGTGAATGACTACTACAAGAAAGAAATGGAAAGAAAGAAAAAAAAACAAGGTAGAAAATGTATTTGCAGAAAAATATCTATTTTTCTGCAAAATAAGGTAAGAATAATAAGTGCACATTCTCCTTTGATGTGTGGGGCACATGCTCTTTTAAGGACAAATTCTGTATTTCAGAGATAGTGTGCATATCAGGAAATGAAATGGTTGTTATGGCAACAACTCTCAAAAGCAACTACTTAACTACAAAATATGTTCTATACAACCATAGAAAAATGAAAACATGAAAACAGAAACAGGGAGAATGGCCAAACAGAAGCAGTCAGAGATGGTGAGAGCATTGCTGATTTAAAGGCACATAGAAATGCCAAAGAAAGCTATTCATTTTCATTCCATCTGAAGTGAAAGTTTAAAGCTGCATCTGTGCATGGTAGTTTAATAAGTTTTTCTTTTTTGAAAAAGAATGTTTTCCTTTCAGTGATTAAAAAACAATAACAGCAAAACTGCCACATCACATAAGTAAGATAATAATTTTTAATGCTACAATATGTCAAGATGAAAGAAATAGCCTTCTCTTTTGCTCTCTGTAATTACATCATGCCTCAAGGTCAAAGATAATAAACGTGGCTCATAGTACAACCAGGTGTCCAGAGCCTCATTTCCTCCCCAAAATACTTGCTTTAAAATGATGGGGTTTCGTCCAATAACCTCTTCCTCCCCCAGGTTCCAGAATCCCCAGCAAATAGAGGCTTCTTGTGCATAGTGTGAACTGTATTGTTGGGAAACTGGCAGAAGTGGGGGAGAAGGTCTCTGTATTCTGGTCGGAAGAGTATTCCATTATTAGAATAATTCATCTACAAGCACCACTGTATAGCCTTCCCAGGTAAACCAGTCAGGAGACATGACTAAATGAACCAATTCTATTTTATTGTAATGCTACATTAACAGAATCCTGAAAGTCTGGAGGCAAGGCTGAAAGCCTCCACTTTTAACTATTTGATCTATTAGGACCAGTCTTTCCCAAGTTTCTTTGACCATTAAGTGACTGTGGGTACCTGCCTCTCCTGTCTGATTGTTTCCTAGGCAGCATCTCCTTGTCTCTTCTCCCAAGGTCATTCACACATTCTGTCACAACCATTGACTCTCAGCCATCCATTATTTTCAAAGTGACATGGCATTATGGTTTAAATAATGTTAGGATGATCCAGGTGATTTAGTATGAACTTGGACCATGATGATACAAGTTCAAATCTTAACTTGGTCACTCCATGTCCCTTACTTATTCTATAATCAAATGCTAAAGAACGCTGTGGCACACTGCATTAGGGACTGTGTCTGCTAAAACTCTGTTTCATGCTATAATCAAAGGCAAGATCGCTGATTGAGGTCTTGTACATTCTAAATGCTCATTATATATATATTTTAATATGTTTTTCTCATGGAGACTAAAACTAACTTCCATACCTCCTATTGGCTCTATAACAAAGAGAGAGGGTTGTATGGAGTGAATTACGTAAGAATAGCTACAGAATATATATTTTTCTCACATGGAGAGTGATGATACAATTTTCTATTAATGATATAAGTAAAAATCTTAGATGTTTCACGGGTTGGGTAGTTCTCATCTGATCTTCACTGCAGGCTTTACAGAGATTCTGCTGTTTTGAAAAGAGATAAAGGATTATTTGATTATTTCTTGAAAAGAATTGGCAAAAACTGAGAACATTTGCATAGGCACTCCAACTGCTTAAAAATAAATATTGTCCCATTCTGTCTCTGCCACTCTATCTACAGAAACTTCCAAAACTCTTCTTGCTCCCACAATTTGTTGTAAAGATGGTACTGCAGTGATGAAGAAAGAGGAGAAAATGGGAGCTCTTCATTGGCTTGGATTACTATCTAGAATGAGGAGAAGGGGTATGTGTGTAAATCTCAGCTTGGTTTTAGGATGGATTTTAAGAAGCCCCCACCATTTCATTTCAAGATTGTCTTAGGAGAATTTTAGATGAATTTCATCTTTGAATGAATATCTGGCTTACACTGATGACATTGATGTGAGTACAGTATTGACACTGAATTAAACCAGGTCAATGATTCATTGTTCCCTAGAAACAAAATCAGATTGTATAGGAATATCCATTTCTTATTTAGCACTAATCTAAACCGAAGCTGGGGGAAATCCAAATAAATAATGATACATACAAGAACCACTTATATAAATTAATGGAAGCAACTATAAATGCTTACACCTATTTTCAGTGGGGCTGGAATGCAGCTCATTCCATGTAGAAAAGAGGATTCCAGGTTGTTTGGGTTAAAGTAAAAGTTTCTTCCCTTCAGTTGTCATACCCACAAGTCTAAATCCAGATTATTCTGCAAATGCATTTTATTTCTTAAGCAAAAGGAAAATTAATTATTAAGAAACTATACTTAGAATGGAAGAATGCTCCAGAAGATTTTGCATTCATTCAACAATATTTTTTCAAAGCTATATCATGCATGAATGTTATGTTACAGACAGGATCTTTGAAAGGCCAGTCGTTTTTCATAGAGTGAATTATAACTCACCATATTTCATTTTTTCTTAGCTCACACTAGTATATGTCAATGTTTGGCAGTTGACTGTGAATGTTTGAAGCCTTAGATCTAATGAACATGGGTAGGAGATCTGCTGATTGCTAAAAGACTTACCAAATGCCAAAAAGCCAGCATCCAGTCTGCGATGATATGAAATGGGGGGTGGGGAGCTATGATTTCTAATATTTTTAGGTTTTGAGATTGGAGAAATTGGCTTATAAAAAACTAAGATATATAGCTTCATTTTAGATATGGCATGTGTGTGTGAACTGAACTGAACAGAACTGAAGAAGCTTCTTGGATGACAAGTGAAACATCTTCAAGGAAAAACAAAGTCCAGTTGCTTTTTGAAAAAGCACCTTTGGGACAACCATGACCTGGATGAGTGAGAATCTCCATAGACGTGTGTGTGTGTGTGTGTGTTTCTCACCTCAAAAAGGCAGGAAATCATTATATTAGTTTCTGGGTATTGGGATGCAAGGGAGTGATTTGAGGATGAACCTGTTGCCATAAAACTGCATGAACAGCAGGAATCACTGAACAGATTGCAGAAAATAGTAAGATAAGAAAGGGCATGGCAGAGAAAATCAAAGCTCTTGAATATGCAGCTTTCTAGCAAGACCCAACATCCAGTGGTGGGATTCAGCCAGTTCGCACCACTTCGGCAGAACCGGTAGCTAATTTTTTGTTGCCCAGGCCCAGAACTGACTTCCAGAAGCAGCATCCACACAGAAAACCAGTTGTTTGCATATTTGAATCCCACCACTGCCAACATCCATAACAAGTTTGAGAGACCAAGCCGTCCTAAGCATTCTTAAGCCTTGCCTGAAGAAATAGAAGGTAGTGGAGTGTAAATAAACTGTACATCCAGAAAGAATTATGAAGTTAATATTCTCCTTCCTTTTCTGCCCCATCACACTAGTCCAAGTTTCCACACCAAAACAGACAACAGATAACTAGATCTGGATTTAGTCTGGCAGATATGACAAGTGAAGGGGAGAATTTATCACTTTAACCTGAATTGCCTGGAATCTTCTTTTATGCATGTTATTTATGTATATGTCCCCAAAGGCAGAGTTCACACTTATAAATTAAAACGTCCCTGAATACATCTTTTGTGGGTCTTAAACAACTCTTGAATGGATTTGTAACATTAGATGAAGAATTAGATATTTGCCACAAATTGAAAATGGATTTAAAAACTCATCCTTTGACTTGTGAAAAAAAATATCCAGGTTTTAGAAATCAAGTAGCTAAAACCACCAAAATAAAAGCACGCAGCACTTGATTTGTGAAGGTTTGCTGACAGCTTGATAGACTGAAATTAAGAAATAATGTAGGGAACTCTTGTGTATTAAAAAAATATCACCCAAGAGCTCAACTTCTCTCTGCATGTATTACAACTATGTCTCAAGTGTTTGTTTAAATTGTAGAATTAAAGAGGGAAGATGCCATTTCTGATTTTATCTGGCAGAATATAAATATTCTAATAGGAAAGGAAAATATTCTGAGACAAAATATAAAGCTAGCTCTTGCGTGTCTCTAAGATTAAAATTTACCATCAAAAAGTATTATAAACTTGTAAAATTTTCCAAGCATGCAAAAGTGTCTTAATAAAACTCTGAGAACAAATGGGGGAGTAGCAAGGAGGAATAAGTGACAAAACATGTTTTAATGTCACGTTGTAAGCTGCACCCTTAGTAACATAGTCCTTGCTTAGTCACAGGTTACAATGATGCTGAACAGAAGGAATGTACAACCGATGGGGCTTTTGCAGTATTTCTACAATCACATGCTTGCAATTCAGACACTTGACAACCAGCTCTCAATTATGATGGTTGCAGAATCTCGCGATCAAGTAATTGCCATTTGCAACCTTCCCTGCTGGCTTCCCACAAGCAAAGTCAATGGGGAAGCTGGCAGGAGGTCACAAATTTCTATTGCAAGGCACCTTCTCCCATCTCTTTTTCTCCCCAGGAACCCCCATATGATATAGGGCTCTCATATTATGTAGCTCTTACCTGCCAACCTGCTTGGCACATGGTTCCAGTGGCATAAGCAAGCACTTCTGGATTCCTGCCTCTTCCTATCTCACAGTGATGTGAAGTTCTTACTTAACAATCTACATGGTCCTTGCTTAATGGGGATTGCTGGGTTTGCCACCACTAAGCAATGCAGTCATATGATTTTCCACTTTACAGCCACATCTCTCAGGGATGGACATTCTGGTCTCAACTGACACCATAAGCCAAGGATGTATTTCTGTACTTGCATATGATATTATAACCCAAATACAAAAGGTCAGAGCTTGCATCATGATGACAGAACACACAATTTGTCATTTGGCTTCATCATGGTTAGCTGCAGACCACTAAGGGAGGTCATAGACTCTGTGTGGCTTTAACCTCTCTTGAAGGGTTCCCTAAATCACACCACTCAAAGCCACTGTTGAATAATGGGGACATGACTTTTGGCTTTTAAAAAATAATAAAATTATGGCATTATACACCTGGGATTATAGTCCATAGCTGCAAAATGGTTCCCTTGCCTCTAAATTAAAAAGTGCAGTTAAACCAACCTTATCCTAACCTGTAATGCTCCTGATGTATTGCACCAGTGATCTCCATCCAGCCTTCCGTTTAGAGATTGCATATTTCATTTCCTCCTCTTTATGTTTCTTGTTTTATTGGGATTTTTATATTTTGGCTTGTTTGCTCTGCATTCACATTTAAAAAAATATGTGTAGGAAAATCTTTTTCTTTTTAAGACAACAAGTTAGTGGTAGGGCTGACTCCAGTTTTACACAGGTTTCATTGGTATGTAGACTGCATTCCAGATGTTCAGCCTTCATATAATGAATGGAAGTAAATATATTATTTAACTTCAAAATCCTGCCAGAAATTGGTGTGAAGATTTTGGCTCTATCCACTCTCTCTGCAGCCCTCAAGCCAAACATTTTTTTCAGTGTACTCTTTGCTACATGAAAATGTCCCACTCTAATATAACGGAAAGAGATAAAAAGAAAGCTAATGTCTATGTAGAGTTAATGAAATCAAGGCTAATGTCCATCCAGAGAGGATGAAATAGGACTCCCACTAATTAAAGCTGATGCCCTTTAATTATTAACTATGTGTGGTTTTCTTTCTTGGCTTTCTGATCTTTGTGGTGTTTGCATGCATTAAGAAAACATGATTAAAAAAACCCCTCCAAACCAAAACATTCTGCATTAAAGCTGTACAAACAGTGACACAGGATTAGTTCCCTGCCTCTGTTACAACCTTCAAAAGTTATAACTACATTGTAACATTTGACTGTCACAGAAGAAGAAATATTACAGATCAGACTGGAAATTAATCATATGTACTGTTACCAGATGTCAGTGTCAACAAAATTAAGCTAATTTACTTTTTTACTGGCTCCACCTTTGTCCATTCAGCCAAGTGAAAGCCTCAGTCCAGATTTTCCTTCTGCTGGAAATTAATCTTCCATCAAATCTTTGTCCCAAATAGGAAAAGAAGATCAAATTTCAATTTAAGAAAGTGGATTGTGGTTTAAATGCTCTACTGGAACAAAGAAGACAGAGGTTCAAACCCCCTCATGAACATGGACCACAATCTATTTCATGAGATTATTTTTATCTATTTCATGGGATTATTTTTTAACCCTACAAGGTTAAAGACATTCCAGGAAACTGACTCCATGGAAAGATTGGAAAGAAACTTTGAGATAAAAATGTAGTAGCAGAATTTTGCAAGTTTTCCAATTATAATTTCCCTCCCTCTTATGCTCAATGGAGTCAGGGGGTGCCAATGGGCTTAACAGATACTTCTTCTACACTTGTTGTGGTCCTAATGGCTTCTGAGTGTCTTCTGCAAAGTCATTTTCATGGCTTCCTATAAGGAAAAAAAAAAATCAGAGGACAGTCCCTTACATATCACCCTAAAATCCTGGGTGATGCTTTGAAAATAATTTAGAAATGGCAGTTGGAAAGATGTAAATTTCTTTGAGGCAACTGCATATTTTTTTTTAACCCTTTCAAATTGCTGCAAGCAGGGAAGTGTGGGAGGCATTCTTAAGTCTTCACAATAGGGATGGCTCCAATTTGTTCATCCCTGGAGCACTAACAGCAACACCCAGGCAAATATCTGTTTTCTGCTTCCTCAGTGTCACTGCTTTCTCATCCGAGTTCATAGCAACTGCTTCTAATTGTTTTTTGCTCCCAGAATAAAGTGAGATTTGTTTCTTTGTAGAAATGATTCATGTACATAGCTTGTTATAAGAAGCTTCCCAGAAAAGCCTTCCATGAAACATTTTTCTAAGAAGATGCAATCTGAAACTGACTATCTAGACTATTATAACAAACCAAATCTTCAGCTTAATAGCGATTACTTTGTATTATATGCTTACATAGCTCATGTATTCCACAAGACCCAATTAATTTGAATGATACTTGATGCTCAGAAATGTGGAGATATAATAGTTTCATTTCATGGACTGCAACCACTGTTTGTTTCTGAAATGAATGATTAACCTGAGATCTCTGAACTATGTCAGTTTAATTGAATTAGAATAATCTGTTGAAGTCTTCTTTGTTCTACAGAGGTATGTGTGCATCATGGACTTCACATATTGAAAAATAAAAAATAGGAGCTTATATGATGTTTGAAGAATTCCAAATTTTTCACCACCTTGGCAAATTTACCTTTCAGAATCATGTCGGGAAGATTCATAATATCACCATTTTACAGATTCATTTGTGTCTGCAGATATTTTTTCCTGGGAGGCAAAACAGCAATATAGGGTCAGACTGTAATGCTATAACCTGGTTGCTTCGTATGTTTTTTATTTTTATCTAGGTTTTTTTTTTGTAAGACACTTCCTACATAAAAAAACATTACCATTATAAATTTGGTTGTTCAGATCACTGAACTAATCATGGCTCTGTAGCAACTCAATAGCAACCAAGCTGTGTGGTCTTCAACAGTGAATGTGATTTGAAGGCTGGTATTTTGCCAGGACAATTTTTGAAGCAACCATGTGAGCCTTGCAAATGGTACAGCTCTTTTAATTCTTCAAAGAAATAGTGTTCCAGAGGTATGTATTGCTGTTCTTCTTAATTGTGTAGCCAAGCATCTCAAGGGTTATGGTGGCTGTAGCACATAGCACTTCACTAGGTTGAGTTATGGTGGTAATAGGGATTGTCTTGAGGCTCTATTGGTATTTACTAGCATACTTTCTGATGGTATCTCTCCATTGAGTCTTGTTAATAGATTGGCTGTAGCTAGTTAATCCATGATCCCATGCTAATAGCAACTGCTGTGCTTTGAAATGGAGAGGTTGGCAATAAAAGTACAGCTTCAGGTGTTGGCTACACACCCCATTGTTCTTCCAGATCTTCTTAAGTCTGGAATGTAATGTATAGGTCAGTTGTTTTCAAGTTGTGAGAGCAGCTTCCTCTTCACTATGTTGAAGTATTTTCTAAACAAACAAACAAATAAATAAATAAAGTAATCAGCAGTTTTGCAATATGGAAGTAAGCCTTCTGTCCATCGTGTTTCCTCACACGTTTCATATATCTTCTCTGATTAGGTCTCCTGTTGCAGTAGTATTTCATCTGTTCCAGGCTCTCTTGTCCATATGTGAGTTGTTTCAGTAGTCTACTTATCATCAGATTGTCTTGGTTCCCCAACATCTGGCATGGATGTTGTTAATTCAGGTGACATATGAGTGGCATGATCCTCTTTGTTTGTGTCACTCTGATATCTGAGGTAGGCAAGCAAAGCATTAGAGGGTCTTTGCCCAAGGACCCTACCATATACGTATATGTGTATTATTATTATTATTATTAATTTGATTTATATACCGCCCTTCTCCCGAAGGACTCAGGGCGGTGCACAGCATATTAAAAACAAGTAACAATAAAATACCAAAATAAAATAAATAAATACCAAAATAAAAACCCCTCTAAGACCAAATTAAAAGCCAAATATTAGTAGCTGTGTCGTAATTAAAATTATATTAAAATCA
>NW_015386550.1:761802-775172 GCF_001527695.2 Protobothrops mucrosquamatus
GCCGACAAATGATCTTCTAGTGTCAGCCGTGGATCCAGGAGGACACCCAAGTTGCGTGCCTTCTCCGAGGGGGCCAGAGTTTCGCCCCCTATAGTCAGCGATGGAGTCAGCTGACTATGCCGAGGCGCCGGCAACCACAGCCACTCGGTCTTGGAAGGGTTGAGCCTGAGTCTGTTCCTCCCCATCCAGACCCGTATGGGCATGTGTGCAGGCATGCATTATGTATGTGTGTATAAAATAATAAATAATGTAATATATGGAGACAGCAGAATAGAAGAGAAAGAATGGAAGAAGATAACAAAATACAAAGACATGCAAATAGAAATAGAATAATTGTGGCAAAAGATAGCAAAGATAGTACCAATAGTAATAGATGCCTTGGGTGAAATCCCAAAACAATTGGAGCATTATTTTAAAAACATCGGCATTGACAAATTCACCATCAGTCAATTGCAAAAGGCAGTTGGAACAGCTTACACTCTTCAATGATTTCTGTAACATCATCAAACACCCAGATCTGCCTGTCTTACGTCCTTGGGTAGGACTCGATAGGTGGACAAAAATGCCAAAATCAGTCTGAACATCTGGCTGATTGTGTGACCAACCAGTGTAGCGTAGTGTAGTGTAGTGAGGTGTAGTGCAGTGTAATACAATGTAATACAATGTAATACAATACAATACAATACAATACAATACAATACAATACAATACAATACAATACAATAATGATGCTTCTAATATTCCAATAGCTTTTGCTTTCACTGAAGTCTAAATCTACTAATCTTTCAGGTTATTTTCTAAGATGGTTTTCATAAAGTTTTCTGGTGTTGGACAATGCTGATATATACATATAATATAAGAAGCCCATGTAGTAGAAACTTTTCCATGAGCTTTCATTAGGTAGCATTTTAATAAAACTCTTTGTTGTGTCAATTAGTTGATTGACCATTGTCTGCTTTCTGAGTTACTGAAACTTGATCTTCTGTGAATGGAATTGTTTATTAGGGGATGGAAGTGACCAGGCAGAGGAAAACAGATTGAATTAAATGTTGAACAGTGAGTGACAAGTTATATTTGATAGGGCTTTTAGTTTAATTACTTGTATTTAATTAAGATATGTATTCAAGAAAGTTCATATTAGAAAGATCTTGGACAAAACTGCTTTTGTTTATGATTTCTAGGTACATTTGTGATGTTCCAAAAATACAGAGCACTCTCTTTAATTTAAAATGCATTATTTATTTGCTAAATGTTCAGAAATCATTACATGATGGACCACAAGTAATGACGTTCTTCCTATCACAAACAAATACTAATGTTATATTGCTGGCACATTTGGTATGCTGTTAAGCTGGAGTGCTCATGGAAAAAAGATTTTTTTAAAAATCTGTTAATCTGTATTATTTAGTATTCTATTATCATATTCTAACTAGCATGAGGAATATATATATTATTTAGTATTCTATTATCATATTCTAACTAGCATGAGGAATATATATGTTGACTGAGATAATCTAAGAGAACCTCTTCCATAAGCCCCTTCAAAATAAGCTATCTTTCGGTCCTCTTAAGCAGACGTCTTCAGTTTGATGAAGAATATGCTGGCTGGAAATTTGGGAATTTGATGTCCAATGTATTTAGAAAGCATCAATATGATGAAAGCTACCCAAGGATCATCATATTGCATTGAGCTTAATCAGTTTTTTATACAGAATTTATTTATTTACTTAAATATTTTTCATTTTATTTATTTGTTTGTTTGTTATTTATTTATTTAATGTTTTGTTATCTGTCCAGAAGAGTGCAGTGCTCATTTTGTTTGTTTGTTTATTTATGTCAGAAGCATCAGAATTAAAATAAGGCATACCATATAATGTAAAATTTAAAATATAAAATTAAAATGTGTACAAATTAAACAGCTCTTGCCCAGACTTGCATTCTGTCGTGCTGCCATGAAGTCCTCAAGTGTACACTGATCGAGACACTAAGGGCAGGTATACATATGTGCTGTTTTCTGCATGTCACCACAATCGCAAAGAGCAGAAGTCACTGGATAGCCCCAAATATTCGGAGTGTCTCTGGATATTGTTGTACCTGTGTACAGTCTATTCAATGGTTTCCATTCTTTCCAGCTTTTGTCAGACCCAGGTGCCAACTCCTCCATTGGTTCCATCCAGTGTTAGTTCTTCTTGTCTCTTCCCCCAAGGTCATTCATACATTCTGTCACAACCATTGACTCTCAGCCATCCATTATTTTCAAAGTGACATGGCATTATGGTTTAAATAATGCTAGGATGATCCCAGTGATTTAGTATGAACTTGGACCATGATGATACAAGTTCAAATCTTAACTTGGTCACTCCATGTCCCTTACTTATTCTATAATCAAATGCTAAAGAACGCTGTGGCACACTGCATTAGGGACTGTGTCTGCTAAAACTCTGTTTCATGCTATAATCAAAGGCAAGATCGCTGATTGAGGTCTTGTACATTCTAAATGCTCATTATATATATATTTTAATATGTTTTTCTCATGGAGACTAAAACTAACTTCCATACCTCCTATTGGCTCTATAACAAAGAGAGAGGGTTGTATGGAGTGAATTACGTAAGAATAGCTACAGAATATATTTTTTTCTCACATGGAGAGTGATGATACAATTTTCTATTAATGATATAAGTAAAAATCTTAGATGTTTCACGGGTTGGGTAGTTCTCATCTGATCTTCACTGCAGGCTTTTGTCAGACCCAGGTGCCAGCTCCTCCATTGGTTCCATCCAGTGTTAGTTCTTTGTAGCTGTCCATAGGTCCACTTTGCTTTCAAATTCTTCAAAGTCTTCTGTCAACCTAAGGAAGTTTTTCCTGGATTTTAGTTTCTGATGAGGTGGTTATAGGACATAAAGAGGGTGTTGTCTAGATATTGTCTCTCTATATGTTGCTGCTTCTCTGTGAACAGCAGGCGGGGCAATGCAGTGCTAAGAACATGTAAGATACTGTCCTTAAACTCTCAAGCATCTGATAGAGGACCCGAGATAGAGGTGAAAGGGACAATAAACAGGCAATAAATATGTATTCATCCAATATAGCTTTTAATATCAAATGTAGTCTACCAATAGTCTGTGTTTTTTATTCAAAACCCCACATTACAATGAAGAACAATTACTCTGAAAAATGAGATGCTGTTCTCTTAAATTCACATCACTGATATTATGATTTAATGATCCTAATTCACTTTCTGAACATGCAGAGAAGATAAAGGAAAGTATTATTTATTGTAATTACTAATTCCTGCCTTGGTTGTACAATGTTCAGGTCATTAAATCTGCATGCCTAAACAGAGTCTATGGCAGACATGGACAAAATGACCAATAATCACAACCAACTTTGAAATGGATAATCCCACCACTCTGTTTGCTTGTGTGGTTTAAATGTCAACCAGTCAGTACTGAGTATTCACAAAGTGATCTGTTCTGGAGATATTTCCTTGAGAGATCAGTGCCTAGAACTTTCAGATTTCCCAGTGCCATTACTCATTTCTATTACTATGAGTGTCTGTATATTGGGACATTAGCAGTGTAAGAGAAAGAGGCATTTTGGTTTTTCTCTTAAATTTGGAGATTGGCTAAAAGCTACTGCATCAGAAGTATGAAGGCCATGTGCAGCAATTGCCCTGCACCCTAGCCCTACATGATGTCTGCCACTTCCATGCATAAAACAGTAGAGTCGATTGGATGGCTGCAATGCTAGAGTACCAGTTCTGGAATGAAAGATGTCTGGATTTGGTTCCATACAGCAGCCATTTCTGCAGTCCACTCAAAGCAGAATTAAACTATTGCTTTAGCCCAAGATTTATCATATTATACAGTTCTATGTTTCATTCCAAAAGTGCAGATGGCTGCTTCCATGGATTCCATGCATAGTTAAAAAGCATAGGAGGTAAGATGGAGTTTGAATTTGATTTAGCAAATAGATGTTTTCTACTTATAACATTTATCCCTAATTGCTTCCTGTGCAATGATGAGTACATTGCCCTTAGTCAGTTATTGTTTTTCTTAATAGGTTTATTTTCTTTATTTTTCTAAAACAACAATAACACTAAAAAGAAATCCAGTACGGATTAATTATGGAACAAATTTGTTAACAATGCAATAGCCTTCTAAAGAGGAAATAATTAGATGACATTGTAAATAGGAAGTTTCGATTAATGGAGGATTTTAGGTAGGGATAATTTTAAAAGTATTTTAATCGGAAACACAGCTGGGAATATTTGGTTTTAATTCGGCTTTTATCAGGGTTTATTCTTTTGTATTTTTGTATTGTGTATTTTTTGTATTTTGGGTATATTATTTGTTTTTAATATGCTGTGAACCGCCCTGAGTCCTATGGGAGAAGGGCGGTATACAAATTAAAATAATAAATAAATAAAAATAAAATAAATGGCACAGTTATAGTGAAAAAACTCAACAGAGTCTACAGGTTTGCATTAGATAACTCAGCTATAGTTGTCTTTGGCATGGGATTGGGGGAGAAAGTCTTCATATTCAAACTGATAAACAAGAGCAGAATAACAAAGGCAATGGAATGCAGTGTGTCCTTAAAAAGTGAATGCATGAAAAGTGGTTGCAATTCTCAACTGTAAAACAGAGAGCTCCGCTTGATGCATATTACTCTGTGTCCTTAGAACTTCCTTCTGGCCAGTCTTGAGCATGTCCACCCCCCAGTTTGGCACTTAGAAAATCTCTGATATACAGCTTTAAGGCTGAAAACCTCCTGTAACTAGGCAGACTTGGGATATGCTCAAAGTACACTATCCTCAGCACTTTCCATGAAAGCTGAAAAGAAGAAATATTTGTGGGGACGTAAGCAGTACTGAACTCAATCAAAATTACTCCCAGTTTCAAGTAGCAGATTCAGGGCAAATTGCACATTTTTGACCAAGTATTAGTGGTTAGTTGTCCAACTGAACAAAAACATACAGCTCAATAATCAGTAAAGCATTTTTTTGCTGGTTATTTTGATAAAATCTTGTGCAAAAGCACAAAGCTCCCAAATCTTAAAAATTAAAAATGGTCTAAGTCTTATAACTTTTTTTACAATATCTCAGCTAAAATCTAATGAGTTCTCACCTGCAAACCTGTGGCAAACTAACCGAACCCAACCCAACCCAACCCAACCCAACCGAATCTAACCTAACCTAAGCTAACCTAACCTAACCTAACCTAACCTAACCTAACCTTTCTCCTGAAAATTACCTTGTTTTGTTTTTTAAAATAAAATGTAAATGAGGAGGGGGCAAGAATATAATAAAACATAGTAGAACTATGTTTGGCACCTTACCTTCACATGCACTCCCCTGATGTGTTTATTCTTGCTATTTTTTAAATATTTATATTTATATCCTGTTTTTTCCCCAGGAGCTCAAGGTTGCATATCTCTTCTCCAGATTGGTCCCAATGACAAATTTTATTAGCTTGAATTAAGAGGAATGCACTGCTCAAAGTAACCCAGGTGTCATGGTTAAACGTAGATTTGAACCTGGTTCTCCCCAATTTTACTTCAGTACTTTAACGATTACACCACACTGGCTTTATAGGCAATGTTTTTCAGGGAGTGGAGCCTTACAATCCACTTACATAGCCATTAGAACTGATGTACAAGTATAATTTGATGAGCCTTTTATCTGACTTCATTAATACATATGAGTCCAATAGTAAAAGAACAACCCATTCAATTACATCTAAACAATGAGTGTAGTGCATTGTTTATATGTTTCTGACATATAAACAAGCCCTTTTGCATCCCCTTTAACTTTCAGATATGTGCTGATCAAGGAACAATTGCTTAGGAAAGGTCTAATGAAAGAACATTAGAATTTTATCGTCTGGCATTAGTATTTAATCCTTGATCTAAATCCACTCTCTGCAATTATGCTATGTTGCTTCAGAGTCCCATCTCTCATACTACGCCTGCTACATTTTAGATTTTGTCTATACAAAACTGAACTTGTTATGCTGACAGGTGCGGCTTCTGTTTAATCTTTTGATCATAGAACAAAACATTCATCTTGATATCTTTTGATCTAAGCAATTTGCATAAAATCCAGGGCTGTAGATTCATTTTTCCTTGCCTTCTTCACTCTCCACTTCTGGAGTTTAAATAGTGCAGTATTCAAAGTTTGCAGAAAATGATTCTAAATTGTCTGTCTTTATTGAAGGTACTATAACAGAAAATGCTCATTCTTATTCATCTCTTGAAATTTATGTCTGAAAACTTAAAATAACAGACTTTCTTACTATTTGGTAATAAAGAATTTTACATTCAGCATTTAGAGGCAATATTGATTGCTGATTGAAACTCCCCTCTCCAAACCATAAGTTCTACCAGGTTTAAAGGTTGCTTGAATAATTTGCAAAGAAATACTGGCTTTGTGTCTACTCCTAAATTAAGTGAGAGGATGTAGCGGCATGGGACAGGAACTGCTTTGCCTGTCGAAAATACCAGTGTAATTTCCTGCATCTCCAAACAGAATTGGAAAAGATTCCATCTAAAGGTATCTATTTCAGAATTTTTTTAGAGAAATAGTTTGGATAAATCAGTTTCAGCTTCAGATTGAGAAACTGTTATGAAGAAAATGTGGGAAACTGGTGATAAATTTACACAGTGTCTTAATTTAAGACAGAACTTTTATAAAATGATCTATTGTTGATATATGACATGGATTGTCAAAAAAGTACAAAAGAATATGAAACCATATTGGGGACTCCTTTATATTCTTAAAAATGTATTAAAATACTTATTAAGATGGGACAAATTACAATTAACTTTGCTGGAAAGAATTTCTGTAATTAAGACTAATGTTTTAACTAATATGTTGTTTTTATTCTGGAGGTTACAAATATTGATGACAGATGTTCCATTTAAGCAATGATAAAAATATTTCTAAGTTTATATGGCAACGAAATATAAATTGTTGAAGAATGCTAAAGAGAGAGAGAAATTGGGGTTGTCAGACTTAAAGCTATATTTTGATACTTGCTGCCTGGTTTAGATGAAAGAATGGAAAATAAGAAGCTATTAAATTTGGAGGGCCATGATTTGAGATTTGTATGTCATACAGATTTTAAAAATCCTTTTTTAGATGTACTATTTTAAGAGTTTGAATTACACACACACACACACACACACATACACAAACACATTTTTTTCATATATATATATATATATATATATATATATATATATATATATATATATATATATATATATATGGTAACTTACGGTGAGATATTATGTTTTATTTAAGTTGAAAGAAGAATTGGAGTTGGAAGAGCATATTTCTCATTGGTTCACATATTTACAATCAAAAGATTGATTTAACTTAAATATGAAAAGCCATGGTTTGAGTACACAAAAAATGAATTTGAAATTGCATAGTGTGCTAATGATGAATGTATTATTGCTAAGATTTATAAATTGTTGTTGAAATTGAATTTGGAAAATGAATATGTTAAAAATTGTACGCTTCGATGGTTATAATATAATTATTGACCACTGGGAAAATGTGGACTACATAGATTGAAACTCACATTGAATTATAAATTGAAAGAAAACTTTTATAAGATGATATAAGATAATTTTAAATGTATATTTGAAATGAAACTGCCAAGAGGTCATTTTTTATCATCTCTGATAGACTTGTGATACAGTAAAGTAATTACTGGGATCAGGTTTCTATTTTAATTCAGAAGATTCTTAAAATAAATATAAAACTGAAAGCAGACATTTTCCTTTTTGGTTTGATGGGTAAAGGACTTGAAAGAAAATTTGGAACTTTTTTATTCTGTATGATGCCAGCAGCAAGAGTCATATGTACACAAAGATGGAAAGTTCCATTATCTTCCACCATGGAAGTGAATAGTAAACAATGGAGTTAGAGGAGATGGCAAAATGGATTGTTTTAATTGAAGTAAAGAATTTATCTAGTTTTGTTTTTATTTAAAAACTACTTCTGGACTTTATGCTCAAAACTGAAAAAAAAAGGAAGCTTTGATTTTAGGTTTTGTTGATTAGCCTGACTAGGTCATTACAGGAATGGCTTGAAATGCTGGGAAATGTAAAGCAAAAGGTTCATATTATATAATTATTTTTGTTATCTATGGCACTGAAGAAAGGTGAAAGTCATTACTTTTGTCTTCTTTCTTTGTACTTTTTCCTCTCTCTTGTTTTTCTAACTTTTTTCGCTTCTATATTTTTAATTTTATGATCAAACTAAATAAAACATGATTTATTATAAAATCATTCTTAAAAATGATTAACTTAGAACTTTGGTCTGTGTGAGGTTATATAAGTACAGGTAATCCTCGACTTATAACAGTTTATTTAGTGACTGTTCAAAGTTACAACGACACTGAAAAATGTGACTTATGACCGTTTTTCACCATTACAACCTTTGCAGCATCCCCGTGGTCATGTGATCAAAATTCAGATGCTTGGCAACTGGTTCATACTTATGTCCGTTGCTTTGACCCAAGGTCATGTGATCACCTTTTGCGACCTTCTGATAAGTCAGTGGGGAAGCCAGATTCACTTAGCAACTGGGTTACTAACTTATCAACTGCAGTGATTCACTTAACAATGGTGGCAAGAAAGGTCGTAAAATGGGACAAAACTCACTTAACAAATGTCCCACTTATCAACCGAAATTTTGGGCTCAATTGTGGTTGCAAGTTGAGGATTGCCTGTACTCTATTTGACATTAAAACTGAGAAATGTTAAAATATTTGATGTTGTGGACCCTTGAGAGGGTCTTGAGCAGGGGTGTCAAACTACCGGCCTATGGGCCGGATGCGTCATGCCAAAACAGCGCCCACCCTAGCTCCGGCAATGGGAAAAAAGTCACGATACATCGTGACATGTCACGTGATGTTGTGAGTTTGACAACCCTGATCTTGAGTAACCCCAGAAGGCGTTCTAGTATGTTCTAGGTTCTTGGGGGTTTGGGGTGGGGCTATATTGAATATGCTGCAAGTAACAGGTAGTCTAAGGAAACAAAGGGATGGCATAACTGCTGCATGCTGTGAGGTTTTGGAAGCTTGAGCCATTTTGTTCCTCCCTGGGGAGAGAAAAGCGTGGGAATAAAACCTCTTCTGTCTGCACATCATAACGGCAATCATTTTTCTCCGAGACCATCTGTCATTGATGATCATGTTTGTAACTGAGGAAATACAGAGGTATGGAATGATTTTTAATTTCTCCCCTTCAATTCAAGTAATTACTTCTTAGTATATGTTTCCTGTCTAGTAATTAAGAATTAACTCTTGTACTCTAAACAGGACTTTATCCCTAAATCCATTAAGTGAATTTCAATTGAACTCAAGCCAAACGCACTAGTTTCTGTAAACAGAACTTTCCTTTTTAGTACATCAAATTGAAAATGGTCTTAGAGAAGTGCTTTTAGGAGCATGTACAGTAAATATATTTGGTGCTCAATTCACAAAAGGCTTAGTTAAGATGGTACTCCTAGGCAAGTAATTGATGTTGGATGAACATTTGTCCCTTTTTAACTAGTGTGCCATTTGCGATTGATCTTAGAGAAGGCAGATTTGTGTAGTTTGGTTTTTAAATTACTAGTGTGCTTTACGAAGACCTCTCTTGAAGAGGGTAAGGAAATTGCAACCAATGCAGAATGCTGCAAACAAATTGTTTTGGGGGTGTTGTTTCACTGACCATGATACACTACACTTACATCAACTACATTAGTTGCCAATTTAATTCTGGGTATAATTTAAGGATCCTGGACCTCATTTATTTATTTTATTTATTTATATTTCATATTTCTTAACTGCCCATCTCCCTCAGAATAGGGAATTTATAAAAAATTAAATGATGCATGAATATGCATGAAAGATTACCTTTCCTGTATGTCTTGCCACCAAAATTATCAAATGATTGTTGCTGGCAGTGGATCAACTTAAACTGTAAACTACTAATTAATTTATCGGTGGAGTCTTTAAATAAGTATTATATGGGCCACCCACACTACAGACCTAATTAGCTGATCTTTTGTGCATGTTGCCTAGCAACCAAGTGCAACAAAGAAAGGTTGCTTTTCAACCTTTTCTGTGTAGGGGAGTGTTCTTTGTATGGTGTGTATATATATATATTGTACAGCTCTCAAGCCTATCCTGATCTGCTCTGAATCGTTTGAGCTTTATTCAGTCCACTTATTGAGACACCTTTGCTAATTAATTGCTAAGACATATCCCAACTGCAGGATTTTGACCCTGAGGAAATTAGATTGGCCCCGTCTTTTTTTACTTGCAAAAGGCAAAACTCTTTTTTTCACTTAGAGAAAAATGTATTAGCTCAGTGGTCAGTTTAAAATACTGCTGCTGCTGCTGCTCTTATTGTTGGTTTATGTTATGCTTTTGCCTATGAAATACATTTATGTTTTACAAGTTGCCTTGGGATAATATCTATCTTGAAAGGCAGTTCAGAAGTAATATTATAGATTAAATGGGATAAATAACATCAAGCTTTGATTTGGTCTTATTTCCTCATTGTTTCCTAGATAAATGTCTTTGTGTGTTGTGTGTGTGTGTGGTGTTGCCAATGGTTCCCTTCTGGTTGCAGCATTTTCTTTCCCAACCAAACTGACTTTTTGAATGTGCTACAAAAGCGAATCCAGTCCACAGCCCTCCCATGTCTCAGATTTTGCATTCATCTCAGGAGTGTATCATATGCCATGCTTCATACTGTAATGCCATACAATTTTAATTTCCATTCATAAGGTTTAAATTGCAAGCAGTGTAAAAGGCTCCTCTGCCTGAAAATCTTAAAAACTACTGTTTAGGGAAATGCCATTCTAGACTGATATAAGACAGCTTCCTATTTTTTATTTTTATTTTTTTTGTAAACAGGTTTAGAAAAATTGCTAGCCAATTGCTTGCATTTTATTACTTCAGTCATATTGAAATACCTAAGGCCTGGGTTAAAAAAAAGAGAAACTTTTAGTTGTTGTTAGAATGTAAGGTTTCTTCTGCCTAATTGTTTCAAAGCCTGATTTACTCATGAAAAGCAGTTCGATCAGTGACATTATACAAGGCTGATCTTAAGCTTATAGATACCAATTTTAGTATTATTATTCCTTTTCTCTCTTGTCATATGAAATCCCATTAAGAAAGTTGTCAAGTAAACATGTTCAATAATGGGTACATTGTAATAGACTTCTTTATCTTCTAGCAGTCTTTCAAGTTCTTTGATGAACTTTTTGTTCTAGTTAATATCAGCTGTTTATACTTCTATTTACACTAAATAGGAACTGTGCTGAAACTTCTGTGCAGGGGACAAAAGCATTCCATATGGGAACAATCTGCATTTGAAAATGTATTATTTCAATTCTTAGTTTAATTAAAAATTATTTTATACCAGCTCTCATTCACTAATGAAACAGCTGTCAGTGAGGAATTAGTACTAGGCAGTTAACAGAATGTAATTTCCAGCTTAGACAGAAAGGATGGGGAACCTGCTAACAGTCTTCCAAGGACAGGTAAAATTTAAAATTACTCATTTTGAGAATATTGATGCAACAGTAAGCCAATGGCCCAAGACAAACATTATAGTTAAATAGCAGGCTCACAATCATTCCTGCTTCTATAAAACGTAGTGTATCTCTCTCTCTCTCTCTCTCTCTCTCTCTCTCTCTCTCTCTCTCTCTCTCTCTCTCTCTCTCTCTCTCTCTGTGTGTGTGTGTGTGTGTTTGTGTGTGTGTGTGTGTGTATGTGTGTGTGTGTGTTTATAGGTGTGTGGTTAGGGATGGAAATAAATTTATTTAGTTTACATTTAGATAGCTTTGAATTTTCAAATCTCTCTCTAAAATGCCTTGAGTCAGTGCTGCTCCAGGTGACTGCTTGGACAACCTCTCACAGTTTTCTTGGCAAAATTTAATAAACAACATAATACAGAATGATTCAGGATTTGGTCTTTTCCCAACTTTCAAATTTTACTTACCAGTAGTAATGTTAAAATCCTTTAGAGAAAACTCTGTAAACAAATTCATAGTTTCATGAAAATAATGTACAAACTTTTCCAAAATGCTTCATATAGAAACAATGCTTATGGTTTGAGAAATGTACATCAAAAGAAATAAAAAGGTTAGTGTAAACAATTTTCAAAATTTACATACTGCAATTAACATATTTTCAAAACTGAGAAACTATAATTGACAATTTGTCACCATCTAATCTTGATGTGACAGATGACTTTGGGTAACCAATATTGTTTATATACAGTATACTGCCTGCTGAGCTCTGATAGAGTGTTATGTCAAAAGAAATCAGTTCCAAAATTTGTAGAATATTGTGTGTGTTTTTAATTTATAAGCTAAGTGCATCTTAAGATAACTCAATATTTATTTTTTCTTTTGACGCTATAATTTTTTTTAAAAGAGTGTTTCACAATTCCTTTGAAGAGTGTGTAGGAAATATGTATCTCCTCTTCTGTGTTGATTGATGGGGTAAAACTGGAAGAGAATCTTTGTTCAAATATCCCATAGTAGTTAAGCATATAGATTTTCTCTGCCTATTTGTGTATCTATGTGATTGGTTCCAGAGAGGAAGCCTATGCCCTAACCTCAAAGTAACATATACTGGAAACTTTCAGAAAGATTTTTTATCTGTAGATTAAAGTTTCTGTATTTTATTTGTTTTAGGATTTATGATATCTGACTACAATTTAAAGACCTTTTTAGTTCTTCAGTTTCCTAGTGCTTGGATAATTCATGGAGATACGGTAAGAACAGGTACTTGATGTTGGTGATAGCTGTGTTCTTCATCCTCCTTTAGAATGGCAAGTCATCACTTAAGTGTCACTGCTCTGATGTTCAGCATCTCCTAATTGCCTCTTGCTATGCTATACGGTTTCCAAGTGAGAATTCAGGAGCATTAACTAGTTTCATTTCTAAGCAGGTGACTTCAAGGTTTTATTTTATGTGTAATCACAATTCAAGGTATGATAGTACTGGATTCATAGCCTTGCAGTAATAATATAATAAGAAAGGGTGTATTTCAATTCTTACATTTGTATGACTGACCTGACTGACACCTTATGAATAAATTACTTGTAAGAATGTTCAGCTCTTATTACTGATCCTGTGATGGTTGTCATTATTACTATCAGGGCTTTTTTTCAGCCGGAACGCGGCGGAACGGCGTTCCGGCACCTTTTTCCGGGCCGGCCGCACCGGAAATAGCCCCTCCCACACCGGAAATAGCCCCTCCCAAATTTTACTTGCATTCCTGTTCTCTAAAGGGGCGGTCCTAGGGTTTGATGAGGGCGTGGCCAGGTTTGAGTTCCGCCACCTTTTCTCCGA
>NW_015386550.1:775272-793630 GCF_001527695.2 Protobothrops mucrosquamatus
TATTATACATATGTTTGCTGCTTTACAGAATAAGAGAACAAATGCAACTTCACTGATAAATTAATAAAATTGCACTAAATGTCTGTTATATATATATCTACAAGTGTACCTCCAAACACAATTATTGTGGCACATGTTCACTTAACCCAAAGGGATCTATATTATTGGAATTTATTTATCCCAGCTTCCTGTTTATTCAATACACGATTAAGGCATGATGCATTGTAATTTAATGTCCTGGATTGCAAATTTGTTGCATTTAAAAGTTGTACATAAATGGATATTTCTTCAACTCAGCCTTATTGTTATGGAGAATTCCTTGAAGATTTCATCTTAATTGTTCTGCTACTAAAATGGAAGAAGACAGTAACAATATTATAGGTCTTCAAAGAAGTTGATTTAAAAGTAATTATTCTGCTGTCTTTTAAGTCATTTTACTGTCAGACTCTCTATGCTAGCAGTATATTCTTAACTACAATCAGCTATGAGCCACTGGGGAGGGATATTCTATCCTTGACATATTCTTTCTCTCATGAAACTATTTTACTCTCAAATTAGATCAGAATTATATAATTTGATAATACATAGCTGTGTTGAAATTATACTTCCAAAATTCTCAGATGGAAAAAGCTGCCTTTGACCCCATGGGAATGAAATTTCTGGTGTAGGTTGACAAACTTCAAATGTTGACCCATTTTTTTTCCTTTAAGAAAGATAGATATAGATTCCTTTCTCTATTGTGGCCACTTTCCACAAATAAGAAACAATGTATTATGATTTCTACCTGAAAAGTAATATACGTACAGTATGTGGAGAGAAAATCCGTGTTAGTTAATGAAGGAGGCAGGTATTTTTTTTTTAAAAAAAGTCTTTCTATTCATGATACCTGTAGCTATATTAGAACTAATTTATTTTTATTATGTCTAATTCAATTTTATCATTATTCCAGTTAATTGTGATGGTTCTTTAAAGAACTCTTTAGTTTAGTATAGATATAGAAATCCTTCTTCTCAGAATGATTATTACCAGAATTCTTCTGGAGAAAATGGAATCATTGTTAGATATTTTGTATTTGTGGTTCAAACCAAAGTTATCTTTTCTGGGTCTCTTATAGTCACCTATTAGAACCACCTGTGTATGAAAGAGTAGAACCACTGGAAAAACAATGTTTCCAATCCAGATAGTTCAGAAAACTATGCTTAATTGTACCCAGGACAACTGGGAAGTTGAATAGGACCAGGAGGGGCATACTCCAAGTCCCTACAATACATGTCTTAATGGAATCCCACCAGTTGACTACATCCACGCTAAGGCCAGAATTCTGACCAAACTGTCAGATAAACTAGAAAATTCCACAATCAATCCACTACCTTTGGGTCTACAATCTTTCTCTCAAAGGAAAGATGGTGATGACAGCTGGATCTAGGGAGGGCCTTTTACAAGGGATAAACAGCCTTTTTAAGAGTTCTGGCTTCATTCTCCCAAAATGAGGCACAGACAACCTCCCAGATCCATTTGACCATGCCCTCCCCATCCCTCCACTGGAATTAGGAAAGAAATTGATCAAATTCATCAGTGGCAGAGGTCATTATAGAAAGAACCTTACCCACTTGATCAGAGCCACAAAGAAAAAGGAATTCCAGATAACATGGCCAAGCCACCAAATCTGTCTCTGCACAGGAAAAGTCAAGACTCTGTCAATATGAGTTATTTTATTGCCAAAATGCTTTGCAAAACTGGTCACAGTGGCAAGGGAGGTGATTAACCTTTAGGCCCTTCCCCATTACAGAATTTGCCCCCCTTAACAAGACAGCTTGCCTCTATCCTACAGTAACTATAAGCAAGATGTAAAGACTTATCATAACCATGTTCCATCACCACTTTTCATTTTTCTTTGAATGTCACTCCTGCTGCTTCATCTTATGGTCCTCTTCAGTAAACCAAGGAACTTTCCAGGATCAGATCATTCAGAAACAAACACAAAATATGTAGAAAGCCTCCTGTTGCTAGCAGCCTGGGTAGAATTGCCTGTCTGGCAGAGACTCTCTAAGTGGATACTGGAAGCTGTCTGAATCTTAGATACCTGGCATATATCTCCTAAATTGGTTGTATGCATTCAGTAGAGATCCCAGATGACAGTCAATACTATTTGGATGAGGAAGCTCGTGGCATAGGGCTGTGGATAATGCTCTCAATATCCAGGTTGCATGAACAATATCTATGAGGCACAGATGACATCTAACTTATGATTGTCTGCATGTGTTGTGATATCATGGAAAGCATGAATTCATTGACTGTTCTGGACTCTGTCCCCAGTTGAGTAACCAAGCCAAGAAACACAATTAGGGATCCTGCTAGCCACCAGCACACCACTACCAGATGCAGCCTTTCCACATAGTTTGATATAACACATTCACATTCTACTACCTAAGAAGCAAAATCCCTGGTCACAAGTTAGGTGATCACACTCTTTTTCATACACAAACACACATGCACAAACTTTCTTCAAGTGGATGTATTCATGCACACATACATATACACAAATACAATAAGTCCAGTTTTTCAGATTTCAGGGGTGCAGTTTGTCCTTTTTGTAAAAAAACTCTCTAAAGGTTTAGTGATATTTTCTAACATGCATTTTTATTTGCAAATATACAAACAAAACTCATAGATTACAATTTAAACAGAGACTGCAGAACCTTCTCATGCATTAAATCTCCAGGAAATTTGATCTCTGTTGGAATCCTAAAATGCCCAGAGGTCTTTAAAAAAAATCAAATCCCTATTTCAGTCTGCCTCAATCTGCTGGCTATTGTTCACTCCCAGACACTGGATTAGAACATCCTCAGTAGGGAGAGGAAAAGAAACATATCGTCCTTTCAGACACTTGGCAGCTTTTGGGGAACAACTATTTGGTTTCTATGGAAACTTATCACCAGCTAGGCCAGACTAACCACTTTGACCATTGTTGCAGCTTCTCACTTGTCCAATCCAATCCTAGAATAATAGAATCACCAAATTGGAAAGGTCTCTGAGCTCCCCAAGTATTAGTTCTGTATCCCGTTTGTTTGGCTATGTTAATTACATGAACTATTTCCTGCAATCTGCTTTTGCCTGGGTACTCAAGGCATAAACTTGTGCCAGATTATTTCCGTGTAACTAGAATTAAGTTCAGGTGGATTTCTAAGCAAGTATAATCAGGAATATATTGCTGCTAATATATATATCTTCTTTGCATCATGACTTTAACTGCTTCTCTCTTACTCTTTCCAGATGCCATTGTAAAATATGTTCATTCTGCATTTTCTATGGGAGAACACAGATGGTGACAGCTAAGTGTAACTGCAGCTATTAAAATTTGCTGTGATTGTTCCTCACAATGAGCTCTGGATCCTTTATATACTCTAGAGAAGATTCTTGTAGAAATGTGATAAAATAGAAGGGGGGGGAGTGATCCTAAAAAGTTACCGTACTTCTCTGATATAAATAGGTTAATCAAGAAAAGAGATCTATTGTTACTTGACTAGCTAAAGGTTCAGTGTAAAAGCCATGATTTCTGAATACCTGGGATAGTGCAAATGGTTTCACATTCTCCAAAACTATTTGGAATCCAAGATGGGTATGATCCAATCTCATCTTTAAGACAAAGAGTATGACATTTAGCAATAAACACATGGTGTGGCTTGGTTTGAAGCGGCCTTACATGAATGGGCTGCAGAATGGATCAATTAACTAGAACTGGATTGCATCTAATTTGACATTGTATTAAAACTGGGCTGGCCTAAGGAAGGCAAATAAGGCAAATAAAAGTCCATCTACGGAAACTGACAGGGTTCCAACTGAATCTTACTTGTGTTGGGAATAAGGTAGTCTTCTTCCTGTGGGGGGAGGACCCCAGGGCAGGGTCAAGAAGGTTAAAGAGGGAGGCTGCAACTGCATGATCAAAGCCCCAACTCTTTTTAATGTGTATCACATTGGCAATGCATGTAAAAAAGGGTTGAAGTGCTTTAATCATAGAGTTGCAGTCCTTGTCTTGACTTTTTTTTATTCTCCTTACAGATACCTTTGCTCCTTTACCATATTTGAGAGAAGCAGGCCAGTTTAGAAAATCAAGCTAAATAGCACAACTTTAATTAAGAACCATACATCTGAGAATCTGTGTTTTTCTTTACTTGCCACATTTTAATGTAAGATAGCCCAGATAAGGAAACACATGTTATTTACTATGTGTAATAGTACCTAATTTTATCAATATTTATCGTCATTAGTCTTCATTGGTTGGGTCCTCTTTAGCATATGTATCCTTCAAAAGCCTTAATATATGCTACAAAGGACATATACATGTGGTCACTATTATAGAAACAGGCATTTCTTCACTGAGCTCCTCTTCCAAGCTCTTTTGCACAGTGCTAAAGATGGCATGGCTCAATTAATCTGATGTGCAGTTGCTCTACTGGAGAAGAGTTCTGATTTTCAGACTCCTGTCTGATTTAAAAACAAAACCACAAACACACATGCCCTTGCTCACTCATGTAATGACCTTATAATTAAACAGTTTGGAGGATACTGTTCAGAACCAGATTGTCTAAATACTTAGATTTCAGCTTTGGCTACTTCGAACTCCAGTAAATCCATTAATTACACATCATACAGCATTTACCATCAGAAGTAGGATTTCATTAACTTAGCTGCTTGCTAACACACAGTCAGATCTCAGACAAACTCTCTAGAGTCTTTTGTGCTGCTAGAGTAGCACTGCTGGGTCTCAGTTACACACATGGTTCACCTGAGGAGAGGATTTAGCCAATGATCTTTCCTCTTATCTCAGCAGCTCAGTGCCAGAGTCTTGGCTGCTATTTGAAAGAAAAGTGGCACCACAGACTACAAAATTGGGCAGCCTTATTTTTAGCACAGCAATAACCAAGCCAACCTACTAGAAGGTAGAGAAGGAGAAATATTATACTTTGATGAAAACAAACCAATGACAAAGGGAACACATCAGCTATAGAGGCTCCATGGTAGCTAACAAGGGCTTTCTTCAGCTATTAGCCTTCCAGCTCATACATTTAAAGAGCCCAGCTAATGGGAAAATGATTCCTCAAATAACTTGTCATTATTTTTACAAAACCCAGTTCTAATTCTCTTTCAAGGGTGGTGGATTTCTATATTTGTTGTAAAGTCAGTGTTGTGATTTAAAATGCTCTTTATGGATTTCTCTTTCCATTCATTAAGTATGCTTCTGCAAACATAAGAATTATTGCCATGCTGCCATAAAAGGGTAAATGTATCACACCAAATCATGAATGACACACATGAAATCCAAAACCCCAGGACCAGCTGCAGTATAGGTCTAATAAAGCTTATATAAGTGGTTGCTTCTTAAAACCTGTGTATATAAACGTAAAGGATAATGGCTATATTGTGTATAAAATTAGAACTTTAAGAGCCATTAACATGAACAATTCTTTGCCAATATCAAATCTCAGAACAAAAATGGAGGGTAAAGTTTCCCGTGTTATGAGAATTGAAAATCAGTGAAAGTTGGACTTTTAATGAAAATAAATGGTTGTTTCAGCCTATTGTGAAATAACTCCCATTTCTGGTGCCAGCAGTGAGAAATTATTTAGGATGTTAGCTCAACTTCTTAAGAACTATGAAGCTGAATTATTTTTTATTTTTTTTATTAAATTTTATTATTTTCAAATATAATAAAATATAAACATGAATTTGATGGATATAAATACAAAACATCAGTACACAAAAGAAAATATAATTTACGTATGATCCCCGCTGCCCCCTCTCCGCTTCCCCCTCTTTCACCTGCCAAACCTTCCTCCCTCTAGACTCTCAACCACTCCACCTTCCTCCTTTCACTCCCTACTTCCCAACCTCTTTCTCAAGCACCAACCGGAAGCAGTTTGGGGTAACAGCAAGGATCATCCTCATAAATATACTTCCAAAATAATTAGTAAACACATCAATTCTTATATATTTTTATCCTTTTCCCCCCTCCCCCCCCGGCTTCCCAGAGCTAAACCCAGGAATAATTACAAAATAATTTTAATCTATCCAAAGCTATCCATTCATACGATAAATATAAAATTACTATAACTCTAAAATACAATAATAAACTTATAAAAATTTAATAATTAATCAAAAGCAAGATGATAATTTCTCAATTCATATTTTTTCTGAATATAGTCTATCCATGAAGCTGAATTATTAAACTGCTAGCTAGTTCCGATTAGATGCACTATTGTGAAAAAACAATTTAAAATTTGATGTCTATTTTGAAACAAAAATTAGATTTCAAGGATCACAATACGGCACATATGTTCCAGGCATTTTGGGCAGCAACATAGGGCAACATCAGAGACATTATATGTTACAAGGCAGGTGCTTACCCTAGCTGGCATGCAGAGGAATGTAGTGGGTTGCCCACTCTTGCTTTCTCAAGTGGTGTTCCTAAGCGTTTCCTCCACAATTCCTACTATGATATCCTGCCACACTCCTATGCTACACTATCTGCTTTATTTATGTAGTTATACATCTATTTTAGAGGCTGTTTAACTCCAGATTTTAAATGGAGTAGAAAACAGAAGAGGGAAAGGAAAACTTCCTAGATAGACTACACAATATGCATGAAAAAAGCACAACCAATGGGGGCTTCAGAGCCATCCAGTCTCAAATGCTAGGTGAACAGTCAAAGATTTCTGGAATACTATAAGCCACAAATATCTGGGGATGCTGTTCTAACAGAGAAGGCGCACTTCCTAGGTCCCAATAGATGGCATTGTTTGATTGAAGCATGCCAATCCTGCCAGATCTTATCAGAAGGGCAGAAACTAAGGAAGATAGGAAGTCCCTCAAATTCTTCTTTAGTCATTAATGTGAAAGGAAGAGAATAGAAACATACCCATTCCTCGGGGTTTTGCTTTTGTTTCTGTTGTTATTTCTCTTATTTTTCCCATGTGTGAGTGTTTGTCAGAATAAAAGTTTTGGTTCCAGAAGAAGATGCAAATATAGATAAAGTTTACATAGATAAAGTTAAAGAAAACCTACTTGAAAGTTTATTATTTATTCATTTCAAGTTGAAGACAAAGAGAGATATGGAAAAGAAGAAATACCTTGAATGTGCACTCTTAAATTCAGCAGTTACACAGAGACATACAAATGATAGACATATGTAAAAGTATTTTGCTATGTTTATTCTATATTTTCAGTGTGCTAGCTAAGATATGTATGGTTCCTGATGTGCATATCCCTGCAAGCTGAACTATTATATATTTGATATTTCTTGGGATCTCTCAGCAGCAGATCTACCTTACCTTGTGATCTACCCTAAGTGTAGATTTTCCTTTAAGGCACTGTATGATTTTAGGAACCTTGTATTTTTAATTTCCCCCCCCCCTATTTTAATATATTGTTACCTAAAGATAAATGCTTTACATTTTTTTTCTTGCAGATGTTTCATTACCAAACTAGGTAGCATCATCAGTTCTAGAAGGGAGTGAGGTTTATATACTTGTGGCTCACCCTATCTATGTTGGTGGGAGTTGGCTTGATAGTTCCTTGATTAGGCTATTGATTGCTGTTAGCTTGTTTGTCTGCATTGGTAGTTGCTTGATGGGGTTATTGTTTACTTCTTGATTGTTGGTCTAGTGTTAATCTTGATGTTAATCTCTGCTCATCTGGGTGATTGGTAGTGAGGAGATGTTTGGTTGGTTTTTTTTGTTTCCTTTCTGGCTTTTTGATTGTCTCTTTTGAATGGTATGTAGATATTATTTATCCATGCTCATTCATAGCTGATTTGTCTGAGTGCCAGGTTTCCAATGTTTTCACTATAAAATGTACTTTCACTATTCACTGCATTTTCACTGTAAATTGAAAATATAGAATGTGGGTTATTATAATGTATTGCTGTCTGTCAAGTTGAGGAGGTGCCAAATTAAGCAACCTAAATCTTGAGCTAACATTGCTTCAGATACTGTCACATTAATGCTATAACACAAACACACACACACACACACAGAATTCAGCAAGTTGTTTGCTATTTCCTCCCACATATTTAAGTCAACTCCAAAAATTCCACTCAATTGGCAAAAAGACCAGACTGTGCTGAGTCCAGACTATGAACATGAAAATATCTTCTTGGTCAGTCCCCTGGTTCTTGACATTCCCAATTGTTCAGAGAAGGCAAGCTTCATTGGCTTCTCCTGTGTGGACCAGTCTATAAGAATGATATCTGCCTTGTCTTTCTAGGGACTGATCCCTATTAATCCTCAAGCTTTATCTTTGATTTCTCAGATGTTTGCACACTATGGGTGCCTTCACCTGCCCTCCCCCATGTATATATAATCTCATTTGATTCTTACATAGACTCTTTTTCACTCTTTATAGTCCTATCATAGCTCTGATGCTATAAAATTCAAAGCAATAGGAGACCAGTTGTTCTTTGTTCCTACTTTCTCTATAACTCCATTTAACCAGTAATCAGAAATGTTTATTTGGTCAATGACCAGCAAAATTACCAACAAAATATACAACACAAAAGTAAAATCAAATGGGTGAAATAGAATACTAAAATAACAAGGAGTCATTACAATAAAAATGTAACATAAACTACTATAATGATATGTTAATAAACTGTGCAAGTATAAATATAAATATAATAATCTAAGAAGTAAAAAACATGTTACCTAAAACAAGGTAATTAACATAATTTCAGGACTATATAATAAACCTAAAGTGATAAATAAAAGAGAAGTGGTTATTCCTGTGACCAGTTGTGCTTTTTCTTGGTGGCAACATAGAACTGAGCTACTGAAACAAGCAATGAAAGGTTTCAAATTTTCTAGAAGTTGATTCACATAGAAATTGTCTAACCTTTCTGGAAATTTACATATTAGGGATGGAATGTAAGTAAACTTGAAGATCCTTGGAAACTTTATGGCAAGGAAGAACTTGCCATAAATAGTAGCTATGTTCCTACATTATAACTGAAAAATGTTTTTAAAAATAAAGGGAAGGGAAGCTTTGCAATATTGTACCAAGGGATGGGAAAGAGGTGTGGAGACAGGTTTTATTCAGTCTGGGCAAAAATGAAAGGGTTTCCAGTAGGACAGGTAATGGTTAAATGCAGCATGAACTTCCAGGGTTAAAGATGGTTACATAGCAACCCAGCAAGAGCATGGAGCAATCACTAGTGGGGAGAGGACATGCCAGGCACTGCAGGCATTAAAGGCTGGGAATGCTACTATAATGGAATGATGTTCTGAAAATCATCCATTCTGAAAGACTATAGGCACCTTGGGTTGGAAACAAGCAGTGATGAAATGAAGCTGGAAAACATGGGCACAAAGTTCAGAAATGGAAGTGGTAAGTGTCCTCTAATGGTGATGGCCAAGTAGAAAGTATAGTCATAAAAACTCTGTACTCTGTGGTATTCACAGTTAACCAAGAGCAGGTTTAGATGCATAATTATCACCACATAACATGGAAATAAAATTCTTGGAGAACATTCCTAAACATTAAAAATCCCTAAGGAAAATTACTATAATATTTTTTGGGACATTTTCTCATGTTTCAAGCAGGTGGTACATACATTACAGCAATAAGAGTTAAATTACCACTTTCATGGGCCTTAGGGGTAACTTAATTGAGATAAACACTGAATTCTCAGCCTTAACTCACCAGAGGCAGAACTGACTTGGGTATCTATTTTAAAACACATGAAACTTTCAGTGGTAGAAAATGGCATATGATGAACAAAGTTTACTAGTGTGAATATTTGTAAGTAATATTTAAAGCAGAAATAACTAATATCTATAGATTCAGAGCTATTGCATTCTTCATTTTGGAGGATACATGACCCAAAGTCTATTTCATTATATGATTTCTATATATCATATTATAATAATTGGATAGTTTAGAAGTACAATGTGGAGCATGTATAGTTTATGTAAACTAGAAAGTTACACACAAAATAATATATAACACAACAGTATTAAAATCTCCTCTGTTCCTTACTACTTTATCTTCCTTATTTATGAAACTGTAGGCAACATTTTCCTCTGTCAGACCTCAGTTATTACTTGACCTGAGAGAGAATTGTTTCAGGAGCCAAATCTGTTTCATCATCTTCACGTTGGCTGTTCCATTAAGTTTAATACAAGGAAGTCCACTTGAATTCATTTCCTTTACTCCCATATGTTATTTTCTGCCCTAGGCTCACATCAGCAAATGCTACTGAGGCCATTTTAAACAATCATTACTTCATGATGTAATGTGAGTCAGGTGATTACTGCATGTGCATGAAAGCAATAAATATGACTATGAAGTTCATTGTTACTACAAGTATAGAGATCTACATGGAAAGTTGCCAGGTGGCCATAGCAATTGTCCCTGATACTCAAAGACAAAATTATGGGGTCTTATAATGGTAAGTCATGTTTGCATAACAAAATTAGGAAAATATAAGACTTAAAAATATAGAGTATACTAGTGAAAGAACCTTTAGAGCAAATACAATGGATCCAACTAACGTCCCACTGATTCTTAAACAATGGTTGATGCTGATTTTCCTGATAATTTCAGAAACTTAATTAAATGATAATTGCTTAAATAAATACATAGAAAATTTATAATAATGTTTTAATATATAACATACAGTATAACAGCAAAAAACCGTCAGTGTCATATAGAATGCCTGAAATATCCTAAATTAAGCATATGATCAAAGATTTAGTCTTCTTCCTTCCTTCCTTCCTTCCTTCCTTCCCTCCGTCTATCTATCTATCTATCTATCTATCTATCTATCTATCTATCTATCTATCTATCTATCTATCTATCTATCTATCTATCTATCTATCTATCTATCTATCTATCTATCTATCTTCTCTAATATAATACTATCTATCATCTTTTTTCTCAAAGCTATAAAACAGAAAAAAGGATCAAAAGATCAATACTATAGAGCTTTTCGCCTTCTCTGAACATTAACTACTTCACTTTTACATTCCTTGTGGAATTTGACCAAAATAATGGCTTAAAATAATCTTACCATCCTTCCCCTGGTTGTGGAAAGCATAATATTCTATTCCTTCCATACAATAGCATTTACAAAATGTGTAAACGTTTGAGTGTCTTCCTTTTCTCAGGTTCTTTATGCATTCAACATTTTGAATTGAAGCATCTTCTATATCCTTAATTAAATCTACTAGTTTCTGTATGCAACAAAGAGTTGAAGAATAAAGAAATTTATTGCGATGTCTATTTCTAGAGAATTAGCATCATTGTAATTTGGGAAACTTCAGTCAAATATGTCCACATATGGAATCCAACATTACTCTAGATGAAAATAATTAAAATGTTTTCCACAGGACAAAATGCATCTGCAGTATTGCATCCAGCTTGGGAACAAGTTCCATCTCAGCAACCCTTTTGTGAGAATACCTACAACATACTCTCAACATTCCAAATGTGCCCAGCACCCTAAAAGGATGACCTTTTGTAGTGTTGATTTCTTGCATCAGCTTTTCTTTTAACATCTTTTTGGTCCTGTTTTACTTCCTAACCAGTCAGTGATTCAGTATTTCAGAGAGTGATATAGCTCAGATGGAAAGGAGAGTGATCAAAGAAGGAGATAAACTGCAGGCTATTCTGGTGGCAGAGGAATCCCCTGATGGTTTTTTTTTACTCATCATTGAAAATAAATCAATGGGACACCTCTTCAAGTTGCCATTTCTATAATACTGCTATTGTTTGTTTTTTAAAAGGAAGAGAATTTAGTTTTATTATACATCTTGAAATGTCATTGTCCCCTGTGAAGTCCAGCTTTCAATTTTTTCTCCTTGCCTGGAGATTTGTACATAGTACTCCTTTATTATTATCCATTGCCACAGGGTGACTCTGCTGCTCCATTGGAACTGTTTGGTTTTGGAAATGTTTGTGTCAGCCTGGGAGCAAATGTCAATGTTCCATTATCCTAAGTTGTTTTATAGAAGTCCAACTTGAGATAATATCGAAAAGACTCTCAACACTAAGAAATCTGTAGAGAACAGGTTACAATGCAACATCTGTTGACCTCACAGAATTCATATATAATATATTGAATGGAGGTACAAAAATACTGAGGTTCTGGGGAATGAGCATAGTATGTGTCTGTCAACTGACATATTTTTACAAGAAAGAAATGGAATGAAGAAGATGGAATAATTATCAATATAGGTTTTAAGTTTATGTTACCTCTTGCTAGCTCCACCTTTATTTCTATGGTAATTTTGAATTTCTGCTCTATATGTGCCCCCCTTTCTGCCCTTCATATTTCTCTGACTTTTGGCTTCAATTTCACTCTTGCAATTGTCTTGAATTTTGGATATTGATCATCTCACTTTTATGTGGTGAGTGGCTGCCTTCTTCCATGAGTTAGATGTTCAGCCAGTTTATTCTGATGGGCTGTAATTGCTTCTGTTTTCTCTCAGTTTTTGGCTTATAATTGCCTTGTTTAGATCAACATTCTCCATCTAGTACTCTCCCCCATTTAATTTTTTGAATATTTTTCTTCCCAGCATTTTGTTCCACTTAGTTGCAGGATCAGTTTTATCTGCATTGCACTTAGTTGTCACAACATACTTATCAATACATGATGTAAAGGATTTGTTTTTCAGCCTGACTGTTTTGGGGTAAAAAAAATATGATGGGGCCATGGTCATCAGCTGATTACATGCTTAACAGAACTCGACTCTCCCCACTTTTAATATTACATGACATGAACTGGCCATTGTGGTCCCAGTGGTTATGGGCACACCGGGCGTCATACCAAAAAGTCTTGGACGGCACTTAGAAAATCTGCACACTGACAAAAATTCTGTATGTCCAGTACAAAAGGCCATACTGCTTGGATTCACACATATACTACAACATCCTAAGATTTAGGGAATCAATACACAAGAAAGAAAACACCAGCTAAAGAACTGGCAACTGTGATTTCACATTTTGTATATATAACAATAACACTCAAGCAAGTTAGCAGTTCTCCTTTTCCCAGTCTATAAAACTGAAGCAATTAAATACATGTAAAGAATGCTCTAACAATGTTTACTCTTTCATGGCACTTGGATATGGCCATCTTGCCAAAACAAAGGTCTAAATAGACTTGAGAGCCAGTGAGTCCTTTAATGGCTGATTAACCATGATGTAATACTTTTCTAGGCAAATTTTCCTCCAATATGGTTCCCTTCAGTTAGCTGGCCAGCCATCCTGGAGAAATCAGTATACCGAAGCTAATCCAAGTCAATTTGCCACAACTACATGATAAGAGTCTCTCCCTTTTTATGTGTGTCAGAATGCTTCAAGCGCATGGTTGTGGCCACATTCTTGATTTTTTGACCTATTCCCTGCAAACACTTCTAAAACAACTACTTTATTATTCTAACATGAATTATTTGGATAGATATATGCTCATTTAGTAGAAAAATAGTAATGGTGATAATGTAAAGAGTTTTACAAGAGAAGCCAATCACATAATTGTCAAAGAAACAGGTTAACCAATTTTTGGGGGTTAGGCGCCATGGTGGCACAGTAATTAGAATGCAATATTGCAGGCTAATTCAGCTCACTGTCAGGAGTTTGATCCTAACTGGCTCAGAGTTGACTCAAAGTTCCATCGTTCTAAGGTCAGTAAAATGAGGATCCAGATTGTTGGGGGGGGGGAGCAACATGATAACTCTGTGAACCGCTTAGAGAGGGATGTAAAGCACTATGAAGTGGTATATAAGTCTATTGCTATTTTTTTCTTGAGCTTTTGATGCCAAACGTGATTTCTTAACAGGCTGCTGAAACTCTTCCCATCATCTTGCTTCTCAGGGGGACAAACTGGTTTGTAGCCTTCAAAGGCCAAAGTCCCAAATGCTCACTCAGACTTGAGAGTTCCCCCCTTCCTTTTGGGTGGTTTATAATTGCAAGATGTGAATATGTGAGTCCTGAGATAGATTTTGGGGACAGAACTAAGGATTTTGTTTTGTTTCTGGTTTTGTTTTTATGGCAATTCAAAAAGTCTTTTCCAAAGAAAATCCTTCTGGTTGCTGATGTGAAACCAAATTGTATGGGAAGATCTAGAACCTATAAAGCTGAATGTCTATCTTTTACTTTGTTTCTACTTAATTTAGCTAAGGTTACCCATGGGGCTAGGAAGTATGTACTTCTGCAAGGTGGTAGATTGTACATCAGGGAAGAAGCTCTGCTACATTTATTGTACATGCCTTAACAGAGGTTAAAGGGGGGGGCTTCAATTAAAAAACTGTGAGATTTTGTAGATTTTTACACTTGCCTTCAGATGCCGCTGAATCTAGTTTCAAGCTAGGAGAAATGAAGTTCAGATCTTTTGTGACTCTGACCCGTCTGTCCTATAAGGTTTATCCAAATATTTTCTTTACATCTTTCAGGGCATCTGCAGAGATATGGGGTGATGCAAAAGATAGTGCTGCAGTTGAGTCAATTGATTAATTGCACCTGCTACTTTGGTTCTGTTGAAGATCTTTTTTTAAAAAAATATTTATTTTTATTTTTCACATTTCTGAACTGCCCATCTTCTTCAAAGAGGCTTCTTCAGCACATTTATCTTTGAATATTTCTCAGTGAAATAAAGTTTTGCCTTCCCCATAATATTTTCATATATACATTGTAATAAAACATACTTGAATTATTTTTCTGGACATTATAAATAATATTAAATGAGAAAAAATGATTCCATAGGGTTTTTTTAGTATGTCTTAATGATTCAGGTTTTGCAAATTTAATTTTTTAACAAGATAACTTTCCTTACTATACTTTTTGAAGAAGTATTTAACTCTATGTATTTTAAACTTGTTTTTTAGAGAAATAACTCAAGAATCTGTAGAATGCATGTATTTTCTGTTTAGAAGTATGGTAATAGTATTTGCCAGCCATGCTTAACAATGATTTATTAAACCAGTACAATTATCTAGATTTGCATAACACATATTGTTGAAGTGTGTTGGATGGTTTATATTTCAGTGTGCCATGACAACTTTTCTTCAAAGATTTCTTCATCCTTGAGTCATAAAAAACACATTTCAAGATAATATAAAACAGTTAAGATATAGTCTTTATTGATTAACTACAATTCTATCAAATATACCTATCAGTGTCAGCAGTCTTTCCAGGTCTTTGAACTATTATCAACCCCATTTTACTACATAAACCTTTTAAAAAAATATTCAAATAGGGATTTGAAGCTATACACCACATATATTTTATCAGTGAGCTCCAGTTTTTTTGTCAAATTTTTTCTTAGCAAGTTCACATCTGGAGAGTTGTCAGTTCAGAAATGAATCCTGCTCTGCCCTATTGCTTTATGTTTGGGGACTGTTCATTGCCAGCCAAATCTGTCTACATTTATACCATAGGATCCCATTCATATGGTGTTGGGTGTCCAAAAACTGAACCCTGTGTGCACATTTGTTGGATTGGGCTAAACAGATGAATTGTCTAGCATTCAAACTTTCCTACAGACTCATTCCTACAGAACCAAGGCAAGCTCATTTTTAGTGTTTATTTTTCCCTCCTCCTCTTCTAAATTACTAAATGCTGTTTGACATTTTAGCCTCTTCTGAGTGCCCTTCTGTATCCCTAATTGCCATAATGGTTGTAGCGATAAAACAGCTTTTAATGTGCCAGCAGTGTCAGGACCAGAAGGCCTATTATAACAGGTACTGGATAGAAGTTCAAAATTTTCCCTTGTTTATAGGAAGTAAAAAGCAGAAGAATAAAATCAATGAAATATTCAAAGATTTTATGTTCTAGGTTATAGAAGAACTTTTCACCAAATATTTACTGTGTAATGAATTCTATTAAAATGCTCAAGCTTGCATGATTGAGGACGATGGGGAAGAGGCTAGAATGCTGTCACTTTAATTGCAATGGCATAAATATTTGATATTCAGTAAATTAGATCTGTAGCTATGAAAACATTCTTGCAAATGGATTTTTACCTGTAGCACAGTGCCATTAGCCGGGGAAAAAGTCAGTGCAGCCTTAGGGCTTGTAATTAACTCAACCCAAGCAGAACTAAACATTTTTGACAGTTTTTCTGGTCTGGAATTAACTGTCATAGGAGAGAATAAAATAAACTGCACTGTCACATTATATTTACATAAAGTCTATAGAAAGCTGTGTTTTGTATTTTTGTTTTGTTAAGTCAGGTTTCATGCCTATTTATTTATTTATTTATTTATTTATTCTGTGATTAACGATGAGCTTTAGCTAACAAAGAAGGTTTGTGCATTCCATCTAGAATGGAAGCTTTTGAAATCCTAAAGGAATTGGCAATAACTATACTGTAGTATGTTGAGTGTGTGTGCAAATTTGTTGCCGTATAATAAAGCCGGATATGTTGCACACTGATTTAAATCATAAAGCATTTGACATTTGAAGACATTAAAAACTAGGTATTTTCCTGTCTGGATCACGATTCTAGCGTAATAAGCAGTTCGGCTAACCAGCGTCTGTCTATTTTTTTTTAATGGATTGTGTAGGGTTCTCCTCCCCCTTTCTGTTTATGAAAATAACTGTCACTCTCCTGGAATGCAAACCCTGGAGGGCAAATCTGCTTAATGCTTCTCTGAAAGCTACTTATTATCCTGTAGCTAAGAGGAAATCAGAACAATAGTAATTGAAGAGATGTACTCGGCTTCACTTCCTGGCATTTTGTGTTAGGGGTGGATTTACATTGAGGGATGTGTTTGTGTGTGTGTGCCTGTTTAGGAGTGGGCCCCATATTCATTTAGGGCTAGGGTCTTAATAAGTTATCATTCCCACAACAAAGATAGTTTGAAAACGCTTTAAGATTTTCCACAAAATACAATATCTTTATAAATCAAACTAAAACTATTATGTACAAATCCCAATGAGAACAGCATAAACCATTCATTCTCCAAATAGTTTTAGAACAGCAGTAGTAACTACAACAAATCAAAGTAGTTTGACTGCTCTGTGCTTCAGCCATGATTGAAGGGGAGTAAAATGAACAAAGAGAGGGAATTTATAAAGCTCTCTGTTCGTAGAGTTGCAGGAAGAAAAGGCTAAACTTATGTTTACCCTTTCTCTTTCTTTGAATGTTACAGCTAACTGGATGAGATTAATTTAGCCCAGAACAGTTGACCGGTAGTGGTTCGTTTAAATTAAGTCATTTTAACCTCATTCTTGACTAGTTATAGCATTCATACAGTTCCCTACCCCCCCCCCCCCAAGCATGTCATGCAGTGGTGGGATTCAAATATGTGAACAACCGGTTTTCTGTGTGGATGCTGCTTCCGGAAGTCCATTCTGGGCCTGGACAACAAAAAATTAGCTCTCGGTTCTGCCGAAGTGGTGTGAACCGGCTGAATCCCACCACTGATGTCATGCCACTGAAAAACTGTTCCTGGTGATTGGGGGATACTCTGAAAAAATGTAGTGGAGTGAACTGTATATATAGTAGGAATAAGATGACCTGTGTTGAATACCTGAATTCTTTCTGCAAGCACAACATCACAATAATAATACTTATGACAATACTTGTTGAATTAATTCTAGAGTGACACATTCTCAGCCAAATTGCAAGGGGACTGAACTCCTCTCACAAGGTTTTTCAGTAATGTGCTATCCACACTTCTAAAAAAAGTATTTACCTGGATAAATTGTTGGAGAATTTCTCATTCATTTGAAAGAATTCAGAATATTCCTCCTCCCCCCCCTTTCTCTGCCCAGAATTTAATGAAAAAATTCACAAGGGCATCTCTGATTTAAAAAAAACACATTTCAAGCATTCAGACTTAGCATAAATAATATTCAAGGTAGGCTAAGACTGTGACACCTCCCAGTTATCCAACTGCTCTGTCTCTAAATTATTATTTTTTAAAAAAATCTAAAATTCAGCTGGGATGCTTTGAGTATTTGCAGATCTATTGAGTATTTGCACAAAGTTGCTATGAGTGTTGTTTTGTACTTGGAATGTGGCACTATATTATATCAATCAGTAGACAAATATCTATACTTTGGGGCATCCAGAGATTGCAAAGACCTGCCAGCCAGAAAGTATTTGCCTTTCCAGGCTGCTTGTTGAATGTGGAAAACAAGTCAGTGCTCTCTTGCTATCATTTCTTGATTAATGGCTGAGTGACTCTTTCTGACCTCTCAGATTCCACTGGATCTCTGGTTAAACAAGCATCTTTTCTATAACTTCACAAAAAGCAAATACAATTTCCCTACCTCTACCCAGCTGCATATATATATATATATATATATATATATATATATATATATATATATATATATATATATATATATATATATATAT
>NW_015386550.1:793730-799117 GCF_001527695.2 Protobothrops mucrosquamatus
GAGGTGGAGGTGAGCACCTCAAGTTCTGTGAACAATTCAGCAATTCTGCAGACGTTCATCTTCCCAACATACCAGTGCTTTGCACCAATGAGAGCTCAGAAGGTGGGTGAGAATCCATAGCAATGGGAGCTCAGATTAACCCTTAAAGCACGAAGAAGCCTATATTGCTGATTCTGAAACAGCCTGTACTTGAGCTGAAGCAGCATTTCTCCATTCAAGAATAAAATAGCACTTGCACAATAGCAATAGCACTTAGACTTATATATCGCTTCATAGTGCTTTACAGCCTTCTCTAAATAATAATAATAATAATAATAATAATAATAATAATAATAATAATAATAATAATAATAATAATAATAATAATAATAATAATAATAATAGAGTTGGAAGGGACTTTGGAGGTCTTCTAGTCCAGCCCCCTGCTCAAGTAGGAGAACCTATACCATTTCAGACAAATGGTTGTCCAGTCTCTTCTTAAAAACATCCAGTGTTGGAGCATTCACAATTTCTGGAGGCAGGTTGTTCCACCGATTAATTGTTCTAACTGTCAGGAAATTTCTCCTTAGTTCTAGGTTGCTTCTCTCTTTGATTAGTTTCCATCCATTACTTTTTATCCGGCCTTCAGGTGCTTTGGAGAATAGCTTGACTCCCTCTTCTTTGTGGCAATCTCTGAGATATTGGAACACTGCTATCATGTCACCCCTAGTCCTTCTCTTCATTAGACTAGACTAGACTAGACTAGACTAGACTAGACTAGACTAGACTAGAATAGAATAGAATAGAATAGAATAGAATAGAATAGAATAGAATAGGACTTTGGAGGTCTTCTAGTCCAGCCCTCTGCTCAAGCAGGAGAACCTATATCATTTTAGACAAGTGACTGTCTAGTCTCTTCTTAAAAATCTCCAGTGATGGAATACCCACAATTTCTGAAGGCAAGCTGTTCCACTGGTTAATTGCCTCACTATTAGGAAGTTTCTCCTTAATTTCAGGATGCTTCTCTCTTTGGTCAGTTTCCAACCGTTGTTTCTTGTCCTGCCCTCTGGTGCTTTGGAGAATAGTTTGATGCCCTCTTCTTTGTGGCAGCCTCTCAAATACTGAAATTCTGCTATCATGTCATCCCTATTTCTTCTTTTTTTTAGACTAACCCAGTGCTTTTTTTGTAAAAAAAAAAAAAAAAAAAAAGGTGCTGGAACTCACACACGTTATACAACCCGCCTTGCCTACCCTACATGGTTCAATCCAAAAAAGGTGCCGGAACTCCGTTCTGGATGTTCTGTGACAAAAAAAGCCCTGGCCAAACGCAAGTCCTGCAGCCATTCTTCATATGTTTTAGTCTCCAGACCTTTGATCATTTGTTCATTTGATCTTTTCCAAGGTCTCAACATCTTTTTTGTATTATGGCGATCAAAATTGGTTGCAGTATTCCAGGTGTGGTCTTACTAGGGTTTTATAAAGCGGTACTAATACTTTGCGTGATCTTGATTCTATGCCTCTGTTTATACAAATCAGGACTGTATTAGCTTTTTTGACTGCTGCTGCACACTTCTGGCTCATATTCAAGTGATCATACACTAGGACTCCAAGGTCCCTCTCACAGTTACTGTTTTTGAGCCAGGTCTTACCTAATCTGTATTTATACCTTTGATTTTTCCTGCCTAAATATAAAATAAGCTGCCAATGCTGCAAATACTGTATATTCTTGCTTTGACAATATGCAGAACTGTCTGGTATCTCAGCTTTAATCCAGTCACATCATAAGCATCAGTGCTACCCAAACATGTCTCTGCTTCTCCCTATTAGGTTATTAGATATCTTTCAAACTGGATACTCATCTTCTGATGTCATATTGACACTGCCTTAGTCATGAATGTCGGTTTGGTTTTCTTGGTGAAATACTGGATTGGGTTGCCATTTCCTTCTCCATTGAATTGTATTTAGTTTCATCCATTAGTTGCTTTTCATGGGTGGGTCTTCTGGAAATGTAGAATCTCAACATTAAAGTTCACAGCATAATTTGAATGTGCAGTTCTCTTCACCTCCACAAGGTAATGATCCATTACGATGTTCTATAGCTCAACATACATACTGTATGTTTACTCAAATTAAACTCCCTCTGAATTCAGTGATGTGTATTTAGGATTGCAGCCTAAGCCAACCTATTTATACAAAGGATTTAGGCAGCTTCTTTCATGCAAATCTTTTATTTCCATTTTGTTTCTGCAGAAAGTGTTTTTGATGGAAGATATTAGGTTGGAAAGGGGAAAATCTTCAAGACTATATAAATATATATTATTCTGAAGATATAATAAATTACCCTCATTATTTCATGAGTGGCTCTTGGCAGAGAAAAGTAAAATTGCTTTTGTTTAACAAAAGGTCTCAATAAAGGGCAGCCCCTCACTGGCCTTGGCTGAACTATAGAGCCAAGCAGACTTGGACATTCACCTTGATAAGTGCTTGATCAGGAAAACCAGGTTGTCAGCTTGACAATAACTAAGTATTTAACTGCTTTTGACAGTCCATTTCATATACTTCATTCAGTATAGAAACTATAGCCTTTGAACTAATACCTCCACTATATTTTAAGCATTTATACTGTTGTATAGTGAATGCCCAGAATGACATGGAATGAAAATGGTATTTGAAGAGTAATGCAAACCATGATCATGCTGGGAAAGAACTGTATGAGAAATATTATCACAGTATATCCCAACTCATTCTTCATCCAAATCCTTGGGAAGGATGAAAGTAAAGCTTCTTTCCTATTGATTATTTACTTGCATGCTAGGCTTAGATGCCACTTTGGTGAAAATGACTCTGATTTGCTGGTGATTTTGATCGTTTGCTGTTTCCCAAAGCATGTACTTCACTACTGGCAGTTGCTTTCTGTTTTCTACCATGGTCCTCGTGAGGCAATGGTCTCCTTTTATTTAATGGAGCAGCCCCTTACCTGAAGTGCCTCATACATGTTAAAACAATTAGGTCCCATCCTACAATTAATGATAGAAAACAAGCCAATGAGTTTTCTCCTTTCTACAACCATTGCAAGTTACATTGTGGGAAGAGTAATTTTCATTGTTGTCATGACTGGGAAGGAAACAGTTATGTTTAGGGTTAAGAGACAAAGAGTCTATTGTGGCTGCAAGAAATAGTATTAATGCAACTTGTAGTAAACTGTGGAATTTAAAGAATACCTCCCAGCTGGATAAACTATACTTGGCTAAATAAACCAATTATTGAACTTTGTTTAGGACTGCTTGATAAATAATGGCAAGTGGTTCATTTTAATTGGTTGCATTTGGCAGATTCTTTCTTCTTTAATCTTGGAATTAGTATTAGCTGTTATGTAACTCATAACATACGTTGATAGACAACATGCTCTGTTACCCGGAGTGCAGTCAAGTAGAGTAGACACGTAAATTAGGCCTGCTGTGCTCCCCGCCACAACCTCTCTTGCTAGAAAACAATTTCCTGAGCATTGAGGTGTGCCCAGAGTGCAAAATTGCTTGTTATGGCTGTGCTTGTAAAGGAGATGCCCCTGCTTTAGTACACTGGGAATTTGATGCCTGAATAAATATATGAGGTCAAGCATTAAAGGTTGAAGAAAGAAGTTTCATCACAGGCAAAACCAAAGAACACAAATAGGTCATTATGTGGTTGCTGCTTTCAGTCTGTCACAAATCCAACTGCATTGATTTACATGGGGAGACACAATTTATGTGGCTCGCTGCATGAGGTTTGCGGGCAGAGTGCAGATTTGGTGACAATTAACAGAGGATCAGCTATTAAATCAACAAATCTTACCTTTCTTATCTACTAATAAATTTGATTGAAATAAAGAGGAGGCTACAATCTTTTTTCAATAACTTAATCAAAGAGGCCTTCTATGTCAAAATTAAACAGCCTTCTCTCAGCAGAGGGGAAGGGATCCGACATCATCTATCTCCAGTCTATAATACAGTCCTTTCAACAGTTCCAAGAAGGCTCCACACCCATTTGCACTACTCAGCTGACCCTGAAGACACAGATAAGCCTCCAGGTAGCTTTAATGACTTGCTAAAAGAATGCAAATGAACAGCTGTCTGCAGGAGTATAAATCTTTACATTCCCCATCATCCAGACAGAGCTGAAGAAGCTTATTGGATGAGAAGTGTCGTCTTCAAAGAAAAACAAGAAAGTCCTGTTGCCTCATGAAAAAGCATCTTTGGGATAGCCTTGACATGAAAAAAAAAGTATCCTGATCAGACAAAGATGCATATCACACATCTAAGCTTTCTGCAGAGAGATCTCTTTCCAACAAATGTCAAATAGACAATTCTCAAGACTATGTCCTATTGGACAGCAGTGGGAAGAACTAACTAACACAACAGTGTAGCTCTGATTCTCTGTTCATTCAATGTATGGCAGGAATGGAGAATATTTTCCATTTAAAATGATACTTTAAATTTCTTTCTAGATAAGTGGATAAAGGCTTAAAGCCAGGGGATATAGTCCTATGCATTTATTTGGAATCAATTTGGCTTACTACATGTATAGGATTGTGCTGTCAATAGAATTAAATCTATTATACGAAGAAACGAATAATCCAATGAACTGTAATTTTAAATCTTTTTCAAATGCTTTAGATAATTACAATATACAATCCTACATCACCTTAGAATATGAACACATTTCTTAATTGTAAGTGATCTATGGATCCAGCCAATCATTTGGTAATTATTATATTTGGTAATGCTGTTATTGTATTTTTACTCCATATTTTAGTTCAAAGTAAATAACAAATAAAAACAATGGAAGAAATACCACAGCAGCAGGATAAATTAGGAAAGGCCTGAGTCATATCATACAGCTAAAATAAAAATCTAAAATCTAAAACTCCAGTTAAGTGAAGAATTTTTCACATGATACAAAAAGATTAGGACTGACACCAAGCAGGGGTATAAACAAAGCTCTCAGATATGAAGGCAAATCATGAAGATGGGTATCCATCCCAAAATTATAATGTAAGAAAAATTTTATTTGCAGAAAATCTTTATGAAACCAAGAGATGTTTGTCCATGAATATTAACTCTTGTCATAGATCAATAGTTTTACAGAGACAACCAGAGGAATGCAACAGTCAAGATAGATGGGGAGTAATTTTCTCATTAGGAAATAAACACAACAACACATTCATTTCTACAACTGAATTCACAAAACTAACAAAATGAGCTATCTCATTTTAATTCAATATGGTAAGCCTGGAAAGCTGTTCTTGAGCCACTTTAGTCTCAAATAATTTTTGATTAATTTTTATTTTGAGAAAATGCTTATTGCATTTGTTACTGTCACCAGAATAGTTAAAAGATGCACATTTCTGGGAAAGTAGAAGGAAAGAATGT
>NW_015386550.1:799192-800649 GCF_001527695.2 Protobothrops mucrosquamatus
AACTGAATTCACAAAACTAACAAAATGAGCTATCTCATTTTAATTCAATATGGTAAGCCTGGAAAGCTGTTCTTGAGCCACTTTAGTCTCAAATAATTTTTGATTAATTTTTATTTTGAGAAAATGCTTATTGCATTTGTTACTGTCACCAGAATAGTTAAAAGATGCACATTTCTGGGAAAGTAGAAGGAAAGAATGTTATCACGATTATTACAGATAGCCCAAGCATTCTATTTCACTGATGAATTTGAATGGCTTTGCCAAAATATTAAGGTCAAAAAGATGAACATAGTAAGTGATCCTCCCTTTCTTGTGACTATGAATATGAAAGAGGTAAATCCCCCCTGTGCTGGGCAGAGAAGTGCTTGGCATATGTCAAGAAATGGGTCTAGATAAACTGCAGCTAGCTTTTGCTCAAGCTGACAAAGAACAGGTCTCAAACAGAGATGGGGCATTGTTGCTTACAGACAGGGCAAACTATTGTAGCCAGCAGTCACTCATTATTATTATTATTGTTTGTAGAATACATTTTTCCCAAATTTAAACAAAACATATCAATTAAATGGACAAGATTTCCTTAGTCAGCAAATTTCTTATAGAAAGTACCAGTTAACCAATATACAAGAAATGTAGTGCTTTCAAGTTCTTTGGACTATCATTTCAACAATAGCTAAAGAAATGAAATTACAAAACATATCTAGAATACCAGATTGCATATCTCATTGTTAATTCAAATGTAGATGAAGATGATGACAAGGTAAAAATTATACCTCCAATAATAATATTAATAATAATGATGATGATGATGATGATGATGATGATGATGATGATGATGGTGATGATGATGTTGGAAGGGACCTTGGAGGTCATCTAGTCCAAGTCCTTGCTCAGGCAGAAAACCTTATACCATTTCAGACAAATGGCTGTCCCCACTTGCTTGCTCCCCACTTGACACATATGTCTTGAACAGCAAAGATGCTCCGAGTTGATCATTACACATAAAGTTCTGGTTGACAATGGGAGAAAAATATTCTGCTGGGCACTCACAGGGGAAGATATTGTTAGCAAAATATTTGTGGTTATCCTAATTTTTGTGGGCCCTTATGTCCATTTTGCACTTGTTATTTTATGATTGTACGAGGACAAGATAAGCCCAAATTGAGGTCTCTGTGTCCATGTTCCATGGAAATTAATTCTCCTTCCAGGATCTTATTGGTGAATCCCCAATACAAACTATCGCATAAAATCTATTGAAATACGGAGCCCCGAGGATTCTCCGCGATCCAGGACGCCTTCGCTTCGGCGAAGCTAGAAGCCGCCGCCACCGCTGCAACTTGAAGTTAATTGTGAGTTTTACTTGTAAGCAGACGAACCAACTTTGGAAGCTTGCTTTTTATTTTGGACTTTACTTTAACTTGGATAACAAGTTTCTCCCCGTATGTGTGTTGGAATGAGGA
>NW_015386550.1:803217-818283 GCF_001527695.2 Protobothrops mucrosquamatus
TCCTCAGGGTGCCGTCGGCCAAGCAATGTCGGCTGGCGACCCCCAGGGGGAGGGCCTTCTCTGTGGGTGCCCCCACCCTCTGGAACGAACTACCCCCCGAGATCCGGACGATTCCGGATCTCCTTACTTTCCGCCGCGCCCTCAAGACATGGCTTTTTCAGCAAGCGGGCCTGGCCTAGGGAGGATTTTAAATCGGGTTATCTTAAGAGTAATTTTTAAATAGCACAGCTTTAAATATTCAGTTTTAATTGGTTTTACTTCGGTGGGGTTGTAAATGTGTTTATGTTTTTTAATATGCTGTGAGCCGCCCTGAGTCCCGTCGGGAGAAGGGCGGGATATAAATCAAATAAAATAAATAAATAAATAAATAAATATTTTGTCACTTGTCCATGACACCAATGAGATAGATCACTTCAAATTAAGTCAGTTTTACAAACATGTGTTTGTAAGCTTATCTGCACTAAATCATCAACATATGAGTATATTTAATGTGTAAATATATGTTAATTATTATAAAGTTTATATATCTATTTTATGCCATTGGATGGCATTCAGTATTGCCAATACAAGAAAAGCAGCACAATTGAAATTACAGTTGAAAACATCAAATTTTCTGTGATGTATCCTAAAAGAGTAGATTTTGTGCTTTTTGCTTTGAGTTGAGAACTGTATTTCCAAATTTGGAGAAATACATTATTCAGAAGAAAACTGCATCCAGATTCATGTATTAAACTGGGAAGTGCAAATAGGATGAGTTTGTTTCAAAATTTGAAGCAAATGAAACCTTTGATCATCCTCTAGTCCAGGGGTAGGCAACCTTGGCTCTTTTATGACTCATGGACTTCAACTCCCAGAATTCCTGAGCCAGCTATAGCTATAGCTGGCTCAGGAATTCTGGGAGTTGAAGTCCATGAGTCATAAAAGAGCCAAGGTTGCCTACCCCTGCTCTAGTCAAAGCCTGTCACAACGTATACAACACCTAGGCAAGAGGGAAAGACAGGAGGGAGGCTATAATCTGTCCCTTCTGTGCAATGCAGCACTCTTTGGGGTTCATGGTTTTCTGCCTTCAGCACTAGGCTGAGAGATGTAATACACAATTGGGCTTGAAGGTATAATGTATACAACAAGTAGACACATACAGATGATAGATCTACTCAGTACTCAATCAAGACAGCATTTCTTTTTATTGCTTCATTTTGGGATCCAATTAAGATTGTCCTAGGTATTAAGTTGTAATGACAATGTTCCTGAATATTAAAGACAGTAGAAGGATGAGGAACGTTACCTCTGGAACATTAGAGAAACATTTGAGTCACAAGAAAGTAGTCTTGTTAGTGACAGTAACCACATTATCTTGTCATCTTTTAATCTGACTGAGAACTGTTATATTTGGATGCAAAGTAGCTTGTACCTGTAGACTGAAGTTTTTTGTACATATACTTGGAAGTAAAGTGCAAAGGAGGGCATATTGATCAAGTGGAGGTAGGTTTCAAAACTTGCATTGGAATGAACCATTCAAAATTCTATCAGTTTGGAGCATTTAAACAATCCACTAAGACTTGTTTTTCCTTTGAAATGTGTTAGATGAGTACTATCAGGGCTTTTTTTCCCTCATAGAATGCCCAGAACAGAGTTCCGGCACCTTTTTTGGATGGAACCTTGTAGGGTAGGCAAGGCGGGTTGTATGATGTTTGTGAGTTCCAGCATCTTTTTTTTTTAGACAAAAAGCACTGAGTACTATTATTTCTAACTAACAATTTTGTGATGGTACTATTAATACTTCTATATTGTTTTGCAAAGACAAAAAGGAGTCTTTGCCACTAGTGATAGTAGCTGACACGCTGCTTGACCCCAGTCATGGCATTATTTGATCATTCAAATATTATCTCTGTGTTCGAGAGAGTTTCTATGAATCTGTTTATATTTCTTATGCCAATTTGGTATAAAAAACTGAACTGAGAAATGACAACTTGTATGTTTTATTTTTCTATCATTGGATAAAATATTAAAGTTTTAATGGAAGAGAATTTCCACTAAAAGAAGATTTTGCTGTTGTATAGAAGCTAGATTTTTTTTGAGGGTGGTGATGCATCCATGTGTAGTGTTTGAGGTAAGTAAGTAGGGGACTTACTATAACCCACTATCACTGCAATTGGCACTATGGTATCTGTGGATATAAATGTACTTGAGGATACTTCTGCTGCAACCATAAGGTTTGCTCCAGCTATTGTATTTTTTTTAACAATTATGTTGTCAGGGGATCACAGTTAAAAGAGAAGTCATCAACCATTTTGTTACTGCATCAGCCACTCTTGAAGGCTAGTTTTTGTGGAAAGCAAGGCTAAACAGCTAAGCAGTAAATGGGCCTGTGCAGCAAACATCCACTTGTGGGATTTTCTGTCAAGAGTAGATCCCTAGTTTCAACACAAAGCTTGCTGGGGTTTTTCTGATAATATGACAGGAGTTTGGTAATGAGCACCTTTAGCCTCTGAAATCATTTTGCGCAGACACTTTGAAATAAATACTTTTCATTTGTTATCACTGGCCATATTCTGGCCAGAAGCTGGGGTAGCCAACTCTCAGTAAAACATAAGAAGAATGTGTCTGGGCATATGTGCCTATTCACACAGCCCAAGGAAGGCTTCTCTGTTCTCTACTGCTATCCTCTAAATTGGGTGAGGCTACTTTATATAGATGTGGGATTAGATTGAAACTCAAGGCTTAGAATTTAGCAACTGATATATAATATCAAAGGTAGCTAAATTATATATTATTACTTTTGTTTTCCTTTCTCAGAGTGGTAAAAGTAAATATTATTTGTGCTCTCAGTTGACTTTTCCTCAGTATGGACATGAACTAATTCATATACTGAAGCAAGCAGAAGCAAAGCTTATTCAGGTCCTACAGTGAAATGTCTAAATCAGTGTTTTTCAAAGTTGGCAACTTTAAGATGTGTGGACTTCAACTCCCAGAATTCCCCAGCCAGCATGTTGTTCTGAACGAAATAAACAGTCTGTATCATGATGTATCCATGGAATATCCTACTCTCAGTATCACTTTGTAGGGACTCAGAAGAGGTGTGTATTATTAGATCTCTTAATCTATCAATGTTGGTGAAAGGATTAAAATGCAGTGTGGCATGCTACAATGGCATGTTCTAGCTTCCAGCATATCTTTTTTTCCAAGAATGTGTCTCACACAAATTTGCTTGCATTTATAAAAAGTGGAAAAATAGGGTTGCCTGTATTTCAGTCCTCCGGTTGTATTCACTGACCCAGAAAAATGAAAAAATAAATTAAGATGTCAACAGAACTCTGGGGGTGGTGGCAAGGAGTTAGATGTCCAGTGGAAAGCAGCCTCAGTTGTTTGCCTTCTGATAAATCAGTGTATGGGGATTAGCTATGCCCATTATAGCAGCCATTTTGTTCAAAATAAACAAGGAAAAGGGAAAGAAAAGGAATCATGAAAATAAAAACAACAAAAAAGAAAGGAAAAAAGGCATTTCATTTCACATATTATGACAGGAATTTTTATAAAATGTTAATTACATTGTATATAATGTCTTCAGCATAAGATTATCTATCTATCTATCTATCTATCTATCTATCTATCTATCTATCTATCTATCTATCTATCTATCTATCTATCTATCTATCTATCTATCTATCTATCTATCTATCTATCTAAATTATCCAATTTGCAAATTATCCATTATCCAATACATAATTCAAAATGCAGTTGCCTTTTGAAATTCATCTATTTTTCCATTTTGTTCATCTCTGGGGTCTTCCCAGCACAAGCTATTTTGGACTCTTACATTCTTGGTTTATTCCTCAGTTTATAGAGCTTCTCTTGGGAAAACCTCATTTTAGAGGGTTTTAGAATTTCTTTTTATGGTATTTTAGAATTCATTTTATTGTACTTTCTTGTATCATGTTTGAGGAGAGTATTCTTGAGAATTTCATTTCTTGTTTGGTATCTCTTAATATTTTTCAACCTCTCTGGCTGCTCCTGTTTAATGATCTGGGAAAACTCTGCGAGCGAATTTTCCCTTATTGTGTCTTTTCTTGAGATATGAGCAGCAACAGTGGTGTTTGCAGGGGTTTGCATCACAATACTTGGCCTGCCCTTTTGCTGATTTTGCCTTCCCCCTTGTTGACCCCACATCCTGGCAAGGTTGCAACCAGTGAACTAATCATTATGTTATTCAAGACAGCACATTCATGCACAACTTTTGGCTACGTCATAATTGCACTGCACCCTGTCCTGGCAATTTAACTGAATTGTTCTGTTGTGAAAAACACAAATGGAAAACATATTATATGCCTGCCCTAAATGGAAATGTTTGAAATGAATGAAAGGCAGAATAAATGGCTAAAACAAATATAAATGCAGAATAATTTTTTGGCATAACACTGAGACAAAGGCTGAAGCCAGGTCAAGTTAGTTGTTCCTAGTAATCCAGGAAGATTGAGGTCTGAAGACCCATTCTTCCTGGGAGCTCACTGGTGATAAACTACAAGCTCAGTCGACATGACTTCTGTTATTGAGATTTGGAATAGTGAACTTTCAGAACCTGACATCAGTGAGGATTTACCATCAGTCATCAAGAATAAGAGAAGAAAGAAGGACCTTGGAAGACAAAAGAGTCCTCTTCTTTATTAAAAGCCAGTCTTCTAATTACTGAAAAGTGGAACTGTTTTAATAGGCGAATGCTAAGTGAATGCAAACTCACCATGAATTTATATATTTGACTCACCCAAGCAAAATAATTATTCTTTTTAATCAAGTCTATTCAAACCTCATATTACTTTATTCTTCCATTTCAATAGCAAAATGATTAAGATTGAATCTTAAAGGAATTCTTCACAACAATAATTCCTCTTATCGCAGGAGGCAGTCTTTGCTTCCTCTTGCAAATTCTTAGTCTTTAAATATTCAGTATATCAGAAAAGCTCCATTCCTCTTTCAGAAAAAAATAAGAGAGTACACACTAGAGAAAATTGAGAAAAAGGAGAAAAAAAGGCCCATTATTATCTGCAACAAATTCATAGGGGGAAAATCCCCAGCATCTCTAACTCCATGTAAATTTAGCTATTGCTACAGAATGTCAGTCTTCTGACAGTGACAGTCCAGAGGGAAATAAAAAATATATATATTTGAAGATACATGCATTTCTATCTTGGTTCAAGCACAGAAGAAATATTTTTAAAATATGTTGCTTTTTGTGGTTCTTCTTCAGTATATAGCAGGAAGTAAAAAAATAGCATGCATATGTATATGTTGCCCAAAATGCATTTCATTTTGTTATGTTTTTCAGCAACATAACAGAATAACAAACAGGTATGATAAAGATTCTTTCCATTTCCTTTATAATAACTATGCTTTAAGTCACATGACCAGGAGGGACTTGGAAGAAAAGTGTCAGCAATATTCCTAGTTGCTGACCAACTGCTTCTCCTGCAGTGAATTTTTTCTGGTTGTTGTTTTCCCCCCACAATCCCTGGCCAGATTTGGTCCATCTTCACTAAGAATTCTTCTTATGCCAGCTGTTTCCCCAGCATCACATTTGGTTCAGTTCTATTTTCAGAGAGTTAGACTGCTGAGCGATAGACAAATGGATAGATACTAGTCCTGGGCCCCTTTATTTTACTTCTTTCCAATAATCAGTGAAAAGTAAAAGTTCTGAATAAAGTTGAAACTTCCTTAAATGCAGGATATTTGCTTTGCCTGATAGAAGGAAAGCATAAATAAACATGTTTAAATACAGGAACTGGTATGCATGTCTCTGTGTTTGTGTTTTTGTGGGTGTTGGTGTGCGAGTAGAAATCACTTGCAAAGTTTTGATTTTTAATAATTTTAATAATGTTGCTTCTATACAAAATAGAAACAAATGTAACAGAGCGGATATTTAAGATTTAGTATATTTATTTGTAGGAATGATACATTTTGACATATCAATTATTTCTCTGAATGCAAAGCATAGCATGATTCTAAAGTTCTCCAAACACATTCTGCAATTGTGTTTGACTTAGAGCATTGATCAAATTTGTTATTCTAGCTTTTTAACCTGGTAACCAGTTTATTTAAATCTTGAGTTAAGTCCCTCTCTGTTGCACTTTTCAGATTGTTTAAATCATATAAAGAGATGAATATTATTAAAATGAAAGCTACACAATATCTTTATAGAAAGGAATTCTTCATTCAGCAAGGTCTTGTGACATTTATTCTCCCAGGAGAGGCCACCAGCTTTCTCTATGTTGTCCTCTTAGAGAACAATTCAAAGTATTTATATGCCACTAATTTTTGAGGATGGCTTTGAAAGCTATGGTATATTTACTATCTGCTATCTTTATTTTTGTTGTGGAATGATATTGTGGCTGCTTTTATTGCCACTTCAAAGACAGTTTGCTAATCAGTGACAATGTTTCTACAGAAATTGTAGTTTGAGGTTTTATGTTCAGAGTTGCTCTTTGACCTAAATGACAGAAATACTTTCATTTAGTAAGATTTTTTTTCTCCAAAGGAGAGCGAGTACATCAAAAAGAAATGGATGAAGACCAGAACACTTAAAATACTGAAATAATATTAAATTAATTAAATACTTGCCAAATTATGCCAAAATTACTACAACTGTACTTGCCAATTGTATGGATTGCTACATGTAAGGCGGTATGATGGAAGCTTTTTTTTTTTAAACAAGTTTTATTAGTTTTTTCATTTTACAAACAAGTGCTTAAGAAACAACGTGGTGGCAGGGCAATCAATTGTCCACAAAACAAAGTCATACTCATAAAGTTCAGATTAAGTCATTAAAAACCTCCTCTCTTTTTCCTCTAATGACATATTATATTCAAATTAATATATTTCAATACAACTAAATCAATCATAACAATCCTCAATAATCTTTCATCTAAATAAATCCACGAATCCAGATCCTGTATTAAGTTTAACTATTTTTGCTATATTCCATATTTCTAATCTAAATACCTAGTTAACACTTTGGGAGTCTCCCCATAACCTTTTCCCTTAACATATTCAATAGACATTTATTAATATCATTACTTCTTTTTTCCTATTCCTCTTATGATGGAAGCTTATTAATGTAATCTATATTTTCTACATAATACAAAAAGCATTATCTGAAAATTTAAAGCCATGATAGTGGATAAAGCAGTGGAAATCAGTAGCAATCACCCATCTACTCCTGACATAAAATATGATTATGACTTAGAACGTTAAGAGGAATAAATAATAAAAATCACGACTAAACAAATGAAATGAAAACTATTAGAGCTATTGTGTGTCTGTGAAACAAAAAGCAAGGATGTAACAAATCTGAATTAAGGTCATCTGAACTTGTGGAGCACAGTTAATGAATATATGTAGAAAGGTGAAAGTGTGAGCTTCATTATAAAAGACAGGGCTAAAGCTAAATGTAAGAAAGTATTTTTTAAAAAACCTTATTTTATGATGAAAGAATGCAACCCCAGATTTACAATCTGATATGTTTGCTATTTACCTATAAAGTAGCTCTTTACTAATACAGTTAACCAGTAATATTTCCTATGATCAAGGTTTAATTGTATGTTTAAAAAATGAGCTAGTCTCTATAATTATTATGTCTTTGTGCTGTTTCATTCCTTCTTTCTTTCTTTTTCCAATTACTTTTGTTTCTCTTTTTTGTATACTCTTTTTCTTTAAATGCACATTTTGAAACAAAAAATAAAAAAGGAAGAATGAATTGCAGTCATCTAGGTTGCTATGGGTGCAAATGAAAGCAGAAATCAGTACTTTAATGACAGCTGCATATATGCTCCAGTGAATGATGATAATGGAAGAATCAGAGATGAGTTTTTGGGGAAAATGTGCAATATGCTGAATGAAGGCAATCCAGAGGAAAAAAATATTCATGTTAGGTGACATGAATGGATGGGTAGAGATAAGAGAATCCAAAAAAGTGATTGAACCATTCAAAGACTCAAGAATAGTAGGAATCAACCAGAAAGTCTGTTCTGAATAAGTGGTTTAATTCTATCTCTAGTCATTCATCCTCATGGAAAAGAAGTGAACATAAATCTAAAACAGGATAAATTTGTATAGTTTGAAATATTAAAGGTATTAGTGAAGGATACAGTGGTAACGTTTGTTCTAAATGTCAAACAAATCAATGTGTTTTTGATAGTGTTAACAATATACCCTAGGAAAAATAAACATGAAAGGAAAGGAAAGAAGTAAATATAGGTAGTCTTTGACTTATGATCACAATTGAGCCCAAAATTTCTGTTGATAAGCAAGATAGAAGTTAAATGCATTTTGCCCCATTTTATGACCTTTCTTGCCACAGTTGTTAAGTGAATCACTTCAGTTATTAAGTTAGTAATACGGTTGTTAAGTGAATCTGGCTTCTCCATTGACTTTGCTTGTCAGAAGATCTCAAAAGGTGATCACACAACCCCAGGACACTGCAACTATCATAAATATGAGTCAGTTGCCAAGCATCTGAATTTTGATCACATGATTGTGGGGATATTTTAATGGTTTTAAGTGTGAAAAATGGTAATAAGCAGGGCTTTTTTTGTCATAGAACGCCCAGAACGGAGTTCCAGCACCTTTTTTGGATGGAACCTGGTAGGGTAGGCAAGGCAGGTTGTATGACATGTGTGAGTTCCGGAACCTTTTTTTTTTTTTTTTTTTACAAAAAAAGCACTGGTCATAAGTCATTTTTTTCAGTGCCATTATAACTTCAAATGGTTACTAAATGAGCTGTTGTAAGTCGAGGATTATCTGTAAAATGAAAGAGTAACAGTAGAATAATTGCAGGAAGAAAAATAGAAAGTTCTGAATGAATAAGTATTACAAGATAGATTAATCTCCCAACAAAAGGAATGGGAAATAGATATGAGAAAGGAGGATGGGAAACAGCAGAATAAAAAAAAATGTTACAGAGAGTCTCAGAAATGTATGGAGTTGCAGTAATGAAAAGAATGAAAAAAGATGCATGATGGTATGATGAAGTTAAAGGAGCTGTGAGTTAGAAAAATGTGTGATAGAATGATTGCTAGAAAAAAATATAAATATAAGAGGAAAATTTATAATGTGCTGAGAAAGAAGTAGTTACGAAGAATGTAGCCAAATGGAGGACAGAATTGTTAAGATTAAAAGAGAAGAGAAATTGCTGAATAATTTTAATGGATAAAAAAGACTAAAAGAGGAGGTCAAGTTGATTGAATGGAATTTAAAATAAAAGTGAAATGGTGAAATGATTTATGTTGAAACTGAAGGGAGAGAAACATGGAAGTGTTATTTAAAACAGTTGTATGGGAAGGTAGTTATATGTTAAAGGATAGAATTGAAATGAATGTCTGTGAAGATTCTGAGTCATCCAGGTCACTGTTGTCCCAAAAGTGCTTTTTCAAAAGGCAAAGCAAAAGACATTTTGCTTCTTATACAAGAAGCTTCTTCAGTTCTGACTGACAAAAAGAATTGAAGAAGCTTCAAGGAAAAACAAAGTCCTGTTACCTTTTGAAAAAGCACATTTGGGACAATTGAAACGAACAACACAAATGTTACTGTCTCAAAAACACTGGAAAAAGGAAATATGTAAGTGGTGTAAAAAACTGATTTTGTTTAGAACTGTAGGTGTGGATGGTGTATCTATAGAAATATGAATGTGGTTTGCTTATGTAGTGGTAGTATGTCTGGTATAATATGTGGGCATGCCTGAGGATACTGCTCCAGTATACAAAGAAAAGATAGCAAAACTGAATGAGCAAAATATCAGGAGATTAGTTGTTAAGTGTGCCTGAGAAGGTGCTTGGCAGAATTGTAACTGAAAAGAGTGCAAGAGATGATAATGAGCACAATTTATGTGCAATATGATTTTATGCCAAGCAGGGGGTGTGCAGGCTAGATATTTGCTCTTCACTTGGCCACTGAGAAATATCTGATTGTGAGAAAGTTTGCTGTATATTTTTTGATTCAGAGAAAGCATATGCCAAAATGAAAGGGTTGAATTATTGGATGTGTGGCAGAAATGTGAAATTGGAGGTTGGTTGCTGACTGCAATAATGTCTCTATTGTGAGAAATGAAATTTGGTCAACAGAAGTGAAAATAATGGTTTGTAAGAGCATGGGTCTGACCATTTTGTTATATGGACTTGAGAATTGGGTATGTCAGGAGAAACATGAAAGGGAGCTGAATATGGTAGGAATGCAGTACTTATAGTTCGGATGAAATAAAAAGAGATCGGATTTAGAATGCACGGATGCTACTGTATGTGAATGTGGACTAAATATTAAAAGTAAGTGATCAGTACTGAAAAAATAAATGAAGATGCTTTAGTCATTCAAGGAGATTGAATGTGACTGAATTGCAGAACAAATATATAAAGAATAAAATAGAAGTAGTTCTTGCTTAGAGTCCACTTGTGCAGTGACTAGCTGAAGTTACAATCATGTTAAACCAGGAGACTAATGGCTGGTCCTCGAAGTTGCAGCTACTACAGTGTTCCTACAGTTATGTGATTGTGATTCAGATGCTTAGTAACTGGTGCACAATTACACTAGTTGCAGTATGCCTCAGTCACGTAATTGCCATTTTGTGGCAATTTTGCCTTCACTGACAGCTTCCAAAAGCAAAGGTAAAGGGGAAACTTGGCAGGAAGTGCAAGTCATGGTCATGTAAAGTTGCACTTTATGACAACACATGATTTGCTTAACAACTACAATTGGAACTGCCGGAACTGCCAACATAAGTTGGCACAATCATGTGATTATTTGCTTTATGACCATGTTGCTTAGCAATGGAGGACCTTGTCCCAATTATGGTTGTTAAGAGGTAAATTAAGAGGAGAGGGAAAGCCAAGGAAGATGTTATGGCAGGGGTGTCAAACTGCTGGCCCACAAGCCAGATGTTTCATGCTGAAACCGCGCCCACCCCATTGCCGGCAATGGAAAAAAAGTCACGATATGTCACGACACGTCACATGACGCTGCAAGTTTGACACTCCTGAGTTACGGGATGAAGTCTATGAAATCCTCCAAAGAAAAGAAGTAAAAGTTTATAAAACAAAATGTAAGAACAAATGTGTTGATGTAGTACAGGGGTGTCAAACTCAATTTCATTGAGGGCCGCATCAGCATTGCAGTTGCCCTTGGGGGGCCAGGTGGGTGTGGCCAGGGTGGGTGTGGCCTACTGGGTGGGCGTGGATAGAGTGGGTGTGGCCTACTGGGTGAGCATGGCCAGCTCTACATCGTTCACATCAAGGGTGCCTGTGGGGGCCTGGGCAGGAGTGGGACAGATCTGAGGGTCTCTGGCAGAAGGGGGTGAGACCGGGGCAAGCGCCAAGGCATGGTCCATTTCTTCATTCCTCACAAAGGGTGACACCTCCCCAGCATGCACCCAGGGGACGGGGCCAACGAGGTAGGGGCTGGTTCCTCGCTGTTTCCAGACGGCCTTGTGGAGCTAAGACTGAATACATTTCAGCATAGATGGCCACCACAAAATTGTACATTGGCTCCCGGCCGGCCTGGGCCAGGGCCAAGGCAGCGGGGGCCGTTCCCTCACTGTTTCCATGATGGCTTCACGGGCCACATGAAACTACTTCGCGGGCCACATCCGGCCCCAGGCCTTGTGTTTGACATGTCTGATGTAGTAGAATCAAGATGGCTTGTTTGTTGTAGAAAAGTATGGAGAAATGTAACAAATGGTTTCCTTATAAACTACATCTAGCTATATTTCCTTTCCTTGTCCTTATTTTATTCTTTTAATTTCTTTGATTAATTGTTTCTTATTTTTTGAGATTTCACTGAGGGAATAGCAAAAGGGAATAGTAGAATTGTACCGATATATGTATTAGATAAAATTCAGTATGATTATTTACCATGCTTAAAAGGATTCCCAATATATTGGCAGCAATTTTTGGAAAGTTCTGGAGGCACCACCTAACCATGGACTTTTGTGGGATTGTAGATTGTGAAAGAATATGAATATGAATCAAAAGCATGTATTTGGAAGAGTTACTTTCCTAACTCTGGTACTGACAAATAGATTCTGTTATTATTATATGTATACATGTATATATTTTGCTGTCCTTCCTCTTAAATAATACAGTGATTTTGTACAGATCAGTAAAAGTACAGTTCATTACCACTGAACAATAGCATCACTAAAAAATAATTATGACTCACAACAAAAAAATATGCCCACGAATGTATGGACAACAAGCATCTAGGTAAAATCATTTTTTCTTGGGGCAGTATTATGTCACTATCTCCTAAGTGAACAGGCTTGGTTTTTTTATTTTCTAAATGTTGATACTATGAAGGCCACCTGCATTTCTTTCAGGAGAGACTCTATAATCAGAGCAACTTTCCAACTTCTAGGCAGGCATCGTGTTCCCAAAGTAGGAATCATTCTTTTTCTTAGTGCTTTGTTAACTGCAACAAAGACAAAAATGTGCAACTCTAGATAACAGATTTATTATGTGGGCCTCTTGTTTACATGGCATTTTCTTTCTAGGTCAAGGGAACACCACCTGAAGCCTCAAGGCCGCTTGCAATACACAAAGTCTTTGATATGGTTGCAGAGCTCTTACAAAAATTGTCACTTAACTGAGTGTTTTTAACTGCAGAGAGGGGATTACTAAATAATTGAATGAGGAATAATTATTTGATTTGAATTACATTTAAGTATTGATTAAATAAAATTTAGCTTTTGTTCTGATACTTCTTATCTCCTTCTTTCTACATTTACTTTGAGAATGATTCCCAACATGCCATTCAAACTCTGAGTGTAGCTTTTGGTTCCCTTAAATTGTGCATTCCTAAGCAGTTTTGGAAATGAATTTTACAAGAGTTAATCTTCCAGAATAGCATTTTCTCTCTCTCCTAAACTGCCTAAAATTCATACTGTCAATGTTAAAACCTTTCTTTATCTTTCTTGGGCGTCTGCATACAAATTAATTGACTGTATACCATCAAATCATTTTTAACTTCTGGCAATCAAATAGATAATTTTCATAACAATCTTTCCCTAACTTTGGTCTTTCAGGTCTTCCAATGGCCTATATACAAAATGCCTTTTTTTATATATTCCTGGATTTGAGTGAAAATGCAACTATTGGTTGTTTTAGTAAATAATCTAACTGGATTGTGTGCAACCACTGACTGAATCAGTTCACATATCTGTAGTAATTCCATTTCTGTATTACATTGAGGGAAGCTTCTTTCTTTCTGGATTAAAAAAGGTCACGTTCCATCCGTTGCAAATTGCATGGGAAGGGCAAACCGGAGCTGTTCTTTATGATTTCAAGATATCCAGAAACTACAGTGAAATAACGCTTTATGTTTTCTGCTCCTAAAAGCAATACAGAGATACCTCTTCCACACCACCATTCTATAGTGGGCTGACATTTCCCCATTCATTCTCCATTAAATATTCATCAATTTATACTTTGGATTATTCACTCATGCCAGGCTGAATCAGGTCCTTTACATTTATACAATTTTTATTGGATGGGAGAAAAGGGATTTTACAAAGAGTTCAGAAGACTGGAGAAGAGGATCTCATCTTATTCTGTATGTGGCCAATAGCTCTACTTTCTCTCTTTTAAACATGCCAATGCACAGTGGCAGCACAAGGGATCTCATTCTTCACTCTTTTCTTGATTAGAAAGTTCATCTGAATGATAATTCTATGAACATTGTGCTTAGAGCCCCTTTTAAAGGAAAAGAGAATACAGTAGCTATGTACAGTATATAATGACATGGCTTTTCTCCCTCCTGAATGGAATTTGTCCTACTTCTGCTTCAGTTTTGCCTCACCTTTCACAAATGGAGCAAATTCAGTGATGCGAGTGGTTCAGTAACATCTGGATGGTGATACATTCCCCATTGAGCTCTACAAAAAACCACTGCCTAGAATTCATTGTCCTAATTCTCTGTAACTTCAAGGCTTGTCAAAGTGAGTTGTTTGGAGGAACAGGGACTAGATCCGAGAATCTCACAAGTATTTATCCAAAGGAATTTCTTTTAATCTTCTCTATTATATAATTTCCTGATTTTTGTCCTTGAGTACTATTGAATAAACTATGAATAATATAGAAGAAAGCAGAAGCTTACAGATCTGAAATTTTAATGTAATAAGCAATCACTTCTGGGAGATAATTCCATTGATAATTTGATGCTATGGAAAAGTTATTTTCAAACTGAAATAAGGTTAAATGTATTAAGAATATTTTACTTTGTCTAATATAACAATGATTAGAATAAATTTGCAGCAGCATACACAATAGGAAAATGAGAGGGAGTAGTTTCCATTATTGTGAAGGATTAATAAATAGATAGCAATATAAAATGCATATGCCAACATTCGTATGTGATAATCTTAATAGAATTGATGCACATAGACATTAAAGAGAGAAGCAAGTTAGACTGAACATAGACCTCTTCAGAGTAAACCTGCTATGCAAAGCCAAGTACAGTGCTATGAAGACAAAAATTAAAATTGAGGATTATAAATTAATTCATAGCAAGTACTGATTTCAGATATATTTAATAAGAAGTGATCTTTGTTTCCTTGCCATTATTTAGTTATCATTGTTAGCAGATCTACTTTGCAGACTTAAATCAATTTAATACTAAATGCCTTTGCACAGGAGTGAGGGCCTATTAGCTGTTCCAAAGCCATTACAGAGAAGAGGATTATGGATAAATTCTCAAAGACAATTACAGCTGATAGGTCTCCTAAAATGTTGTACTATACTTTCATTCCTTAACAGGGCTATTTCTGGAAGCCAGCCCACCTGATTTCTTCCTGGAAATAGTAAATTGTTAAGCAAGCAGAAGCCCATCAATGGTTTTCTACTTGTTAGATCGCGCAGGCAGTAAGACACGAGTCGAGTGACAGTCAGCTCTCGGTTTATTGGCAAGGCATCAAGTAAATCCGGACTGGCTCTCTGGGCCAGGGGAGCCCTCTTTTATGGGATTCCCCTGGCTTGTAATCACACAATTCCATTGGCTGGCAAGACCCTGTTGCTAGTTAGCCAACCAGCAACGGGCATG
>NW_015386550.1:821982-837362 GCF_001527695.2 Protobothrops mucrosquamatus
GGGGGGGGGAATACAAAGAACACAACACTACTAACTCTCAAAGTTTCATGGTTTTTGGTAAGAACTTGTTTTTCTCAATCCCAATTGGCTCTTTTGTTGGGGGAAGTTGTGTCCTTTGTATGTGTGCCTATATGTGCATTTTTAATGACTGAAGTGGAGTTATTTCAGATCTCCTATTCCTGCTTTGATTTCATTTATAAAAGTTTAAAGGGCAGTGAATTTATATTGGTCAGTATTAATTGTGAGAATCTATGAGAGTTCAGTGGTATAAATCCAAATCCAGAGAAACAATATAGAATGAAAGAAGGAATATTGGGAGACACACATTAGTTTTCTGACAACTCTATAATTGAAGTTTAGGAGATGGTTCCATGTAAGAGAATACCAAACAGTGAAAGTTGCATTTGTGTTTGAAGTAAATGCTCAGTGGAATATAAGAATTGTGTAGCAAATTCGCAGCGTAGTATTTTTATTAAATATAGATGGGAAACTTTATAATTAGTTATAGACCTGTTATGTAAAGGGAGAAGAAAGTACCACACGTTTCAGATATATTTTTCAGCATTCTACTAGGGTGGACATTTTATGTTTAATGTTAATGCTAATGATATATTTGTCATTTATTATTTTTTGTACAAACATTTTTCTTATTATTGTTTGCTTGCTCTGTTTGTAGTTGATGTTTGTTTTATTTTTTTTCTTCTTCTTTTCTCTATTTTGTACTTGAACTTTGGAGATAAATAAAAAAAATATTGACAAAAAGAACTGTGTAGCAAATTCATATATTTTCAGTATCCATGGTTTGCAAAACTGGACATTGCATGCCCACCTGAAATATATATATTTGAATATTAATGTTTATGCCACATTTTAATGAATTTAAACCATACTACATTTATAAATTGGATGTATTGTAGCTAATTTGATCTTGTATAGCTACAATATAGTCCAAGGCTTCAAAAATAAAAGATTAGAAGTTGCTTAGGTTATTCAAACATGGCAACTTTAAGATGTGTGGACCTTAACTCCCAGAATTATGACCTTTTGACAACATGGCATTGGCTTAATACTTCTTGTAGTCAATATTCTGTATCTAGAGGTAAATGTTACAAGACATATTTGGAAATGCTGGAAAGTAAGTAGAACACTGACCCTTATTTTGATGATAACCTTACAATTTGAGATAATCACAGGTAATTTTTAATGGGTATTGAAGTTTTTGCAAAATTATTGTATAATGCTGGAAAATAGTTCAGCTAATTAAAACATATTTGGTCCAAATGCATTTATAGCACTTAAATTAAATATTAATATTGAAAGACATGTTGGACAATTCTAAACTTACTGCTTTGTTTAATATACAATTAAATAATATTTAAAGATACATATCATTTATTTGCTACACGGCACACATTTGTATTAGAAACTGATGGGCTCTTGAACAATAAAACCTTCTTGTGGAGATACAGGCCAGATTAATCACCATGCCTACTGATTCAGTGTTTAATTAAGATATAACCATATGTTCTGCTTTGCACCTGTTCGTAATTCTCAAATCTGCATTTGATTCCATCTCTTGAGTAAACTATGAGAAAAACTGAATGTTTTTTTTAATGTTTTTGATCAATTAACATTTACTGTTTCTTATTCTCATCCTCTATGGAACATTTATTTATGTTTTAATGTAGATATATTTTTGCGACTAAGCTGCCCAGAGCTACCTTATGGAAGATGGGCAGCCAATAAATGTTATAAATAAATAAATAAATAAATAAATAAATAAATAAATAAATAAATAAATAAATAAATAAATAAATAAATAAATAAGTAAGTAAGTAAGTAAATAAATAAATAAATAAATAAATAAATAAATAAATATGTGAAAGCCAGGTACAATGCCCAAGGACATCTCTCAAGTACCTTTACAACCTTTAAGTGCATTAAACAAAGATGCATACTTTTTATAACTACTAGTGAGCTACTTAGATAATCTGGACTCTACTAGCAGAAAAACAAATGTCCATCCTGTGGTATGTCAATGACACAGTAAGTCTCTCTTGCTAAATATTGTAAGGGGGATGATCTGAAACTAAGCTATCAAAAACCAAAATCATAGTCAGCTTGTTTCTGCCCTACAAATGGGAACATTGAGCCAGTCCTATCCTTTAAATACATGAAACAGCCTTCCATTTCTTTGGCTTCAGGATATTTATGTTTCCTAGAGTATTCAGAGGAATTCTATTCATATTTCACTATCTAAACTTCTTGTGATCTAAAGGAGGCTTCTGCATATCTACATCCATTAGGTCATTTGAGACACAGTAATTCATACAATTCTGGTGGAGCTGGACTCTGTTCCAGTTTCTCTCCATGTATTATCAGCAGGCCAGTACACTCTTTACATAGCATATAACGGATATAGAGAAACATAAGCAAGGCTCCATATTTCCCCATCTCTGAAAACTTAAGGTATGTAGTCACATTGGCTATCTATCTAACTCAGCTAGATGCCCCTAACAACAGAAGGATCTTTAATCTGCAATAACTTCTTCTAGGCTATATTAGAGAGATATTGTAGGAGGATCCCCTTCCCAGAATGTCTGTGTCCCTGTGATGCTGGGCAAGTTGATACCATTAAACAAGTCCTCCTCTCCTGCTTATTTTACAATGATACATTACTGTTAATATTCCTTTGTCTATTGTTTTTTTGTTTTTAGCTGTTTTTATAGTTTCTAAAAATGTTTTTAATGTTTATTAATATAATATTTTAGGTATTGTTTTAGTTTTGAGGTACCCTACCCACAGTCACTTGCTTGTCAGATGGGCAACTTTATAAATTATATACATAAATAGAAATAATAAAAATACATGAAGTACATGTATTCTCCCACTACTTACCAGTTACTAGGCCAGACATATCAATTTTAAATTTGTACTAACCCAGGGCAAGAATTTTGGAAGAGTTGGCAAGCCAGTTATTAAAATTCTTAAAGAATATTTAGAATGTTTGTTGCTATCTTAGACCAAAGTTAATTCAGTAGAAAATTCCTAAAGATCATTGGATACCCCAGAAAATGTTTCATAAAAATTGGTTGTCAACTTTTTTTTATGTTGGAAGAGTAAAGCGATGAAGGGGATACTTATACCCATGACTTGGGTTTGCTCTATTGTGATCTATTTTTGGTTGAATATTCATATATTTGTGAAGATACTTTTGGAAAAAGAAAGTATAACATTCTGAATGTGATTTTAAAATGCATATATTTATGGGGGGGAAGTAGAGAGAGAGAGTATAATATTTTTAATCATGGAACCTAACAAAATAGTTCATTTTGTTATGATTAAAACTCTATCTCACTTAAGGGCACTTAAGGGTTATATAACTGCAGTTTCCAATAACATTACTTGTCATATGAGCCAGCAGTGTGCTGCAGCTGCCAAAAAGGCCAACACAGTGCTAGGCTGCATTAACAGGGGGATAGAATCAAGATCACGTGAAGTGTTAATACCACTTTACAATGCCTTGGTAAGGCCACACTTGGAATACTGCATCCAGTTTTGGTCACCGCGATGTAAAAAAGATGTTGAGGCTCTAGAAAGAGTACAGAGAAGAGCAACAAAGATAATTAGGGGACTGGAGGCTAAAGCATATAAGGAACGGTTGCTGGAATTGGGTATATCTAGTTTAATGAAGAGAAGGACAAGGGGGGGCATGATAGCAGTGTTCCAATATCTTAGGGGGTTCCGGTTCCGGATCGTGGCGCCAGCAGATGCACAGAAAGGCTGCTCTTCCCGCAGTCTGGTTTTCCTTCTTCGGAAGACTCCGGAAAGGGTCGAAAGTCGCCCTGGAGGGGCAACCACTGTTGGGGAGGACCCTCGCTAGATCACAGAGGAGCGGTAGCCCCTCCGTTTGATCCGAGGCAGCTCCTCAGGACCGAAGAAGAAAAGAGCGGCCATCAACATGGCCGCTCATTAAGTCGCACCAGCCGAAAGCCAAATTTACATCTAAGCACAACAAAGCATTGTGGGGGATTTGGGTGAGACCCTTCCTTTCCTAGTTGTTATCCTAATTACCTTCCTGTGAAAGCCTTTTCAAACCTCTTCCCTGCTTTCTATGCAGTGGCGTTTCTATACTTGGGAATTTAAACTTTGAAGGAAAGGAAAGAATAAGTAATTTTAATAACTAAATAACTGGATTTTTGATCTTCGGATACTTTTGGCATTTTAAAAGATTTAACTATTGAGACTTATTATTTCTCTAACTATTTACTTTGGAAAACATCCTGTTTTTTCTGCTTTTTTAATTAAATAAAAGACTAACTGGCGTCTGGGAAAAGATTTTATGGTCAAAGGGGGACATCCTGTGGTGAAAACTGGCACAGCAATTGAATTTTTTTTCTTCTCTTTCTTTTTTCCCCTCAATTGTGAGGCCTGCTGACTCTCTTGATTTGCCCTTCATACCATCAAAAAAGATAAGATTTGGAAACAGCTGGGTGGTAAAAATAGCTTTAGAAAGTGTGGAGGTGGACATTGGCTGATCTTTACTAAAGATAGCCTCCACTAAAAGATTATAGCTAATCACCATGGAAATGGAGAGAGTCTACCCACAACTTAATTATAAACTTATACTTCAAAAAATCCTTGAAGCCACTGAGCTAATAAAATCTCGAGTGAAAGCCAAAGACGTTTTCACAAAACTACAGATTGAACTCCAGACCCCAACTGTTCAACTTACAAGCCAAAAAACAATAGGAGAGGAACAATTTAACATCAAAGAGGACTCTAATCAACAGCATATACAACATACGGAGAACTTTGACAAACAGATACTGATCTCAACTAAAGTACCTGTAACTCCAAAAGAAACAGGAACTGATCTATAGACATATTTTTATGTATTCGGTTCTTAGGCATTAGACGAAGACACATGATGAACAAGTCATCTCTTTATTGATCTTCTCCTTACAACCAAGCAAGAGCCAAAAGGCACGTAGGCCTTTTATAGAGTCCTGAACCCGGACAGTGTCAGCCAATAAGAAGCTGGCTGTTTTCGCGCCTTGCGCATGCGCACAAGGCTGGTGACAGAGAAAGCCAGAGTTAGATTTAAAAATGGAATTTAAAAATTCATGTGAGAGTTCAGTAGCTTTCCTTTAAGAGATTTTGACTGATCTTAGAGATATTGATTGATTTAATACTTAGGATTCAGATTTATAATGGAAATTAAAATAATCTGTTAGATTATAGCTTTAATAGTTATAGGGAAATGGATTCGTGATAATGAAAGATATGTTATTAGTATATGAGGAGTTATTAGGATGAGAAATAGAATATATTGGTGAATAAAGAAAGAATTTAAATTTTGGAATAATATTTGTATTTTAGTCATGAGAATTAGTTTATAATGAAATGAGGGAAACTATATCCGAATTATAAATATTGGTTATAAAAGGCTAAATTGGAATATGATAATTGGAATTAAATAAAACCTAAAAACAGGACTTGGATATGTATAACTAAAATGTTATTGATAAATCTATAGATTGATTGAACTTTAGATAGAAATGTACTAATATGAATGTGATATAATACCTAAGGGAAATAGAGAGAGAACTTTTATTGATGTAAATTGAGATATCTATGTATCATTCTGTTATTGGATTATTGATTACCCTACCACCATGCTGCTTCCTAATTACTTGGTTGTTAAAATTGGAAAAATTAATAAAATTTGTTAAAAAAAAAAAAAGTGACTGGACAGCCATTTGTCCGAAATGGTATAGGGTTTCCTGTCTGAGCAGGGGGTTGGACTCGATGACCTCCAAGGTCCCTTCCAACTTTATTATTATTATTATTATTATTATTATTTCTTCATGGAGAATGCTAAAACTGAGATATTCCTGATATTTTTTAAAAGGTACCCAGAATGCCACATCCAATTCCACTACAATGATTTATATTGTCCCTAGGGAAGCTAGAGGTTTTTGAAGTCTTCAACTTGACATCATTTTAGAAACACAGGACACCACCCCATGGTTTACCTAGCAATCCAAATATATGTTCTATCTTTAAGCTACGTCACTTTGTCTTTTCTTATGATTTCTCTTCAAAATGTTATGTTGCATGAAATAGCTAAAAACAAAAAGCTTAATCTCAGAACTAAGTCTGCCTTTATCAGAAGTTAAAAAATCCTTTTGTATTCTGGTAATACATTTTTCTATGTAACCCAATGCAATCAAAAAAGGAAAAAAGAATGCAGGTCAGAACACTATTTCCTACCCATGCTAATTGCTTTGGGAGAATTGTGCTCTCATTATAGTTATAGAATAGTTCACAGTCTCCACAGATTGCAGTTGCAATCAGGGTTATACAAAATGTACTAAGGATCTCTCTGTCTGTATGTGTGTTTGTATCACCATGATAGAACATGTAAGCATTCATCACACAGATGGCCCATGCAAATCACAAGAGCCCAAATGCAAACTCAGTATCATGTGTCTCAGATGTTGCTGACTGGATTTAAACTTCAAACATCTGCTTGTCTGCAAGTTGCCAGAAAGGTTTATATCATGGCAAATAGTAGATGAAGAGAGTGGCTCAAAATGAGAATCAGAATTAATCCATGGGGTAATTATGTTTTTATGGATCCTCTCCATGAGAACAATCACCTGCCGTTTAGTTTATTGGATGCATTTTCTGCAAGAGTCAGATACATGGCTGACAGGCTGCCTGCTATCTTGCATACTTCCATGCAGACCAAGAAGAGAAGTACTGCATCAGGCCAGGACATGGAATCATCTCTTCCTCTTCAACCAGTTGCTGCTTTCCCTCCTTAATAGGAAAATCTTGGGGACTTAAAGGTTCCCTATGAGAATCTGCTATATGCAAAGATACACATTGGGAAGGAATGAAATTGATCATTGCCTTCATGAGTAATATAGTAGAAGCTCTTTAGAGCCTGACAATCTTAGACATACTTATTCAGATTCAAGCCTCACTGATTTTATTCATTTACTCTCAAGAAAGATTGATGGTATATCAATGTAAGAATAATCCCCTCATCCCCAAACAAAGAGCTGAGTGCAAAAAAAGGGTATATTTATGTAGAATTGCATATGCTTCTGTGTCACATTAAAATTTATAATCAGCATATCAATCTGAGAAGAATATAACAACTCTATCGGCCTCTAACTTTTGCATTGTTGGAGACTGTTCCAAGTACGAAGAGTCCTTTTAATATGATTTTGGATCACAGAGAACTTTGCCCAATGTTCTAATTGAAATATAAATATAAACAGGGCTTTTTTTGTCATAGAACACCCAGAACGGAGTTCCGGCACCTTTTTTGGATGGAACCTTGTAGGGTAGGCAAGGCAAGTTGTATGACATGTATGAGTTCCGGCACCTTTTTTTTTTTTTTTTACAAAAAAAGCACTGAATATAAATCTTGCACAGAAGAAATAGTTAAAACGAATGTTATTTATTTGTGTATATATAAACTATGCATGGCATTTATAGAACAAAGCTGATATAATATTTGCAATCAAAGCAATGGAAGAGATGGAAGACAATGGAAATGAAAGTAAACAGAAGATGCTATATTTAGTTCTGGTAAACCTACATTAGCATGCAGCACAAAGCAAAGTGTATTATCTAAAAGCAAGCTGCAATATAATAGTTGGGTTCAATGAACATTAGCCCACGGTTTACATAATCATAGTTTATTGAATGATTTTCAATTACCTTGGTTCATATGAATTTCTAATGGCAAACCATGTTAGAAAATCATAGTGATTAGTTTTGCGCAACATGCTAAGACAAAACCAAACAAATCACAATATATGCATAAACCTATCTCACATATCATTACATATCCAAATACTAGCAAAGTCTAAATCTGAGTCCTTTTAAAATCAGTTAAGTTCAATTAGATGAATTTTTTCTGGCTGGGCATTATATTAAATTACAAAAGCTGCTTCCCCCCAATAAATCTGTGTCTTTGATTGCAGTGTGGTAGGAAAGTTCCATTGTGGGCAAAGAGTTCTCTTTGAAAAGGGGCAAACTGACAGTGAAAACTCCCTGAGTTCTGGGTGCTCCATCACTGGAGTTTTTCAAGAGAAGATTGGACAGCCATTTGTCAGGGATGGTATAGGAATCCTGCCTTGGGGAGGGGGGGTTGGACTAGAAGACTCTTCTAGACCCATGATTCCATGATTCTATCCACTGTGCCTGGTGTATACTTCAACTGAAGTCCAAAGCATGTATTAATTGTAGCCTTTGTTTCAGTGTAGATGGAGGAGGTCTTGCGTAAAAGGCTTCATTCCTGGTTTCAATCTCAACTTTAGATAATCTACTTTAGAGATAAAAGAGTGGCTCTTATTAATAAAAAAAAGGATTGCTGTTGAGATTTCTGCCTTAGTGAACTTATCTGAACTTAGAGGATCCTGTTGTACAGTATATGCAGTGGTGGGATTCAAATATGTGAACAATTGGTTCTCTGTGTGGATGTTACTTCTGGAAGTCCATTCTAGGCCTGAGCAACAAAAAATTAGCTACCGGTTCTGCCGAAGTGGTGCAAACTGGCTGAATCCCACCACCGAGTATATGTGCAATATTCCAAACTAACCACACCAGAGTTCAGATGTTTCAGATGAATGACAAATTTGCAGTTGTGTGGCTGGAGTACTACAGGGCTATACATTATACCAAAATTGCTATACCAACTCATCCTGCTAATCCAGTACTTCGAAATGATTATGTATTTTGCCCCTTAAAAGTGGCCCATAAACAGGTATGAATGCTATGCGTGCAAGTATGTATGTATTCAGTTTCTACATTTTCTTTATTTCTATTTGATAGAACAAGACAGCAGGAAAGTCCAAAAAAGAAAAAATATAAGTGGATACATAAGGGGTGAGGTCAGGAATGAATTCTGCATTAAAAACCACAATTATTATTATTTTTTACTTATACATTCCCTTCAAAAGTATTACAAACCATTTCATATGCTTAATTAACTGCATAGCAAACCATTTCTTAATGATACATACCCACAGAGGAACATCCACACTCAACAGCTGCACAAGGCAGCAAGTCAAGTTTTTTTTTCCTTTTGCAAATCTGCAAATGCTCCCACAGAAGGTGGGATACAATCATTACTGTTGGTTTGAACATTTTTGTTAATAATCCTAGACTTGGACATTGCAATTAATACATTTTTAGCACCGTAAAAACTTTTTAAAGTAGCTCTGTGTGCAACATTTCCTTACTGATTATTCAGTAATGGCTAATAGTTTGCTCCCCACTTCTTCATCATTCCTTCCTTTGTGAATTTCTTGCCCTCACCAATTGAACTGGAGCTAGAATGGGGACACCAAAAGCAAACCTAAGGAGGAACTCTGAAGATTGGAGAGGTAAAACAGAAAATAAATATATCAAAAAGTATCTAAGGCAGATTTTCTTTTCATCTTCTGGTCATGGGTGCATATCAAATTTCTTTGAAATGATGCATTCTTTAATATTCAATACATGACAGGCTACTAATTGCCAGAGAACTTTAAAGTGAACATACTAATACATTCAGGGGAAATTGTCTTATGTTGTCTTTTCTGTCCTCTGTCTTGCTGTGGGAACAGAAAAATATGTGTCAAATATTGCTTTTCAGCCCTTCTACAATGGCATTTCTGCTTTGTCTCTTTTGATTCTGACCTGTTCTTCACCCCATCAGCTCCTGTGGGCCCCAGCCACCCTGACTTATGCCTTCTTAGCTATCGGTTTCTATTGAAGCACACATTAACAGAAGCTATCAAGTACCCTTTGTTAGACCTTAAGAGGCACTGAGTTAAGATTTATAAAATTGGAAAGGATTCTGTATACCCATGTTGATTAATCCACCAAGCCATAACAATATTGTGCAATACCATTAAAGGATAAACATCCACATGGTTAGCACAATCTGTTACTAAAAGTTGCATTTTATTCAAGTAAGGAATCCTGAATGGAAAATGATGAACACACATTTTAGAATTTAATAATGAGTTTGGGTTTGGGTTTCAAGAAGATGATAAACTAAAGTATTATTTATGCTGGGGTTAAGAATGGTTATATTGAATTTCAAGAATACAGCTCTGTTTCAACTGCCCCTTAAAAATAAAATAATCTTTAAAATCAGGGAAATATAAGTTTGTGTGTAGAGGATTTTGTATTACAGGAGAAAAAAGCACCATGGCTTCGTACACAAAGATCACCGCTCTTGGATCTATAACAGATTCAAAGTTCTATTTGGCTTGTCTTGCATTTCTTTTCTTGGTAATTCTGGGATGTCCTAAGATATTGGAAACTGTTACATAGATACATTAATAAGATGGAAGTTCTAGGAATAGACACAATAGTGTCCTTAGTCATTAACTCCGAAAACAACACAAATCCTGGAGATCTGGAAACTCACAATACACTAACAGTTCTGTTTTCATACTTGGCTGCTTTTTAATGCATTCTTTAGTGTGGGGGTAATAAAAGGGCACCATATGCAAAAAAGCCAGTTAGTGATTACATTAAAGAAGAGATGTAGTTATACACTTTGTGGAAGAGTTGGTGGAGAGGAAAATATAAAGAGAGAAAAGCAGACTAAGAATGAAATTAGGGACAAAGCCAGCGCTGAATATAAATTGGAAGATTGAGGTTAAGGTATATGGAGTGGAGAGGTTTCTGCCATAACATGATGCAAATTAATTGTTTTTCAGAGTAAATAATCCTCTCCCTGCAAAACCATATAGTGCAGGTAGATTCTATCTGAAGAAAATGATCCTGGAATTGAAGCCACAATGGCAACCAGTGCAGCTCCTGCAAAACAAGTATTATTCTGCTAAATTGAGGAAACATCAGGTAGGCCACCACATTCTATGCCAGTTGCAGATTCCAAGTGATTCTCAAGAACAATCCCACATATAAGTTAAACCCCACATAAAATAGCTGAGATATGACAAGAGTAAGAATCACTGTCTCCAGTGCTTCCTGCTCCAGGACAATGAACATCTGGCAGATCCACTGGCCACAGGCTCTCCTGGTTACAGCTTTCACCTGCTCTTTTAGCTGTCATGATTCCAGGACAAATCCCAGATTGTACACCAGTAGCTTAAAGGCATGTGCTATCTGATCAAGAACTATAGATGGAATATGTATGGTACCAGATGGTTTTTGAACCAGCAGTAGCATTTGGGATTCAGCCATGATCTGTTTCACCTATCCAGTCTCTCACAGCTTCTGGAAGCCAAGATTTTCACTATTCCTGCTTGGCCTGGATTGAAATGCAAAGTTAGCTAACATCAGCATATTGATGATCTCTGTCCCAAGTTGATAAATGATCTCTCTAAGGTGTTTAATAAAATGGATGGCAGGCTAAACTCAAGGCTGAAGCTCTCAACCTCTTTCCCCAGCAACACCAAGAACATACTGTATTTATTTATCTGAGAATCTCTGATGGCCTTCAGAGATGCTGCTCCATAGATAAAGATCCCATTCGTTACGTTGGGGTCTAGGAATTCAGAGCTAATTTCTGTCAACTTTTTCAAGTATAACAAGATCCAATCAGTCACAGCCTCACCGGTAGATATCAACTCATGTGAATACGAGCAATTTTACCCTCAAAATGGTTAGCAAACTGCCAACATAGTCTATCTAGCAGGATGATCTGCTGCCCCAGAATCTAAAATGGAGCAGGTTGTACTAAACAGACCTGCTGATTTGCATTCCACAGAAAATGGAAACCTGAAAAGTATTTATGCTCCACTGTCCTTATTGACATGGTATAGGCTTGAAGACAGAGGTGTGCTCAAATTTGGTCATTGTTGCTCAGTAGCTTTTGCCAGCATCATTCTAGATAGACAAATTTAATAGATCCAGCCCCCTTACAAAAGTGGATGGTAGGCACAGTCTAAAAATGATAATGATCTTGCTATGTCAATAGACTGATGTTAGAGCCCACCATCAAGTCACAAATTAGTTGCATTGAGACAAACCAACAGAGCCAGCATATGCCCTCCCTTAGTCAGTGACATTGATAAGCCACTTAGATACGGCTATATCATAAAAGTAATTCTAATGCATAACACACATGCACACACCCACACATATACTGCCATTGAAAAAGGTAGATTCTACCTTTTATATTTATTCTAATATTTAGTGATTTGGTTCTGAAATATGTTCAATAATTTGAAACATATGTGGATAATGCTTGAACCATGGAAATACCATGGCATATTGAACAAACCTGTCCATTTCAGAAGATAAACAATAAGAAAAGGAAATTTTTGACACAGTGGGAGCTAAGACTATTGAATACTTTCCCTATTATTGTTTTTCTAGTATCATTGGTCTCTTACATAACCATCTGATATTTGTTCATAGCTATCTCTATATTAAAGTGTTCTTTTCTTTGTTTTTTCCTCACTAGCATGAAAGTGTTGGGTAAAGTTGACTAATGTAATAGAGTGCAAAAACATGTAATTTATTTTTAAGCATATAAGTATTAAATAAGAGTAATACAACAAAACTAAAGGGAAAGGTTTCCCTGTTAGCGGTGTCTGACTCAAAGGCATGGTGCTCATCTCTGTTTCTTGGCCAAGGGAGCCAGCATTGTCCAAAGCATGCAAATGCAAGTGGTCATGTGGCCAGCATGGCTATAGGCCAAAGGTGCACAAAACACTAAATTGGTACCTATTAATCTACTTGCATTTGCATGCTTTTGAACGGTTAGGACAACAGAACTATTCTGCTGCAATATAATTAGAGTTAATGATGGTACATTATAATTATATGTATTCTAATAATGGTATTGGCATGCTGTGTACACTGTGTCCCAAACTGTGCAGCGATGAAGTATGTTTCTGAAATGATCTGTTCAGAATGGATCATTGACAGGGATGCCAAACTGTGGATATCTTTAGTCAAAAGACAATTACTGTTATCTAAGCTTTGGCCCCTTTCTATGCCATCTGAACGAGTACAGCGTGATGCAATTAAATCTGGAACATTTTTATCAATATTAGCTTCTCCTTTTTTCATAATGTATCATGCTATGTAATTATTTTTTTAAAAAAATGTAATGCATAAAATGGAGAGATATGAAATAAATCCTACCTCTTGAGTTATCATAGAGTGAATGGAGAAGATAATGAGCTAGATTTACAAAATGATGCCTGTACTAATGATTGCAGAATAAATTCATTCTATTTAACAGTAAATGAGCTTCTATCTGCACCATTAACCCTAACCTTTCCCTGAAAATGAAATTATTGAATTTAAGAATTAACAGTTTTAATCATAGATTGCATTGAAGTTATGCAGTTGTAAGAAAGAGCACTGTAAAAACAGTACATCCCAAAGGTGCTTTTCCAAAGACAGCTTGACTTTTTTGGTTTTTTCCTTGAAAACATTTCGCTTCTCATCCAAGAAACTTCTTCAGTTCTGACTGAATGGGGAATGGAAGAATTTATATTCTTTGCAATCATCTGGTCATTAGCATTCTGAAGGTCAGTTATTAGCTATCTTGAGAGTCATTGAAGCCATCTGGAGGTTTATCTGTATCCTCAGAGTCACCTGAATCAGAGTGCAAATAGGTATGGAACCTTCTTGGGACTACTGAAAGGACTGTGTTGTTAACAGGAGTTAGGTGGTGTCTAGGCTAAAATTGAGCTTTCTATCATCTTTTTCTCTCTCTTTTGCCGACTCACACCAGTACAGTATAACAGCAGCCATGCCAGACCACTAAAAACCATATGCCTCAGGGGGATAGAATAAAATGGCTTGGTAATAGTACATCTGAAAAAGTGTTCAATTAAAATTCAATCTTAGCTGCACCAGCATAACCCTATATTTTTATTCATGGAAACTAACAATTGCAACTATTCTGCATTGGTCAAAGAAAACTGATTATCAGGTCCCAAATTCTTATTGTAAGAAAAATTTTAAGAAACTGGAACAGGTTCAGCAATAAGCAAAGATAAAGCTTAAAGTGTATGAAGAAAGATCAAAGGAATTGGGAATATTTATGTTAGGGTTCTTGTGATACCTGAAAGGATGAAACACAAAAGAAAATCAAAATCTATTCTCTATCATCCTAGAGTAGAAAAAGCTGAACAATGGGTTCAAGTTGAATGTTAGGAAAATGTTTCTTACAGTAAGAGCTATCTGACAGTAGAACCAGTTACTATGTAGAACCAATTACTGGAGGAAATGTAGTTAGATTCAATGCCTTAAATGACTCCTTTCAGTTTTCTGAGTCTAAGCTATCTAAAAGTACTTTCTGATCCTATTTATGCAAATTATGTCTGTTGCAGTTTCTCACTAAGGAATTCTGGGAATTGTGTGGAAACTGCCAAGGCCCTTTTAGAAACATGAGTGAACTAAATATATGTTTGGTATCTATCTATACCTATCTGTGTATATGTATTATCATTTGAACTATATATTTAAACAATGTACAAATTGAACACTTTTCTAAATTACCAAGTCAATTTGGATAATATATCTTACTAATACTCTTACTCAGGTAGTTTGTAGGCCTCAATGATGTGCATATAAGCCGTAACCAGGATAGGAGATTTAGTCAATTTGTCCCTCTTTTGAACTGTTCTTATTTAGGCAAATACTACATTATTACGGGACTGACCTAGGGTGAATTTTTAAATAGGGACAATTTTAATGATTTTAAACAAGACACAGCTACAAATATTTGGTTTTTAATTGGCTTTTATAGGGAAATGTTTTGTATTGTTTTTAATATGCTGTGAGCCGCCCTGAGTCCCATGGGGGAGAAGGGCGGCATATAAGTTAAAGTTAAATAAATAAAAATAAATAAAAATAAATTACATTTATTACATTATATAATGCCTGCTACATGTCTTATTCATTAATGTCATATTCTCTACCATCTCTAAATCTTGATTCTTTCGTTTTTTATTTCTGATCTTCATTTTAATCATTAGTTTAGCAAGTTAAAAACCACAATCCACCAACTCTGTCTGGATGTAATTGAAGGAGAGATGGCACAACAAAGCCTTTTTTTAGCCTCCCATAATTATTTTGCTCAAAATATTATGTTAATCATATGCAAAATGAAATAATAGCAATAACTTTTCCTATCTCTGTCCTTCTATGCCTTCTGATTGCCAGACATTTACCACAGTAATGCTGTTGCTCAAATAGGAATCAGGATAGATTGGTAGGTTCTTGATGACAATCATGCCAGGCCCAAGGTTTGATAAACATTTCTGAGCTGAACAGTGGATTTCACACTTGGAATACTTCATCCAGTTTTGGTCACCATGATGTAAAAAAGATGTTGAGACTCTAGAAAGAGTACAGAGAAGAGCAACAAAGAT
>NW_015386550.1:837462-921537 GCF_001527695.2 Protobothrops mucrosquamatus
CGGGTCTGGCCTAGGGTGAATTTTAAATAGGGACAATTTTAATGATTTTAATAAGACACAGCGACAAATATTTGTTTTTAATTGGTTTTTATTGGGGATAATGTTTTATACTGTTTTAATATGCTGTGAGCCGCCCTGAGTCCTGTGGGGAGAAGGGCGGCATATAAGTCCAATAAATGAAATGAAATGAAATGAAATTAGAGGACTGGAGGCTAAAACATATAAGGAACGGTTGCTGGAATTGGGTATGTCTAGTTTAATGAAGAGAAGGACGAGGGGGGATATGATAGCAGTGTTCCAATATCTCAGGGGCTGCCACAAAGAAGAGGGAGTCAAGCTATTCTCCAAAGCGCCTGAAGGCAGGACAAGAAGCAACGGATGGAAGCTAATCAAGGAGAGAAGCAACCTGGAACTAAGGAGAAACTTCCTGACAGTTAGAACAATTAACCAGTGGAACAACCTGCCTCCAGAAGTGGTGAATGCTCCAACACTGGAAGTTTTTAAGAAGAGATTGGACAGCTATTTGTCTGAAATGGTATAGGGTTTCCTGCCTGAGCAGGGGGTTGGACTAGATGACCTCCAAGATGCCTTCCAACTTTATTGTTATTGTATTGTTATTGTATTGTTATTGTTATATTAAGCATCAGAATACTGCAAATTGAAAAACTGTGATACCCCTCTGCTTCTGATTATTGTACTTAGCAACTACAAATATAGTCCTGGAGGGATCAGGTCATATACTAGCTCCCAAGCAATCCCATTTTGTAACTGTTTAATCCTGTAAACATTTCTTTAAGCACTGCTGAAAATTTCAAATGGGGACAAGGGAAGATTTTGTATTTGAAAAATGTGGTTCTCCAAAGCACTTTAGGATAAAGATCAAAGTCTTATAGGTATTGTTTTTGTTTTCAACCTCTCTGATAACTTTTCATCTCTAGAAAATATATGACCAATTTACATAATTTAGATTTCATTCTTCGTATTTGGGATTACATTGGGAGGATGTGCTTTGCAGTAAAGTGCAGAAGAAGATGATAATACAAAAGACTTGTTTTGAAATTGTAAATGCCTTTCCAAATAATTATATAAAGAGCAAAATTGAAACAGTTTTGCATTATTGTAATTAATTTCCAGCAATGTTTGATGTATGGTAAGTGCAGTAGCAAGTAAATTGGATAGAAGCCTCTGTTATGAGAGAAAGGGGGTTGTGAAAGGCTGCTGACTAATACAGCACTGACCTGAAAGCAAATCCTTACATTCATGCTGGACTGGCTGTTACCATGGCAACCATTGTTATTAGTAACTGAAAATGTATTGCTGTTAAGAGTGGCATCAATTTTTCCCCTCTCTCTCCCTCTCTCCCTCTCTCTCAATTTAAATTGAGCTGTTGGATACTCTACTCATGAAGATCAAGTACTCAGATCACAGCTATGCAAATATTGTACACCTGCATTTTTCAGAAAGAAATCTTAGGGCTTACCTAGAAAATTAGTGAATATTTATCCCCACACATTTATCTTTGAAGAGCAAATCCCAGAAGCCCCCGTTTCAGTATGATGCGACAAACTCCAGTCCAAAGTGAAAGAAGGGACTACCGGAGATCCTTTCATATAATATGGATTCACATAAAAGAAGTCCCATCTATAACCTTGATAGGGTTAAAGTACAAATAAATCCAACAGTTTTTATTCTGGATACTTAGAAATTTGGATGACGTAATGTCCTTGCCAAAAGTTGCTGTGTGAACTGTAATTTTGTTATTTTAACATCCAAACTCTGCACAAAGACATTATTTTCAGGATCCAATCTGGATCGGTCTTATTTATGAAAATATTATTTTCAGTTGACAAATCTTCTTTTCCTCAACTGGAATCTTCCTTCAGAACCTTTAAGTTGGATGCCTCTACCTCACGCCTCTTTCTCAACAGTGCTTTGCTTGCTTCCTCATTCCCCAGCCCCATTTCCTAATAGGGAAAAGTTAATGCCATATAGCAGTAGTTCTCAATCTTGGCAACTTCAAGATGAATGGACTTCAACTCTCAGAATTCCCAGACAGCATGGGTTAAGGTTAGGTTAGGCTGGGCTGGGAAGTGAAGTTCAACCATTGATCCAAGGCTGAGAAACACTGTCATATGGTGAAGAAGAGGGAAGGAAATGAGGCAATGGTTGCCTCTGGGTTTTGTACTCTCCCTCCCTCTTGGATGATTGGACTGAGGAGGGGGAAATATTCCTAGAAGCCATATATGATACTTACAGGTAGGAAGAAGCAAGTCAGAACTGTAGAAGTGGTCCAAGTAATAGTGAACATTCAATAACCAAGAGTTTTGAGGCCAGGGACAAATCTAAGATCAGGGATCACCTAGAGCTGCTAGAATGGGTCACTGAAGAAAGTTCAAAGACAGAAAACAAAGCCATCAGCCATAGGTTCAACATCCTATAATGGCTTCCCAGATCAAACATGTCTTAATCTGATATGTTAAAATTTCTCCTTCTATATTCTATATATTCTATATTGTAAGTGGTTGGAGAAAAATCAAGGCCAAAATCAGCTATTAAACTGCTTGCTGTCTTTGCATTATAAAGAACATCGTGGACATAATTTGAAAACATGAAAGATAAATAATCACTAGGTTGCTAGATCATGAGAGTTGTAAGGATTATCATAGTAAGAAGTACGATACCCAGAGTCAGTTGCTTGTGAGATGTACAGCAATCTAAATTAAATGAATACATTAAAAAAATAAAAAAAAACTCATGGAAAATGGTTTGGCATGAGGGAGCAGCCATCTAGATGAGCTTTCTTGAATGGTTTCTCTGGAGCCTACAATCCACAGTAAATTACGAAGATCCCCTTCTGGATCTTTCATTGCTTTTTTGTCTTTGCTAAGAAAGTCAATAAAACAGCAGCATTCTTCACAAAGATATGTAGAGGCTCATGGGACAAGGAAGGAACCTCTTGTTTCAAATATTGCAATAAGATATTTGATGTTACAGATAATCTGGGGTACTTGGGGACCTGTTCTCTTTTCTATCACCTGGTCTCCATGGAATTTTTTCATGTAGGAAATAGGATGAGAACTGAACAAATACTGTTGGGTCCGGTGTGGTTTTTATTTTATTTTAATTTTCATTTAATGCTATCTCTGATTTCCCAGATTATGGGTAGTTTCTTGTGTGTATATGTATGTTTTAATCTTTTTTATCATTGATCCTTTTAAAAAAATTATTGTACATCTTTATAATGTGTCCTATGGACAGTGGTCTTGGGAGTAAACTATATGTCCTTAAAATGGTTCTTATATCATATCCAGCTAGAATATTTGCTATTGTAAGCTTTATAGTACAATGCAAAAACCTAAAACATAAATTACTCAAACTATGCATTGGACATTCAGGTCCCAGTCAGTTTCATGGTGGAAAGACTACAATTACCATTTGTCACTCAATATATATTTGAATGCTTTGCAGTAGAATGAAAAAAAATGTGATAGATTATTTTTCAGAATTTGTTATTTGAAATAAGAGAGAGAAATGTGATTTCTCAAAAACTGATAATTGGAAAGTAGTTTTAATACTGCAGGCCAGTTTTTATTATGTTAAAAAAGTCAATATGGAGCACACTGTAAATGATACATAATACTTGGACGGCTACTTATAATGTTTACAGCACTGATTTTCAGTTATTGAAAAATAAATCTATGAAATCCTGTTTGTATAATGATTATGAAATTGGTGACCATCTTTTAGAAGTAATTAATCATACTCTGAACTTAGACTTAATAAAGATTAGATGGTAGTTTAATGGCCTGCCTAAAATATACTTTAAGTCCTGAAGTAAATTAAATTTAATAGTTACTCATTGTAAATTAATGCTACTGAGCTTTGGACATGAATGTAGTATCTTAATCATGAAAGTAATAGTTGGAAAGCAAATGACGTAATGCTTCTAATTCATTCAAAATATCAGAATATTAACTTTTCTAATTTTAAATGAAAACTGACATAAACACATTGCATTCAGCACATATACTGCTATGCCAGCCAGATACATCTTACAATGTAGGTTTTCAACTGAGAATGGCAATCATTCTGAAGCAATCACATAAATGGGTAGAGAGATGTCTAACTTCATTCACTCAGTCCACATCTCACTACTCAAAACCAATTGTGTATCTTTTTTTCTTTAACATTTTATTGTTTTTTTACAATAACAATCTCCAGTGCCTGGTGTACAGCATGTTGTCTTGGTTTATATATTTGAAAATAATAATAATAATAATAATAATAATAATAATAATAATAATAATAATAATAATAATAATAAACAATAAATAATGATTGATTTTGATAATTCCATAATTAGTATATTCATTAATATTGTATTTCTTTGATCTTCCCTTCTCCCAATTGTATTCCCCTTCTTCAACCATAAACAAATATAATTCTTAATATTTTCAATGTATAAATGATTGTAGACATTTTTTCATATTTGTACAGATAATGATAACATTAATGTATAGCTTTTTTATCAGTTTATATTATTCTTATAAAAATCATCTCACTAGTTCATCATGCATCCTATTTTTGTAGTTTTCATTTAAGCTTAATTTCCCCTTTATATTCAATCCATTCTTATCAGTCATGATTTTCTCAATGCAATCATATAAATATCCAAATTTTTCCATTTCAGTACACCATCGCAATATTTTCATATTTCATGCATTATAAAAAAACTGTACTTCTTATATATCTTATAGCATCTATGAATAAAATTCTTTCTGATCAGCTTATATTTCACTTATGTTTATAAAAGTTACATCATCCCAATATTTTTACATTTCATATATTGTAAAACATACTATACTACCCAAATCTCTTATCTCTCTTGTTATAGGGCCCCTTTATGTTTAAAGTTCTCTATTCTTTTAACCATATTCAAACAAGTGTTTGCTCATGTAATATTCCAACTTGTAGGGCAAATCAAGTCTCTTGAATCTGTCTCTAGCCTTCTTCCTTTGTTGAATTGCTTTCCAAGTTGATATATTCCACCTGCCTGGCAGTTCCTGTGTTTTTGTAAGTATTGTTCGGAATAAAGAAGATAAAATAGGTAAATATACATACTTTCTGTCTCCCAAACTCTGATGATTCTCTATAGTCCATTCCATTTTTGTTGTTATATCAGTCTTGTAGATTTTTTTCCTGTTTGTATTAAATTGTAGTTCTTTTCATTTGTAGCTTCGTTGATTTGGTCATGTTCTTCTAATTTGTGTTCTGTTATCTGATTTGTTTGTTCCTTCGCTGTCATTTTCTGAGTGTTTTTTTTATTGTAGATTTAGGTTAGAAATGTGCTTACCGGTATTTATGTCGTCAAAGTTGGTTTTGATTTCCTCATGGTTTAAATCTATTGCCATTTGTAGCTGTCGCAACATTGCATACATTTCCTCTTGAAAAGTATTTGTCTTGCCTTGGAATATTGCTTCTGGAGATCTTTGATGTTCCAGGCTAAATCCTTCAGGGGTAAATATTGAATGTGGTGGTCTGTCATTTTTTGATAGGTATATGATATCCATGTTGTCTCCCCCCTTCAAATAGTCTTTCATCAATATTTTAGTCTCTATAATTAGTGGTACAGACAATATTTTTGTAACAGTTTTTTATTCAGGAATCAATTATTAATCAGTCAAAGTTGCAATTCAATATGTTTAGCCACCTTAAATCCTTCCTGTAAATTCTCCTCTAAAAGGTTAGCCAAAAGCCGAAGTTTTTCCTATTCTATAAACAATTTTTAGATTTAGACAACAGTCCAGATATTTTATTTTTCCAGACACTTTTTAATCCTATAGCTGGCCCAGCTCTTTCTGTTTCCAGGTGTCTTCTTAAAAGTTATTTAAAATTCAAGGTAACAGATTATTCTTTGTTTCTGGGTGTTCTGTCAATTTCTGAGCCATTATTGTTAATGTTCTGTGCTCTGATTCTCCACTAAGTGTGAGTAGTTATTTATTTTCCAGTTTTTTTCAGACAAATAGTTATTATTGTTATATATTTTTTAATAATTTCATCAAAACCCTTTAGGCCAGGGTATAGTCTTAACAGTTTTTTTAGTTTCTAGATTTGTCCAGACTGTAATATTTTAAATTTAATTTCAATATATTTCTTTCCCCCTTAGTATTAATTTGCCGCTTCCATCTATAAGGGAGTGGAAATATAGTCCCCTCCCTTCATTTTTGGAGGTTTTCTTCCTTTGGGAGGTCTTTCCCAAGGATTTGGTTAAAGGAGAGAAGATCAATGCTCTCACCAGTTCCAAGCATGCTGTTCACCGATGTCCTGATTCATGCTTTTGGACTTCGGCTGCATGTAGCTTGGGCTAGATGCTGATGTCACGCCAGCCTTTCTCCTGTGGGGTCGGAGGGCTTTCACCTGATAGAACAAAATGACCACTACCATTTCGTGATCAATGGAGCACCCCTCCTTCAAGGTCATCTCTTCGGGGCAATTTCAGACCCATTTAGGATCCTCCTGGCAGGGCGAAACTGGCTGTGGGGAACAGAGCTCCACTATCCTGCAGCCAGGCACTATGGTACAAAACCAGAAGTCCCAATTGTGTATCTTTTTTTTTTGGGTATATTGTGGGTTATTTTGAATGCAATTTCTTTTGAAAAAAGCATCATATACTGTACAATAACAGCCAACAATTTTCTTTATTTGCAATTTTTAGCATTCAATCTCAAAACATAATTGCTCAAGAGGAAGAAAAACACATCTAAGAGTAATCTCAATAATTTTGAAAATTCCATGCAGTTTTCCCATCTTCCCCAATGTTTTAACTTCTCGGTCTTCTTTACAATTCTGGAAGTCACTGGTTTCTCCTTCTAAGAACTGATTAAACCTTATGTTGTTCAGTTTCTGAGACTATACAAGTTCAGCTAGGCTTACTTACCTGATGAGGATGTTTTCTTTTGTGGTTTGATACAAGTCCAATGAAGACAGAAGATGTTTGTTGGTCATGAATGTTGATAGGTGGATGGAGTTAAGCTTAGAAAATTAGGGAGAAGAATTGAATGGAATAGCTGGAACAAGAGCAGAAGTCTGTTGTAAATGACAGTTTGTGCAGCATTACTTGTGTACTGTTTTCTATTAGATACTGTAAGCCAGACATGTCAAACTCGCGTCATCTCATGACGTCGCGTGACATATCGGGACTGTTTTGCCATTGCCGGCAATGGGGTGGGCGTGGCTTCCGTGTGACGCATCTGGCCTGTGGGCCGGCAGTTTGACACCCCTGCTGTAAGCTATACTCTTCATAAATTGACTAAGCCCTCATTCTCAAGACATATCCATCTGAACCTGTGACTTGTCCTTTTAACTGTGGTTTTTTAGTAAGTGCAAAAAAAACCACCACTACACACTGGGGAAGATAAAACAAATGCTATCATATTCAAGAGCTCAGCATAGCTCTAAGCAATTGTTAGAACCTTAAGATGATCTTTCCACTGTATTGACTTCTATAATCACTTGCATGTTCAGATAGCAAATAAGTTAAATCAGCCTTTAGGTTCTGAAACTATATCCTTAATGCCTCACACATAATATCTATCTGGAAAAAGACCTTTGGGTGTTTAATTGACGCTTTCTGAAATAACTATAATTTACTGGGTAGCTAGTTACCAATTCACATACTTATTTAATATCAATTAGCACATTCTGTAATTTGAAACCTAATTAGCCTGCTATAGCTATATTATCAAATGGCAATTAAATGCTTGAAAATTCTTACAAGTTGGCTGAATGAACATAATTAATTATGCATTTGCTTAAGTAATTTTTTACTTAATTACATCACAAAGTAATTTTGGCTACACATATTAAACCTTTCAATAAATGGTGCTTTATCAATCAATTGGCATCTAATGAACCATTATTCACTTTCTGACTCTGAATGAGCTATCCCATTGCTATTTCTCTTTTAGTTTCTCATTACAATTGAACTGTGGAGTTGACATTGTTCACATGCATGGCCTGAAGTCTATCCATATCTTAAATATTTGTCTGGACATTGTTACTTTGGTATTGCTTTTATTTCCTTCCTTTCAGTAGGGATATTTGGATAAATGGATGTGGTTGTTGAACTTAATTTAATCAATTGATATGATTGTTACAGTATATTTTCACGGCTGCAGCTAATCTCTTATTTTTCCAAAAGATACAGTAGTATAGCATTGAATGCAGTGTTGAAGTCATCTAGTGTGACCTCAGCTTTCATTCGGGATCTGCAGTGCAGTATTCATCTGCAGCATCCCTGAAATACAGGTCCCCAACTTCTGCATAAAACCCAATATATATAAGGCAACTAAGAGTCAGGCATGCCTTGGAAGAGTGCTCAGTCAGGAATTGCTGCTTCAAGACACTCCATATCTTTCCTGCTCCTGTGTCTCAAACAGGGAAGCAAGGGGGTGAGGAAGCAGCAGGTCAAGCCAGCATGTTTGGCTCCAACTTCTCCATGTGGAATGAGAATTCCTGCAGAAAAAGTTGACCCCAACACCTTTGTCTGGGAATCTGTTTCTTGAGTGTCTCACACTTTTGGTCTACACCTTGGCAAACTTGCCTGATCAAGAAGAAAAATTCTTTATCTTCCCAGCCATCAGTGTGGCCTGGCTGCTGATTTGCTTACTGAGAGAGGTGCAGGTCACTGCATGGGGCTTGACAATTGCATTTTTACACAGAATGAGGCAAGAAACCTGAACAAATGCCATTGTGCTGACAGAATGAAAGGGCTGCTCACACTGTTTTCAATTTTGACAGAATGAAGAAAAGCTTTTGACAAAATCCATTCTGCCCTGGGAATGAAGTTATTTATTTGACTAAATATATTGTCTCACTCAGATTCCACCTTCACCCCCCTCTTTTTTTTTAAAAAAAAAAATCAGGCTCAGTTTCCAGTGCTGGGTAATCAGCCTTGGGATTCTTACACCGACCGGATGCCAATTGCAGCCTTGCATATTCTGCTTAGGCTCTGAAAGCATCAGCCATTTACCCCACACGTTCAAGGATGTTTAGGGAGTGATTGAAGTAGTCAAGATATTGTGTGAGACAAGATATTCAAAGTGAGACTTATATTAGATGCATTTGGTTGATTGATAAATAAGTAAGTAAATAAATAAATAATTCAAAAGCACTAATATTAAAAAAATAGAGGAGAAACTGACTCAGGGGACTTATGTCCCCACTAACAAACGGTACTGTTGGTGGGCAATGCCATGGCCTGGGCTCCTATTTATTTAGTTATTAGGTTTTTATTCCATCTTTATTATTTTATAAGTAACTCAAGGCCATGAACATACATAGTGCTGCTTCTCCTATGTTCTTCACAGGGCCAAACTGTAAGGTTGGGTTGGGCTGATAAGACTCATGCCAGAAAAATCCTTCAAATAAAATAGGACATAGAATAGTTTTCAAATGTTGCTAAATTAAATCTCTCAACACTCCTAGTCTTGGTGCCTGGAAGCTGTATCTCAGTAACAAATCAGAACTCAGAGTGGCATCCATAACAGGGTTTAATAATGAGGTTGTGTGTGTGGTGATATCATTGTGCAAAGGCCGCAACATAGTAATTGCACTATGACATCTGGCACAAGCATGTCATTATTTGCATCATGATGTCATGTTATATTGTACAGGAACTTTATATCACTCCCCTCCACTCCCACCTTTCAGCCCATGTATGTAGGTGGGGTTAACAATATTCCTTTGGAAGTTTGGTGAATGGATTCTGTGCATTTAAAAATGTGTTAAATCCTATTTAGGGTATATATATAAGTTTTCAGATACTGCTTACTACTGGATGGGAGAAAACCATACCTTCATTTTTAAAAGGAACTCTGCCTTGGATTTTGGGGGAGAAGAGGACTACCTGTAGTGTGTGGAGTCCACACACTACAGGTAGTCCTCGACTTACTACAGTTCATTAAGTGGCCATTTGAAGTTATAATGGCACTGAAAAAAGTGACATGACCATTTTTCACACATACGACTATTGCAGCATCCTCATGGTCATGATATCAAAATTCAGATGTTTGGCAACTGACTCTATTTATGATGGTTGCAGTGTTCTGGGGTCATGTGATCATTTTTTATGATCTTCTGACAAGCCAAGTCAATGGGAAGCCAGATTCATTTAACAACCATGTTACTAACTTAACAACTACAGAGATTCACTTAACAACTGTGGCAAGAATGGTCATAAAATGGGGCAAAATTCACTTAACAATTGTCTTGCTTAGCAACATAAATTTTGGGCTCAATTGTGATCATAAGTTGAGGACTACCTGTACAGTAATAATTTCTAGTTTTTTAAGTTCAATAGAATTATGAAGCAGGGTGATAAAGGAGAATATTTGTTTAGACCAAAGATTGAGGCCATATGTCTGATTTCTTTTAAAAGGCAATCTGTTCTAATAATATAAATAATAAGTCAGGGATTTGGATAGTCTTAAGAGGAAATAGTTATGTAGCCTGATAATATGTTATCTCTTGAAGTTTCTGTGACAATTAGTTTAGAAATTCTATATCTGTAGCAATTTTTATACTACTACTACTAGTAGTAGTAGTAGTACTACTACTACTAGAGTTGGAAGGGACCTTGGAGGTCTTCTAGTCCAACCCCCTGCTCAGGCAGGAAATCCTATACCAGGGGTGTCAAACTCACCACATCATGTGATGTGTCATGATGTATTGCGACTTTTTTCCCCTTGCCGGAGTTGGTGTGGGCATGGCTTCCGCATGATGCATCCGGCCCATGGGCTGGCAGTTTGACACCCCTGCTCTATACCATTTCAGACAAATGGTTGTCCAGTCTCTTCTTAAAAACTTCCAGTGTTGGAGCATTCACAACTTCTGGAGGCAGGTTGTTCCACTGATTAATTGTTCTAACTCTCAGGAAATTTCTCCTTAGCTCCAGGTTGCTTCTTTTCTTTTTTGTAATATTTTATTGATTTTCTAATTTTACATTTAAGTATTTAAAAAGCAAAGTGGTGGCTGGGTTAATTGATAATTCAATAACATACAAAAATCTTTAGTACAAATCTCAAGGTACCACATCAAATATTTCCTCTCTTTTTCCCTTAATATCTACTGTCTCATATTTGAACTAATACAGTTATTACTCTATCAATTAAGTAAAAATAGCATTGTTACATTTATCAATAAATTTTTAGCTTATACATATCCTAGTTGCTTTAACATTCAATCTTTATAGACAATCAATGTCCTATTGTTAGTTTTCCCCAATTTTTAGTTTCCCATCAATATTTAAATTTAACATTTGATATTTATAATTTCCAAGTTTTAGGTAACCAAAATTTCCTTTATCACAATTAATAATAAAGTCTAATATTTAAGATACACATCTTATCTATTTGAGTATATTCTATTTCCCACTATCTTACATCATCTAGTTAATAATACAGTAACATCCTTATTTTCAACTAATTTCCAAATGTCTTAAATTTAATGACCAAAATTTCCCCTATTTCAACATCAAATATTTCCTCTCATTTTCCCTTAATATCTACTGTCTCATATTTAAGCTAATACAGTTCTTATTATATCAACTTATTATATCTGTCTTAATTGTTCCACTTCTTCTTTATCTTCTGCTTTGTTAGTTCTTTGGTTGTAGTCAAAGTTTGGGTTTGTGTATCTAAGCTGGCGTCTTGATCTTTTATGTTAGGTCTTATTTTATCACAAGCTGAAATAATGGTTTCATGTATTGCTTTCAACATGGAAAGGATCTTTTCTGGTCTTAATCCATCTCTTTCACATGTTTATAAATAGCCTTTATAGTAGAAGTTGTTTGTCAAGCAAGATTTTATAGTCCAAAGTATTTTATCATCTCATATAGTAACCAATATTCCTCAAATAAAGAGATAGGAAGGCAATTCCCCACATATAACTCTGAAAGTCAGTAAGGGTTTATATTCACAGTTCAAATAGGCCAGTTATGCCACCCAACTGTTCTCTTACAGCTGAGTTTCTCACAGGTGGTGCCAAGGTCAGAAGACTCTTATCTAAGGTCTGGGCTTCGAGCCAAGTCTCTGTTAGGAAATAACAAATTGTAATACCAAACTTTGCCACAGGATGTCACCGATGCCATTTAAGGTTTTTTAAGTCCAAAGTTTTTATAATCCTTTTTCCAATTTTATTTCTTTTTTGTAGATAAAAGCAAAAGTCTCCAATAAAAATAGGAAACATTTTGGTCCCCAAGTTTCAGGAACATATAAATCCAATTAAATTATTATTATTATTATTATTAATAATAATAATAATAATAATAATAATAATAATAATAATAATAATAATAATAATAATAATAAAGTTGGAAGGGACCTTGGAGGTCATCAAGTCTAACCCCCTGCTCAGGCAGGTAACCCTATACCATTTCGGACAAATGGCTGTCCAGTTTCTTCTTAAAAACTTCCAGTGTTGGAGCATTCACTGCTTCTGGAGGCAGGTTGTTCCACTGGCTAATTGTTCTAACTGTCAGGAAGTTTCTCCTTAGTTCTAGGTTGTTTCTCTCTTTGGTTAGTTTCCATCTGTTGCTTTTTGTCCTGCCTTCAGGCGCTTTGGAGAATAGCTTGACTCCCTCTTCTTTGTGGCAGCCCCTGAGATATTGGAACATTGCTATCATGTCCCCCCTCGTCCTTCTCTTCATTAAACTTGTTGTTCTTTTAATGCTTTAATTCCCCTGGGTAGTCAGTCGCCGCTATTCTTAGAGGGTGGTATAGAATTTCCCTTCGTTCTCTCCTCACAGGGGGAAAGATACTTCAGGCAGCTTTTACAGGAAAAGAAAATACTTAGGGTAAAGAGAATATTGGATCTCACCCAGTTTCATCCGTATTGCTTTCGAAGTTCTTGGTGGTAAGTTTGACTTCAGCTATCTTCAGCCTAGTGACTGGCCATATTACTATGGCCAGTCTTTCCTCCGCCAGTTTGGAGGGCTGCCCCGGATCAAGCGGAAAGGCTGCTACCCTCCTGCGATCAAGCGGGGGTCCCCTCCTTGCTTGTCGCCCCTACAGGGCGACTTTCAACCCTTTCCAGGGTCCCCCAGCGGAGTGAAACCAAACGCAGAAGATGGAGCTCGCCTTCCAGCGTCCGCAGCAACCGCGATGGCAAACCGGAAGTCACTCTTCTTTGTGGCAACCCCTGAGATATTGGAACACTGCTATCATGCTACCCCTCGTCCTTCTCTTCATTAAACTAGACATGCCTAATTCCAGCAACCGTTAGTAATATGTTTTAGCCTCCAGTCCCCTAATCATTTTTGTTGCTCTTCTCTGTACTCTTTCTAGAGTTTCAATATCTTTTTTACATCATGGTGACCAAAACTGGATGGAGTATTCTAAGTGTGGCCTTACCAAGGCATCATAAAGTGGTATTAACACTTCATGTGATCTTGATATATTCAGTAGAAATACTTTGCTACAATTTTCAGTGGAATGGAACTTCTTGGCTTGACAACTTATATATTTCTTTGATTTTCTTTTTACTTGAATAACATATACATTTCAGTGGTGAATGTTGTGGTCTAGCCTGTTACTTTTGAAGTTTATATTAGCCTGCATTATAATACTCATTCCTCTTCCCACACACCTTATGTAGACATCATATAAGCACTTATTACTAAGCTCTGACTCACTCATTTCCCATATTTTTTTGAAAATTGAGAGTTCAAAGATTTGTAGAAAAATGACGGCTATACCAAATCTGGTAGGCATAAAAGTTTCAACAGTATATCTTTCTTTTGAAGTATATGGGGGGAAAGTGAAACTATAATAGTTATTTCAAGAGAGATTAAGATTTATCTTAAATGTAATTTCAGTTCATTAAAAATTGGGATAAAAGAGATTAATTGGGTCTTCCCTCTCTAATGTAACCCTATGAAAAAGGTAATTAAAATATTATAACTTGCTGTCAAAAGTATAAATTAATACATTTATAGCAATGTAATTTTCATGAGTCTATGTACCAATTGTATATTCATTCATTCATTTTTTAAAGCTTAAAAAAACTGAAAACCCCATGAAAAAGGAATTGATAAAAGAAGTTTTTAATAAAGTACAGATGGAATCGATGGTATTGGTGTTTAGCCATGGAGTTTTATCGGAATTCAATGTCATCTCTTCTTTCTAAACTGCCCCATCCTGAGTTTTTCTATTGTACCTTTTATTCTTTTTCGTCTCTGCAGAAAAATCTAAAAAGATATGAAATATGTCCACAATATCATTTTATTGACAGGTTTATTTATTGATTGATTTGTGTTACTTTGTTTAAATTTATGATATTCAGAAGAAAGTGAAGAGAATGGTTATTAAATATGACTCTGACCTTGATCTTTAATATTTATGGAGATCTGCAGGGGATATGTAGCCATTTTTTACTTTATATTTCTATCAATCCTGCACAATCATAGTCTCTTATAAGATGAACATGTTTATATTCCCTATTTGTAAAAGAAAATTAGGGTCTGACCTAGTAAGATTGTGCATTTATTTACATCTGCTTTTCATGCTTTAAATATCTAACCAAAGGAATGCTTGCAAATTTACCAGGAAGGGAGACGACTCTAAACTTTAAGAACCTCCCTGAACGGGGTGGGAAAATAGGCAAAATCCTGGGGAACGAACCATTTCTGCACCTTTTCAACCTAGAACTGCAAATCAGTCTGGTGATTTTTCACTCTCTAATAAAGGTGGGCATGTGATTAATATACAAACACTATGTGTTTAATACAATCCCAGAAAAGAACATGTCAGCCTTGTGAGACAGGAAGCAGCCCAGATGAACTAATTCAACTTTATTGTAATGTCGCATTAACAGAATCTTGCAAGAACAGAAGTACATTTCTCCCGTCCCCCTAGGGAGGCTGCCTTCTGAGATATTTGCCATCTCCACATACCTTCTGCTGGCTAAGCTGTCTCCTATTCAACCTGTTGCCCTGGTTGTGGTTTGTCCCTATTCTTTCCCATCTCCCAGGGTCATTCTCCCACACCATTACATACAAGGAAAGGCTGCCCTCCAATCATGTAATAACTGCTGACTTACATTAATTGCTTATAAAATAAGATGTCTCATTTCTAAATTTAATTTATCTTTAATTTATCTTTGATCTTCATCTCCATTCTATTACACACAAACTACAATCACACACTGAAACAACTAGTATGCAAGCATACCCACATACACTCCTCTTCCTCTCCGAAATATATATATATACATATATACATATTCAAATCAATAAAACGTGAACACCAGGAGTATAATAAACTAGAAAAGTTTAATACCATTAATAATCAGATTGTGCAGGATGTTGTAGATTTTGAAAATTTGGCAGAACAGCTTCCTTCTGCTTTATTTGAATAATAGAATATGTAGTGTAAATTACATACATCTAAACTTACAATAATACAGTTTCTCTCAATATTTTTTCCCTGTATATTGCAGCTAATACAAGAATATATGGCTACTCTATTATGTATTACAGATAAGTTCACTGATTGAGTTTATAGTGAAGTCCTTCAGTGAGGTTCCTTTTTTTGAAAAAGCTGGCAATTTTATGCTTAGTATTCCTCTACTACTAGATAGATGTTTGAAAGAAAGTAGGTATATTCAACCCAAAGCCATTTTTTGTATGGCTAAAGAACTAAAAATGTAGGCATATGCATTCTAGCCTAAGGAGAAATTTTATTGTCCCACAAGGATCGTGTATTTATCCTGTGTTTCCTTATGGAATTGCTGAGATGCTTTTCTTTTGTTCTTCTAAAACATTATCAGTGATAACCTATTGTTAACCTTTTTTTGCTTTGTTAAAAACAACCAGATTTGAGACAAATTGTTAATAGAAACCAAGATGAAAGTTATTGAAAACATAGTTTTTCTTTTTATTACTAATATTTTCCTAATAGAAACCTACATATGTGTCATATTACTACATATATAATGTGCCATATTACTACAAGATCCTGCTTAATAATCTTGTATATGACTAATTTCAGGCTTTCAGTTTTTGCCTAAAAATGGAAATTGTGTAGATTTAAATCATCTCTGAAGTAGAATTACCTATTCTGTACTGGGAAAAGAGTTTATTATGTATAGAAATTTATTTCAATTTATTAAAACTCTTTAAAATTTAGCCATATGCACATTTATTTGGAAGTAAGAATCAGGAAAAGTGTATTGACTGATTCACAGTTCATTAATGTACAAAGTAAGGCACAGTTATTCTTTGGCATTTGTCATAATATATATTATGACAACAAATAAGAACAACAAGGAAGCTTCCTGGGATGCTTGTATGACTCATTGGCTATATATAATGGTAAACATCATAGATGAAAGGATTACAGAGACCTAACTGACAAGGAGATAGGTGAGAGGGTAATTAAGTCACTCTGACAAAGCAGGCTACAGCTAGTATGTAGGAGAGTTGTGACCATAGTCTACAGTAGTGTTATGTAAAGTGTGGTCTGATAACCCCCAGGGGTTCCCCAAGACCTTCTCAGGATTCTATAAAATTAACATTATTTGGCAGTCTATGTTGAAAAAGAATACAATATTAATATCCCATCATACAACTGTGAGAAATGGTAGTGGCAGAAATGTGTTCTAATATTTGATATTTAATATCAATAAACATAGTCCACACCCCCCCAAAAAACCTCTTTGGGGGGGTCTTTCAAATTTTTTAAAATAGGAAGGAGGTCCTGAGAGAAACTAACCCAAGAAATACTGGCCTGTAGGGATTCTATCTCACTGATTATCAATTTGCCAAGTTTGAGTGTTTGTTGCTATGTCCAAGCAATTGGGACATTTGTTGGGATACTATTAGTCTGCTGATTAGCATTAGTATTATTAGTATTAGTATCCAGATATGTAACAATCTTTCTTCTTGAACTAGCCAATATTATCTTGTGTTGTGATTGGCTAGCCTGGACAGACATCTTAACCTATAAGGCTTCAGGTATCTATGCTGAGATTACAGTACCTAGTTAGGAGATTACCTAAATTTAGAATTACATATATGACATAATTATATATTTTATTTGTCACACATGTAGCAGGGCACATGCTGGAGTTGCTAATTTGGTGCAGCTCTCTCAAACTCCATTGATATGGACAGATCTCTTGTCAGACCTATGGCTGCTATAAACTATTATGTGGAGAATGATGTCTAGGTGATGTTATAACTAGTTGGTTTCTTGAAAGAGTAATTTCTATCCTGTTTGTTGGTAATACTGTTGAAAACTTGCAAACCTAGTGAATACAGAGATGGCTCAGAGTTGACCTTATGACTCCTAAGCACCGTCTTTTTCCTAACAAATCTAAATTGGCCCCTAGGTTTTCCAGGCAATTCATAGCAATTAAATGGGTAAGTAATGAGCTTAGCAAAAGTTAAGAAACTCTTGGGATAGATTGGATTGAACACAGACTGTTGGGGCAGTAGATAAAGTAAGTAAGGCTTACTTCTCTGACTATATTGCACCTTGGTATTTCTTATGTAGATTGTTTGCAGGAGAGAAAACAGAATAATCTGAGGTTCACAATGAGCAACTTTCACTATTCTTTGCAAAGAAAGTCAATTAGATGTATTTTCATCTGGATTCTAGTGTTGAAGCATGTCATAAAGAGGTAATATTGGTAATTGCTTGTGCTGGTTATATATTCTTTTCAGCAGTAGATTTCAAGGACATGGCTGTATGAAGAGATATCTATTACCACATGCTTGCTTGACACTTCTTCATTGATTAAACTGGTTAAGCTAGGTCTTGCCCCATTGTAGGTAGGTAATCAGTTCCTCCTTGAGTTCTATTAAAAGCCCATTCTGGACTCAACATATCTCATTAATCATAGGCCAGTCTCAGATATTTCATTCTTGTATAAAGCAACATTGAAGATGGTGACTTTACCATCATACTTCAGATGATGGAGTGAAACTGAATATCTGGATCGAATTCAACAGTTTTCATCCAGGATACAGTATTCAGACTGATTTGGTCACATCTTAGTAGCTTTTGTTTCCATTGACCATGGTATCCTTTTGGAGACACATCTGCTATCACAAATGTAGCTCTATATTATTCAGGAAGGGGTCTTCCCCTATGTTGAATGCTTTTTCCAAGGAGATGTGTTTGACTCTTTGTCTTGCTATTGAGTAAAAACCACAAAACATCCCTTTTACCAAGCTTTTAATGATACATTAATTGAATTTAATTGTCTGAGATTTACTCCTGCACTTTCCATTTGCTTTATTGTTTTAAGTCACTCTGTGTGCTTTTATAAGCAAAAAGATGAAGTAAACATTTTAACAATAAAGACATTAAAAAAATACTTTAGGCATAGACAATTTGTAGTCTTGCCAACAGGGCAAAACATCAGGAATGCTGAAAGCTATAGCTGAATAACACTTGAAGGTCTATATATTTCTTGTCCCTGGTGTGCTACTCGTTACTATTAATCCTGGCTTCATTTGCTCTCTTGGCATTCCAAAGGATTTTGGTTGAAAAACTACATTACTTTCGTTCTGCTGAGTAACTATTTTACCTTAAAAATCAAACAGAATTGATGTGATAACCTTAAGTTATTCTACTTATCTAGGTATTCAAATCAGTCTGCTTATTTAGGCATTCTGCTATAACAAAAGTAGCATATAATGGAAGAAAAGTATCAGATTAGCTTATTTCTATGGAGTTATATATCTATTAAAATCATAAGTGCCAAGGGAGTAGTATTTTCTTTTTTATAAAAGAGTGCACAAAAGTTTCAGTTGTCTTATAAGATAAATTTGTCTGCTTTAAATGGAATTGCCAATTACATGAAATATCTGACAGTTTTGTTACCTGTTTTTTTCTTCTGCAACCAAAAGAATTTTTTTCTTTCTTGATGAAAGAAAACCACATTTATTTTTAAAAAATATTTTATGGTGAAATGTCACAATCAGAAGATATGATGAAGTACAACCTAAAAAATATAACAGTGCTAATAAAATCACAAGAGAATATACAGAATAGTGAATAAGTGACTTTTGAAGAAACTAAAAATATATCATAACACGTGCATACAAAATTAGCTTAATTCGCTAACATATTGTTAAATCTAGCCATATAAATTATCTTTTCAGTTTTAATACAATATTTTATTTAAGTACAATGATTATATAATATACTTAGGTTCTTAATATTAAAGTTATTTAGATGCCTTAGAGTATTGAATATAGATAACAGAAAGAAAAAGTGGCTATTCAAACAATGTTAATTATTGTTTTGGATATTAATGTTACATGTACAATGATTATTTGACTTTTTCTTCAAAATTAAATGTAACATTGGAAATGGAATGAAAAAAATAAAGGAAGAGAATACATTAATTTTTAAATAAATATTTTGATCTCAAAGTAAATTACTTGATATTAAAACCTTTATTGTGCTGTTACTTGGAATTTGTAGACGGATGTATATTTATACATGCTAATAAAGAGGGGGGGATAAACAAAATAGGTTTAACAAGTCTGAGATACTAAAAAAGTGAAATAAAAAGGCAAAAAATAAAATAAAAGATTTTAAAGAAAGAAAAACAAGCTGATGACTTTTCTGACTTTCCCTTTTATACATTTGCTAGTTTGCAATATTTATAAGCACTTAGATCCTCCTTAAAAAACAAGCTGTAAATAATTATATTTGCAAAAGACCACATTTATTAGAAATCTCAAAGACATAACAAGTGAGAAGATTCTAGTCCATTGAAGTAAATTATGTGAGCCCTCTATAAAATCTATGTTTTGCATGGGATTGCACTCACTGCCTTGCCCATTGTTTTGTTGAGGTCTCCATATAGTCAGCTCTAAGAGCTGAAGTGAAGTCAACAATGCAAATTCTTGAATTACATATGTATATGTATATATATATATATATATGTTACAAATCTCCAGCTGAACATGTGAACCCCAAATATAACATAGGGTGGGATGCAACATGGAAGTACCTGAAGAAGAATCTCTTGCAATAATTTCTGAATGTTGCATTAAATAGAGAACCATGGTTTGCTTTCCATGTTTGGGCACAATTTAAACTGTACAGCAAACCATATTGTTGGATGTTGGATATAGCTTCTGTTAGATTTGGGCAAAATTGTGCTATTGACACTGAACTGTAAATCAGTCACAAAAGAAAAACACTGCAGCTTTCTACAATGATACTACAAAGGGCAACCCTGTCAAGCAAGAAATAAATTTTAAAACATAGCCCTACAACGACCTGAACCTACTTCATTAAAAACTTTTGCAAATTATGCTATTGGCAGGCCTACACCTCAAATAGCCAAACTTCAATTACTTTGGGTTTCTTGAAGGATAAGTGCACAAAACATTTAACATTTTTTTTAACACACTGCGACGAGGAAATTATTGGGTTTTGTTTTAGGTTTCATTTCTGAGCAAAGCACTTTGCCTGACCAGGAAATGAAATTGAAAAATTATATTTTCTTATTAGTGCAGCCCACTCATATGGGCTTCGCATTTTTACAGCGAGGCATGCAATCCCTTCCCAGATAGATATGAATCAGTCTTTCTGAAAACTTGATATAGTACTGATCAATATTTTCCCCACCAACGCGACTTCCACCCTGCGTAAATCATCGCAAATAGCTCCTATTCGCATTGGGAAAATGTATCTCTAAAATGGAACTTAGAATGCAGCAAGGTCCCCAAAGAATGGGATCTTTTTATTGAACCAAAAGTACCAGCTCTTCCTTGATTATCTGAAAAGAAGTTGGCGTGATTGATATCAACTGAAGTAGAATTAAGAGCTAATATATTCCTTATAGACTTCACATTACAACTGCAATCCTAACAAGTAACATTCAATACTATAAGTGTTATTTGAAGATAATTCTTAGGAGTGAAAGAACAGACAGGTCCATTGATCTCTGCAATGTTTCACTTCGTCAATGACCAACTTAACTATTGCTAATTAGGGAAGTCTCTATGTCTCAGCTTTACTCTTCTTCTTGTGTGAAGATACTGTTCCTTACTCTGGTATACTTCAGATATGTCAGAACCACTTTACCTCTTCCATGTTGCTTGGGAATTCTTGGAGTTGTAATCCCATCATACTTGGAAGGCAAAGCTGTCTCAGCATCCTGGATTCTTTCAAGAACTGGTCAAGAGCTTGGCTAGGTTATATGAAACTTCCCCATACCAGGATTTTATTATTTTTCTATTTCTGGAAAGTTAACCATAATTACAAATTCCTAAATCTAGAGAAAATACTGTGCAGTTAGACCTCATCTAATTAGTTGTGAATAGGAGAAATATTTCCTTATAGAAGAGATGATACTGTAAACAAAAAAATGGGGAAGAACTCATGGCTGCAAATCTTGGGTCCCTATGAAGATCAGCCTGCATTATTGTTTTGAAATGGTTGTTTAACTGCTGGATTTAATCCCTTTCTGCAATGCATAAACAAGGCTTTTCTATCTTTTCTTTCTTTCCCCGGGCCAGTTGACCTCTTCCTCTCACCTCATCTCCTTCCAGTTTTGCTCCTCTTTGCCCTGATATTTTTGGAGAAGGTAGCTTCTAGAAGGTACAATCATATGGAAGACTTGCATACATGATATAAGTAAATGAGTCACAAGCACATATTCATTAGATGGGAGATGGGGAGGTGGAATTTGCAGGACTGGTTTCCATTTGAAGTTACCAATAGTAATCCTAGAATTGACAAGATGGGGAAGGTGGGCATAGCACATCACAGAGACAGTTCTGTCTGTCTATTCTTCTTTTGGTTATTTGTTTTAAGATCAAATTTTATTTATTTATTTATTTACCCGTCTACCCAATGAAATTCTGGTTGGTGAACAAACAATATAAAGCATCAGCAATAAGACAAATAAACAACAATCTGGCTTTAGGCCCTTTCATTAAAGACACAGAACCCTGCAAAATACATCTTCAGTGGAGCCTGCAAACTAACAGCCCAGTCCCAATGCCATAGGAAGAGCAGTCTTCTGAAAAGCCAGTAAGGTTGGGATTACAGTATCCATATATCTACAGGAGAAGGCTATTACATAGGACATGTACCATGATGGCCAATTTTCTAAGCCCCACTAGCTGACATTACCTCAGTGAAGGTCCTGGAGCATGTCCACTCTGTCAGATCTGGTGAGGTGGGCAGAAACCATGGAGCAACTTGGTCTCATGCTATGTAGGATTTTAAAGGTGATAGCCAGCATCATTTTCTTCCTTTAATTAAAAAAAATAAGCATCCTGTTGAAACAATAATGGATGTTGGTGCTGCATCTTAACCCCAAGAAATATGGATTCTGTGTGACCCAGACTTTAGTTGTCTTTTGTTCATTCCAGAGCCTCACTCGGAAAACTTTGGAGGCACTGATTGTGCTTGATCGTGTTTTTTAAAGGTCAGTGCTGTTTGCTACTTTAATAGTACCTTTTGGGGGGGGGCTCACTCTATGCTTACCCCCAATGCTCACAGTGTCAGCAAAATAGAGATTTCACATTTTACATAGATGGAAACCTTTGGAAATAATATAGTCTGTAATTACCTACATCACCTTCTTGCACATTATTTCTCACTTTATTGGAAACTGCTAATACATTTCATTTTGCTTAACACTAACTCAAGAGTGCAATTTGCTCACAAATCACATTTTTAATTAAAACTCTTATAATGTGTTTACAGTAAATTCCTTATTGAAAAATAAAACTATGGACTTGGTTTTAAAAAGAGGTTACAATTTTCATAGAAAGCCGAACAGAAATGTTACATCAAGATAGGTAGTATGGGGATATATATTCTGTTAAAATTTAGGAAAACTGCTTCCAAAAAGGCCAAAATTTGACCTGTACCATGTGATGAGCAGACGGAGGAACAGACACGGAACAGTTGGAGTAAGTTTACCTAAAGATAACACCGTAGCTAAATATGGTGGGATAGGTAGTTGAGGTAGCTGAGGATGCAGTAACAAATATGAGATTGTTGTAAATCCCGCAACCTAGCATAAGAAGATGGGCACTATCATTTTCTTTAGGCCATAGAAATAATGAAATGGTGCTTTCCCGCGTAGGCCATAAGGTAATGGTGCATCTCTCTCAGTGCTGACCCAGCTGCTTTTGTCTGCCTGCCTGCAGGATCAATAGACTACGAATCTCAGCAGCATTTGCCTGATCATGCCAGGCTCTGATGCCAAACTTAAGCCATCTGTTAAGCTATTTGTTTATTTTACTAGGTTTATGTACCACTTCATTCTTATCTGGGTCTCAGTGGCTTATAGACCACCCAAACAGTAAAAAGATTAAAAACTAACATAGCAGATGAGAACTTACCCAATGCTGAGGAGCAACCACAGACCACATGTATGGTCACCCCTCAGGAGACAACATGGATTCCAAATGCCTGCTGAAATTGATAGATCTTGATGACTTTATGAAAAGCTGGCAGACTCAGGGCCTGTCTAATATCAAGGGTAAAGCTGTTCCAGAAAAAGGGGAAAAGCAACAACTGAGAAGCCAGGGTCCCAATAATCCTACAAATGACATTTTCTAAGGGTAAGAAACTGGAGGGAACTTTCTCTCTTAATCTCAAACAAGGACTAATGGAAGATTTTCTCTGAGGACACAATAAGAGCCAAGGTATATACTTCACTGCTTTTATTGCCATAGTATAGGGATGAATCTGAGTTTTCACTTGTGTTCTCTCACGTTCGTTGTTTGTCTTTTACAGATGTCTCCTCTTCTGTTTCATCCCTTGGAACTCCTTGGTAAACTAAGGTTCTCCCTTTGGATTAATGAACTGGCATAAACTGTTAAGCTGCAATCTAATCCAAGTCCACTGCCACCTCTATATTCTGTATACAATAAAGCCTCGTAGGTGGTTATCATGGTGTCAGCCATTCAAGATAGGCTATATCAGGAAATGGACATCACAAGAAATAATGAGACTATTAATAAAAGCTATAATAACAGAATTCAAAAGCCTGGCACCATTTCCTCTCTCTTATCCTAGTCAACCAAGGACAAATTTTAATTTCTTTCTTACACTGTTTTGTTTTCCTGGACTATGCTTATATTTTTCTACCTTCTGACTACCTTCTCCAAAGATATCTTGGTACTCCTGAATACATGGCTCCAAGTATCCTCTGGAACCAAAGGATTAATTAGGCAGGGGGGATGGATTATTTTAAAGCGAACCATCATCCCTGTGGAGGTTAGTAGCACCAATGAATTCTGTGATCTGACTATATCTTATTATCTCCCCTATAGTGACTATATCACATCCATTCCAAGATATGAAAAATTAGATCATATGTGAAGTCTCCTACATCTTGAATTTCTTTATAATATCCTTGGCCAATTATTAAAAAAAATTAAACAATCGATTTGGATGGGGAAATTGAGGTATTTGAAACCCTGTAGGAGTACAGCTTCTTTGTTCCTGAATACTTGGCAACACTAACTGATGATGCTGAAATTTTGAGTTCAATTATTTTGGCTGGGCCACATAGTTTTAACCTTTTGAATAGGCTAATGTAATTGTAAAATTCCTACAGAAGAAGAAATGTATGGACATTGGGTTGCTTATATGGCTTTAATAAGGTGCTTTAGACCAATGAAGATCAAAATGATTGCCAACATTATTTTTTAGTTATTTAGTAAGACCCCTGTGCTTTGATAGAAGGCGACAATTAAATATGTTACACTTTTCTTACAATATGTCACCATGATAAGATAAGCTGAAATGGGTCCATGCTAGGGGGAAAAATAGTCAGCCAAGCAGTAGGAGTACATAATAACTCTGATGGTGCATTGTTTTGTCACATGAGGCACTATGGCATTTCTGACTCTATATGAAGAATAAACCAGTGCAGTGGTAGTCCCTTTCTTTTAGACAGAGGGATAAGAGAAAAGTTAAATGATATCAGAAGAAATCTTGTACTAGCAGGGTAACTTTAGAACTGTGTTTTATATCTGACCTGATGTATTAAATCTGATTCTTTTGGTTCAGCTGCTGCTCCATGATTAGAGGCTAAAAGCCTTATACTTAACTGCATGACCAAATATAGTAGACTGCTTCTCAGAAAACTATCTCTCACCATTTAATTTGTCTCACTTATCCCTCCACTCTGTCACTTTTGAAGTAACTACTATGATCATAGCAATGCCATTTTCCCTTCTATTTGGAAGCAAATAATGGTTCCACAGAAATATATCAGGCACTTAATACATAAGTGTTGGTCTTGCAAACCGAGCACTCCTTGAAGTATGTTCTAAGCTGTAGATATAAAGGTGCGGGAAAGTAAGCCTTTAGATGACTTAAATTTGTGGAATACAGGGCTAGCTTATGAAAGAAAGAACAGGGATGGATTGCAGTAAATGGAATAATAACAAAGGGCCTCTGCTAAGTTTTATATTACAGACATTGACACATTTTGATGGAAGAAAAACTCTTTCCATTTTAGTTACTTATAGGCAGCTATGAAATGTATATGAAATGGTGAGTAGTTCACCAAATCCAGTAAGGAAAATCCACATACGGCAGCAAATTCTGTAACTGCGGGTGCCATAACTGGATTAGACATATTGCAGATAGATACCTGTACTGTGTTGTACATCAGGTGTGATATGAGTGTAATAATCTTAGCTGAATTGCTGCAGGACCATATTTCATGAAATCTTGAAGGCCAATCTAGCCCCAAAATGTATTTCCCATCAGATGCTTATAAGCACAACTTATGAGTAATAGATGATAATAGTTGACGTACTATTTATCTCATCTTATTTATCCAAATACATACAATTTCAGTAGGAATCATAAAAATCTGCTTCTGTAGTGTGTTTTGGCAGTGCATTTTTACGTAGAAAAAAAATTCCAAAGAAATCCAATGAAAAAAAATTCTAAACTAACTGGGAAAGATAAATATTGCCCTAATCTTATTTTTAAAAAAAATATAAGTAGTGCTAAAGGACCAATTTTGGCTTTCTTTAATCTTTAAAAAGTCATGGGTGTTTATGGCAGAGCTTGGTTCTTTACAAAGAAGTATTTTCCAGTCCCAGCAGAATGTGGAAAGACTACAAGACTACACAATGTTTCATGATCAGCTGATCATTCCAGGATGTGCAAGCCTCTGGACAAAGAACTAAGCCTTTTCTAAAGGTTAAGCAAAATTGAAATAAATCCCTTGGCTATTGTGCATGTTTTTAAAAATAAGTGTAATCATCCAGCTCATCAAAAAAAAAATTGATGGAAGGGGAAATATTACTTGAACCTTATTTATTGCTGCCATTTCTCCATCATGGATTCCTCTTGGGTCAAAATCCATAAATCTGTAGTAGAATTCCTTTACACCCTTCCCTATGTATTAAGTCCAAATGAGAGACATGTTGTTAAATTCAGTTTTGTATGTTGGATTTTAAGAATGAAGAAAGCATCAGTGGAAAGGACAAATTATAATTTTCAAGATGGGAGGAGGTATGGGAAGGAATGTAATCTTTATTTCATCGTAACGGTCCCTGAGAAAATTCCTCTGTTAAAGTTATATTTGCATAAAAGTATTTTCCCTCAGTGTAAATACTGGTTTCAAACAATTGATTTCTCTAGAACCGAAACAAAGAAGAAAGGGTAGAAATCACTATTTGGTGCTTTCCCCCATTATGGTTATTATTACAACTCCCCAGCTGACATTATCTGCATCATATAGATGTTAATTGCAAATAGATATTAATTTCATATTTTGTTTGGCCCTCAGAGTTTCAAGCATACATGACTCAACAGCTTGAGTGTATGAATAAACAGCCTACCTTTCCCAGAACTTGGGTAAACATTGAAAAATGTGAATAGGTAGCTATTAACGAAATCTCTAATAACTAACTAGAGAGGAAATCAAATTAAGAAATTAATAATAATAATAATAATAATAATAATAATAATAATAATAATAATAATAATAATAATAGTAAAGTTGGAAGGGACCTTGAAGGTCATCTAGTCCAACCCCCTGCTCAGGCAGGAAACCCTACATCATTTCGGACAGATGGCTGTACAGTCTCTTCTTAAAAACTTCCAGTGTTGAAGCATTCACCGCTTCTGGAGCCAGGTTGTTCCACTGGTTAATTGTTCTAACTGTCAGGAAGTTTCTCCTTAGTTCTAGGTTGCTTCTCTCTTTCATTAGTTTCCATCCGTTGCTTCTTGTCCTGCCCTCAGGCGCTTTGGAGAATAGCTTGACTCCCTCTTCTTCGTGGCAGCCCGAGATATTGGAACACTGCTATCATGTTCCCCCCCCCTCGTCCTTCTCTTTGTTAAACTAGACATACCCAATTCCAGCAACCATTCCTCATATGTTTTAGCCTCCAGTCCCCTAATAATCTTTGTTGCTCTTCTCTGGTTTCTTCCAATCACTCCAAATGTCAAATAACAACCAAATTTGAACTGTTTCTTCTGCAAAGTCCCTGTATACAATATTCTTTCTTGGCTAATAATCAAAATGTTGACTCTCATCATATAAGCTGCAATATATGAGAGTGCATGAGGTAGTAAATACAAATTGCAAATGATTCTAGTTCTAATTGAATTTAAATTTAATCAAAGTTAGTTTTTTCTCTGATGCTGCAATTATTTTTGGAGTGCTGTTTCTGATTTACCATCTCAAGGATAAGTACGGCCCTTAGATTGAAAAAGTTTCTATGCTGCAAATTAATGGATATCGGACTTCAAGTACAGAACTACCCTCTAACAATTTTTTTGTAAAGTAGAACTGAATATGATAGGCTTCCTTAGATTTTGTTTGAAATGTTGCTAGTTTCACTTTCAGTAAGGGAACACACAATTTGCTAAACAAAACAAAAATGGAGAATTATAAGAATTGATAGAGTTTCTTGCCTAAGCAGGGGGTTGGACTAGAAGACTTCAAGGTCCCTGGCAACTCTGTTATTCTATTCTATTCTATTCTATTCTATTCTATTCTATTCTATTCTATTCTATTCTATTCTATTCTATTCTGGAATAAAGAAGATAAATTGGAACTATATATTCTACTGCTTCACATACTATCAAATACATGATGATGATGATGATGATGATGATGATGATGATGATGATGACGACGATACTTGTTCAGCCACAGACTTGAGTACATTTCCTGGAAAAGGTCTTATATTTCTAGCTGAATTCTGGAAAAAATATGATAGGTCTTCATATACAGTATGTATTTATTTAAGGGAAAACATTCAGGTCTTATACCAGCAGTTTAACATTTTTGTGCTATAATTTGATTAGGTGGAAAGGTCTACATAGTAAGTAATGCGATACTTACTTTCTGTTGATGAGTATATTTAACTTTTCAGGTTTTGCAGAGCTTTACTAAGGGAGAAACCTTTGTGAAGGTTAAATATTTGTACACTCTGACAGTAAGATATGTGTTCTATAAATATATCACTTATACTATTTATGTCTCATTCTGTGTAGACTAGAGCAAAAGTATTACTCCATAATCAAACTTATTTATAGTTTAAGACACCAAGGAAAATTTAACATTAACTTCTATGAAATCTGCAGTTGACGGATCCCCTGATATGAAAAATATACCACAAGTGATACATATTTATGGGAGCTAGAAACAAGATATATTAAATTCTGAATCAGAAACAAGATATATCAAATTCTGAATTAATTCCAAATTCTTTTTTTAGTGATATTACCACAATCAGGAAAAAAAATTCTAGGAAAAAAAATCCCCATACAGTGCTTTTTAGGAGTGTTTGATATTTAATTCTAAGAATTTCTACTTCTATTAGTTTAAATTCTGAAAATTGATTAGATCCCTCTAACCTTTTAAACTCCAAACTCCATTTTTTAAAAATATGTCCGACATGACTTTCAGAATTTTAATAATATTTGAAATAATCAGACATACATTTCAATTCTCTGATTTTCTTTAGTAACTTACTTCACCTTTAGAGTCTGGAAGCGAAATGGTTCTTGAGCTATATATAGCAGTACATTTTCTTTGAAAATCCAATTTAAAACTAAGTGAATTCTGTAAGTGTAATACAAACATCTATAGATTGCACATGGATGGAAATGCCTGTTTCATCATCCACAAAACCACATAAGGCTTTAGGCAGTTGAGATTGAAAAAAGAGGACAGTAACAAAGTGAGGCATCTGGAACGTTACAGAATGTGAATCGTGAAGAAGAAAAACTTATACTTGTGAGGATTAGAAACCAGTTTTAAAAAGCTGATCATAGATCATAGATCAAAACTCAGCATCTATTTTGACATTACTTTCCATGTTTGCTGTAGAAAAATCCTCCAGTGCAGATAACCTATGTATGTGGTCATAATAGGGTAGTTATTTTTCATAGGATGGCAATGTTTGTATTTCTTTTCTCAAAGACTGGACAGATTTCAGATTGCTTTATCCTCTCCTTCCAATTGGAAGCTAAAATACATGATCTGAAAGTAACTGCAAAATCTTGCAATTAGAAACAAAAAGTCTAGGATTCATGTTGAGAAATAAGTCTGCTGGGGCAAAATCCAGGTCTGGCTATCCTAAACTTTCTGTTCCTATTGGCAAATCATTGAGAGGCAGAAGTTTCTATGCTGGGATTATAGCAACTGTGCCATTGCTTGGCATGGAGTTTAGTGGGCATTAGAACCCAGTGATAGTTAAGTATGTTTTTAACATTGCATCAAGCAGGAAACAAATGTACATTCTAAGCAGAATTATGAACAATTGATATCGTCCCCCATCACATATGTCTGCTACTTGTAATGTATGATTTATGTGTAAGCCAAAGGTATATAATTTTATACATGAAGCCACTCTTGTTCAAAATAGTACCATTTTGATCCACAGTACCTTTTGCACCCTTGTATCACAATGATTGATAACTGAGACAGCTCCACCTGGGGCCTTATTTAGTGTTAAGCAAGCTATAAAAGCTTTAAAAATCTGACCACTTAAAATATATATAGATAGAAAAAACTCCTTTTCTTTCCTTCTTCCCATCTTTCCAATAGATCCTTTCTTCCATTAATGGATATTTCAAATCTGGAAAGAATTCAAGAAACACTAGGATATTAAAGGAAACATCCATATGTATCAGTAGTAATTATGCTCTGCTTTGGGAGTTGAAGGCCCTTGAATAACAAGCCTATTTCCATGGATGGCTACAAGATTATAAACATAAAATTTATAAGTGGAATGGGAACATTTGGTTTATTTTCTCTCCTTTTTACAGTCACTGCTGCTTAAATTGAAAACAGTGAAGGGTAGCAGATCCAAGCAACAACCTGAAGATTGTAAACATAATAATTCATGTATTACGGATGGGATATGGTCATATAATCAGTAAATTCATTTAGCTTACTCTGGTTTCACCATTAACTTTCTATTTTCTCATTTCATTGGCATCTCCCTGCCCAGTTTATGTCTTTCCTCAATACTTACTGTGCTATAAAGCAGAAGCAAATATCTTGAAGGGTAAATAAAGAGGTAATGAGTCTACAAAAATGTTATTGAGGTACATTAACTCCTACGTGCTGTCCTTTAAACCTTTCCCTCATCCAGGATTCATTTTTATGGTTTAAGCAGGATCTCGTATCAAATTCTACCCAGCAGTTTTGACTTTTAGCTGGGATCTCTACTGCAAAATCTTTACAGCAGAAAGAAGATCCACTATGAGCTGTCAGACAAAAGGACATAGAGATTTTTACTACATTTTATTCAGAATGAAAGTGAATTTAAACAATTCCCTAAAAGGCTTGTCTTTGCACAACTATTTTCTTTTTTCCCAGTGTACAAATTGAAATACTCAATTTGGTTTGATGCTATTATTTCTATGACCTGCTACTCCAATAGTTTTTTTCCCTTCTTATCATTGCTGTCTGGATTATTCATCTGAGTAGTCCCATTTGATGAAAGTTCACAATGAACATGATAACATCACAGTGCTATTTAGTACATTGAATGACAGCAACCAAGTCCATTGAGACTAAAAGCCAGCTCTAACTATTACGAGATTAATATTTATTTTCATAATAAGTTATGAAAATCCTTAAAAGAAGGAGTATTTGAAATTGGCAAATACAGTATGTTTCCAAAATTCTGTGAGAGATTCCTAGATCAGTCCTAAAGGAAGATGTTGAGGTTATAGATTGTGCAAGGGCCTGAGAGGTGTTTGTTTATGACTTTCACTGGATAAAAATGCATTTCTGAGTTACTACTCTTCCGTACTATATAGATAAAAGATTTTTTAAAAATTATTTTTTTTTTAGATTCAACCCTGAAAAATACTGATGTAATCACAGCAATTGCAAAATGTTGAAAATAGTGGCAAGGCTGACAAAAGCTTTATTCAGGTGATACAAGCAACTACAAAAATTACCAAGTTCTGAATAATCCTCCATGGTGGGTTCTATGATGATGTAATTTGCAGTGAGAAAACTTCATATAAAGGAAAACAATGTTACATACGTTTGAAACGTGATTTGGGATTGCCTGGAAGCATTCAAGACATAATGCTTTTCAAAGAGAAGCTTTAGAATTGCAGTGTCCTACTGTATTCTTTTTATCCAAGAAGCTTCTTCAGTTCTGACTAAATATTGGGGAAGAAATTTCTTGAATGAGAAGCAAAATGTTTTCAAGAAAAAATCCCAAGAAAGTTTAGTTGTCTTTGGAAATAGCACCCTTGGGTCAATAAATTAGATGTATTCTGTATTATTATGTATAACTTGGATAGACTTTAAAGGTGGCAGCAGATGGTGATGTGTATATGAAGTTAAAATTTGAAGAAGCATGAAATATAAAATGCAATTCCATTCTCAGACAAATACTATTGTAGTTTGCAAAGTGTAGATTATGTCTATGTGCTTCAAAATAAAACCCAAATAAATATTTCAGCATTTCTAATACATTTAGCTCTATAATTTAAGCATTCTTTATAAAAAAAAATTGAATCAGTCACCCTAAATTGCAGCATTTTGAATGCGAACATGGCATTCCTTTTTTTATTCTGATCATTATATACCCACCTGTTTTTTGTCCAACTTGAAGATATATTTGGCACTGCATTCCAAGCTGATGGTAGTATATATTGTTAAGGTATTTAAATTATAACGTATTTGGAACCTTTATTCAATATTTGCCATTTAAAATCTGCAATTGAAATCTACATTCTAAAATATATCTTTTATCCTCCCTTCTCCACCTATCCAGATAACACTTCCACAACCACATTCTAACCAGAACAAAATAATTGTTGTGGAAATACTAGTTGTCTCTATAGCAAAATACAGCACTTGAATTATGGAACAATGTAATTTCTTAGCAACAGAAGCTCTTTCCTTGGAAAACACAAGTTAGTTCCTGTGGAGAAGAATTTATTCTTTATATAAAAAGAATAAATTTTATTCAGGAATAAAATATGTTGAATGAGAATGTTAACAAAATCAATTTCCATGTAATAGAGGATCTCTGTTCAGGTAGTATCCTGGTATTATTACAGGGACTGTCACCATTACATAATGAGATTCATGTTCCCAATATCTGTAGATATGAATACATACAAACACATATGAACACATGGACATGATCAGTGTGATTGTAGCCAGGTTGGAAATTACTTCTCATGCTTCCCTGCCATGGTAAGTTGCTACCATCAATACGTGGAAGCAAATTTTAAAAGCAGGAAAACATGGCAATTATTGTAAAAGAAATACATATCCATTAACCCCCCCTCTCTCTCATCTATCTATCTATCTATCTATCTATCTATCTATCTATCTATCTATCTATCTATCTATCTATCTATCTATCTATCTATCTATCTATCTATCTATCTATCTCCAACTACAAGTCTATGCACATTAAAACATGTCCATCCACATCTACTTTTTCTTGATATTATTATATTTCTATGGTGTCAAACAAATGTTCCTTCTCCTGGGTTAGCCAGGAGGTGTTATTTTTCTTTGCATTGGACCAAAACACCACTAATAAAGTCAGTTGAACCTTGAGCATACTTCATTGGGTGCCTATGCAAAAATGAAATGTTGTGCATCATTTTTAACAGTAAGAATACTTTAACCATTCAACTTGTAAACAACCATCTGGGCTGATCTGATCAGCACCACTTGCCAGGCTGCATTGGAAATGGTGCTATATATAGAGTTCCTGGAGTTTTATTTAATAGGATGGTACATTTGATCCTAATGCACCATCTCAAAACTAATGAAGCAGAAAAGATCTTTATCTTGTGTGAAAGTTGCAGTTATTGGCAACCATTCAGTAAAAAAAAAAGAAAGTAATTGCACATTCTTTGTAAGATACTGTATTGCTAACTGATTTCAGTGCAAGGCTTGGATGATTTTCATTCGGAGTTAATCAGGCAATGGACCATATATGTTCCAAATACATCATTTCTAACTGCTCTCCAATATATTGACAAATACAATTGCTAGAGGTGCTAGTCTCATTTCTTTATTTTTTTTCTTGTGGTTCAGCTTTATATTGTAAGATAAAATATATAAAACTAAAATACATGTAGTCCTTGACTTACGGTTGCAATTGAGCCCAGAATTATGGTTGTAAATTGTTCTGTCATAGGTTGAGGCATCACGTGACCAGACCTGATATTTTTTATATTTTTTGAGTGGTTAAGCAAACACCATGGTCATTAAGCAAATCCATTTTCCCCAATGGTTTTTTTTTGCCAGAAATTAGAAATAAATGTCAGAAACCGGGAAAACATATTTCAAATTGCAGTTATGTGACTGTGGGATCGTACAGTCATAAAGATGACCTGGTTGCCAAGCACCCAAAATACAATCACTTGGCTATGGTGTTTATATGTGTGTGCAGCTGAACAACTTCAAAAATGGATTGTAAGCAGCTCTGGGGAGGTTGATCAGTAACCATTTGGTTGTGAGTTGAAAACTACTTGCATGATGAAAGCATCTTGCCATTGTTTAATTACATGCAAAACTGTGGACTATTTTTCTTATTAAATTTAGAGCTTAGAAAAATATTTTTCTTCTTGAAAGAAAAGTTATTTTTACATAATTTTAAATCTTCTATATCAGACATGTCAAACTTGTGACGTCACGTGACATCACGCGACATATTGGGACTGTTTTGCCATTGCCAGTAATGGGATGGGCGCGGCTTCTGCTTGACACGTCCGGCCCACGGGCCGGCAGTTTAACACTGCTGTTCTATATATTCAACCTCTCATTTTCCATATCAAACCCACCCCTTGGTTTGTAATATCTTAATTTTCAGTTGCATATCTCTGTTGGTTCATACAATCTGCTCAGCATTTGTGGCAAATCATTCAATGTTTCAGTGAAGAACATAGGGTCATCTTCATACAAAAATACATGTGTTCATGTCCTCACACTGGTCTTTGACCAAAATAAACTTTGACAATATTTATGTCTATAATCAGTGCACATCTAATGTCACATATTCTTTTTTTATAAATATTTTATTAATTTTCTAATTTAACAATGATAAATACTTAATAAACAACGTGTTGTCTGGGTCCATTAGTAATTCAGTGGTGCATATTAACTTTCTCAGTCTAGTTCCAATACTACACCATCCAGTGCTTACTTGATCTTCTCTTCTTCTGGTGGTATGCATTTTTCCACACTGGGCAAATACAATTCTTGTTACCGTTAATACATATACAATTAAATATAAATATTTTCATCACATTTTTCTGGTATTGTACATAATATCAATGTCAGTTTATAATATCTTTTCTAGCCAAAACATATCTCAAATGCATTTGCACTTAAAATCCATTCGTTCAATCACTATCCTGTTTTTCCCACTTTTTAAAAAATTTAATTTCTCCTCAATGTTCAAAGTATCTCTATTGCTTATAACTTTCGCATAATAAATTATATTTGGGTAACCAAAGGCTTCCCTTATTCAAACTCTTTTAGAATTTTCATATTTCCCATCTCATAACAAAATATAATATACTAGTTACAAATCCTATCCTTCTAATTATAATAATACTTTTATTTCTAACAGTTATCTATTTTTTAAATCATATTCAAACATCTATTTAATAGTATACTATCCCATCTAATAGATCAAAACCTCTATTTTCTTCAGTCTTACTCTAGCTTTCTTCCTTTACCAAATAACTTTCCAAGTCAGTATGTTTGAATCATCAAGTAATTCTTCCTCTGTTTTTGTATATACTGTTTGGAATAAGGAAGAGAATTTGATTCAAGTATTTTTGGAAGAACATTTAACCCATTTATATTCATTAAACAGCCTCCATCTTTCTCCTTCAGTTTTTCTTTTCATTTCTTGTTTGTCAATATTCAGCATTTCTCCTAACAGCTTTATCATCCATTTGATCAGCTCTTCTTCCTTATCCTCAAATGTGTTCTGAGATCTTGACAAGATATCTTTTCAATTTCTGGTGTTACCACTGCACCTTCTAATTTTTCATTTGTCTGTATCTGTCTGTTAAGTCCTTTCTTTAGGTCCTCCATCTTTAGATCCATTTCTTCTAATTTTCCTTCTGTTTTCTGGAATACTAGTTCCTTCTTTGTAGTCATTGTCTGGATTTGTAAGTTTAGATTAGAAAATTGTTCTTTTATCTCATTTGCATTATTTTTAGTCTCATCATGAAATAAAAACAATTGTCTGCTGGATTGATTTCAACATAGAAAGAATTTATTTCTGAGATTCATTAACATTTTCTTGTTGGTATATCAAACTAGGAGCTTCAGAGACAGGTGTTAAAGATTATTTTTTTACCATTTAAAGCTAAGTATGGAACACTCATTTTGTTTTTGTATGTAGTCTTTATAGTCCAAAAGGGTCCCCTTTTGGGGACCAAGAGTTTTTTTTCCCTTTTCCAAGCTACAGTCTTCAAAAGTGAAAGTTTCCAAGGACAACCAAAGTCTTTTCTGAGTCTGGGCTTCAAGCCAAGTTCCTTTAATAATAAACTGTAGTGCCATAGTTCTCCACTAGATGTCATTAACGCCGTCTTCCAGCTTTTAAAATCCGAATTTATATTACAAACTTTTCAAGTCTCTTTTCTAAAAAAGTCTCAAAAATACTTTTAGTCCCCAAATTTCAAAGCTATATATCTGTATGAGTTCCAAATTAATTTTGTCATTTTCTGTTTTCCTCCAAGCAATTAGTTTGCCACTTTTCTTTTCCTGAGGGAATGGGGCAGAAATTCCCCTTCCCTCTCTCATCAGGGTGGATTCTTTGCTTTGGGCGTTTTTTTTCCAGGAAAAACTCTTAAAATCATAAATCTCATCCAGTTCTATCCATGTTGCTCAAAAGTTGCTCCTTAGTGCTTATTTTCTTCAGTTGTCAGCAGCTTGTGACTGGCCACACAAATGTGGCCAGTCTTTCCCCCGCTGGTTTGGAGGGCTTCCTTGGATCAAACAAAGGGGCTGCCACCCCTTCATGATCAATGAGGGTCCCCTCCTTCTTTGTCGCCTCTCTGGGGTGACTTTCGATCCTTTTTAGGGTCCCCAGCAGGGCAAAATTGAATGTGGAAGACGGAACCCCATCTTCCTGCACCCGTCACACCGCGACGCCTAACCGGAAGTCTATAATGTCACACATTCTATACATATTTACATATGAAATGTCACATACCTTTGCCTTATTCCCTGCTTAATGTTGACTTAAAATTGTCTTTTTAGGATTGATGAACAAACAGAAAAAAGCTATGGAAGATAATTTCAATGTATGATTACTGTGGCAAAATTACTACATACACAACAGTGGAAATATTTAGCATTACCCATCATAGAGGAATGGATTGTGAAATTGACAGAACTTGCTGAGAGGAACAAACTGACTGTGATTAGGGAAAGGACAATATGTACATTTACTGTTAACTAGAAACCCCTGATTGACGGTTTCTGTAAAAATAAAAAAAAATCACCTTGTGATATAAGATTTTGATGATTACACAGGATAGATTATAGAAAGAAGAGGATCATGATATAATTTTAAAGAGAAGGGTGTTAAAATATAATTTTACCTACAACTGCTGTGAAAAATATTGGAAGCTATTTCTTTATCTCTTTACTGTATCTCTTTTTTCTATTTTCTTTTCTTTTTCTGTTGCTTTTCATTTCCTCTGTTCTAATTTAGTTTATATAGTTCTTATTCTTGCTTTTAAAATGTTAATAATACACACTACACACACACACACACACACACAAAACACCAGAATTCTCTAGATTTCTGGAAGTTGCCAAGTTTGGGAAACTTGTTTCATCACTTTGCTACCACTGCAAAATTCACCTCCATCATCCCTCATGCTAGTTTTGGACTTTCCCCAGCCAAACTGGAGAATGATTTTTGTTGTCAAACCAATTCATACAAGATAAACTGTTCTGAAGGACCCAAGTCCCTCTTTAAATCAGATACCAGATAAAAATAATAAAACTTGCTCTGTTGCCCCTTTGCCAGGAAATGGAAGCCTGGCTCTTGGACCTACTGATTCTTGCTCCTTCAACCATATTAGTACATCCCCTTGATTTAATTTTTTTTTATTTGGTGAATTGGGTTGTGTTGTTTTCTTTCCTTTTAATGAGTCTGGATTTCTTACAGTCTCACAGTTCAGCTTGTTCCTGTGTTTTATTGTCAGCACAGGCCATAAACATGACTTCACTCCAAGTAAGTCCGTTTCTGCTGAGCTCTTTCCTCCAACAAGACGGATTTTCTTATGGTGATAATTATTGCTATTTGGTTACTACAATTTATATGTCATTCAGTGCAAATGAAGCTCTAAGTGGCTTACAGTTTAGTGCACACTTTAAAATAAAAACAACAATAAAAGAAATATATTAATTGGTTTAACAAATGTATATGAGATTTGATAGTAATGTTATTATTATACACATATAACTAAGCTTGTTACTAGATACACTATACAAATCACAATATGGCATATGCAAAACAAAATATACAGGCTATGTTATTCTGTAGTGAAATGACTTCTTGTCAATGCTGTCAGAAACAAATATGTACCTACAATCAGTGGTGGGATTCAAATACCTGAACAACTGGTTCTATTATGTGATGCAGGCCTGGGCCTCCGATGCCTAGAATGGACTTCCGGAAGTGGCATCATGCACTTCCGGTGGGCTATTCTAGGCCTGCGAGGCCTCCTCCAAGCTTCCAATGTCTAGAACAGACTTCCGGAAGTGGCATCAAGGCACTTCCGGTGGGCCGTTCTAAGCCTTGGAAGCCTCCTCCAGGCTTCCGATGCCTAGAACGGACTTCCGGAAGTGGTATCCATGCATGGGAGGCCTCCGAGGCCTAGACTGGACTTCCAGAAGCCAGCCAGTTCTCCGAATTCAGGTAAATTTAGCTACCACTTCTCCTGAACCAGTGAGAATCGGCTGAATCCCACCACTGCCTGCAATTTGTTAACTGTGCTGGTACTCTCTTCAAAGCTTCTGAGAAATTAAACCTGGCAACAGATGTCACATTCTTATTTATTGCCTCTGTTCAATGGAATGAAATGACCACAACTAATTGCTGACCACCGTATAATTATAGTTGATCAACTTTCTCCTTGTCTCAATTATTTTTATACATTTCTATTATGTTCTATAATAATGCTGGACAAATATCTGTTACATTGTGCATGATATTGATATTCTCTGAGTCTATTTCGTGCTTTGGCCCTTATGGTTAATGGAATATTTACTGTTCCATGTTTTTAAACTCAATATTCCTTATATGTTCTTTAATTCTACAGTCTATGCGGCTTATACAGGCTGTTTAATATAACAGATATGAATCTATATTTTATATCTAAAACTTTCCTTTCTACAACTATGCAACAAGTCTAGTTCTATAACCTAAAATCTGATATAATATACTCAACTTGGTATCATATTTATGCAAATAAAAACCAACAACCCAATATAAATATTTCAAAGTATTTTATGTTTTCAGCTTCCACTAGTTTCTACAGAAGAATAACATGCAGCATAGCAATAACATAATGCCATTACAAGATAATGACAGGGTGTGATTTCAAGTTGAATAATTTGAGGGATGATTGGAAATGTTATCTGAATACTGATATGGTATTATAAGTTATTGTCTTTGCCTTCTGCAGATCGTATGTCAATTGTGGGACATGAAGAAAAGTATCCAGTTGTTTTGGATATTATCCAACATTGTATTTCTCTTTCTTGATTCCAATATTTGTTTAATCGTATTTCTGATGACCTTCTGTAGTCGCTCTGGGAGATCACCTACAAATGGACTTGTGACTAATATGTTCATCAAAGGGGGTTCCCACATGTTTAAAAAAGCTCCTGGGAAATTCTTGATGCATCAGAAGTTCCAAAGTGAAGGTCCTTGTGTGATATCTATCTATCTATCTATCTATCTATCTATCTATCTATCTATCTATCTATCTATCTATCTATCTATCTATCTATCATCAGCAGTATTGGAATCCACTGCTGATAAGATTAGCTTGATCAAATCTGATAAAAATGTTCTTTGGTTCAAAATTTGCATATCCATTCCTCTATATAATACCCAGAAGAATCAGCTTTTTAAAAGCCCGTATCTTTCTTCCTATTAGATAATGGGTGAGTTGCTTTGAGGAAGTAGCAGAGCAAAAACTTTGTAAACAGTAAGACACAAGTTCTACCTTCAACTTTTCTAGCTGGGTTAGGAAAGTATAAACAGAATGTGAGATACAGCAACAATCTGGGAGTGTAAACTAGCTTCCTATTATACTTCTAAATAAGTATGCTTCAAGGAAGCAATCTAAGCTTCAAGGGAAAAATAATTCATTTATTGTAAATTAATCATTATGTTTCCATGCATTTTTATTCCTCGTATTTAAAGTTAAAAGTAATACACATGGTTAAAACAACAATTTTGTTTTTTAAAGTTCATTTTCCATTATCCTGACATGACTGTCAACCTGGTGGAACCACTCTTTAGAATGAGCTGAACCGAGCAACAAAAGCTGGATATCAGTAAAAGCTGCTCCAAAAGCAGCAACCTTTTAGATGTGTGATTAAAACACACCCACCTCTGCAAGATTCCATTTCTGATGGTGCTCCAGTGAGTACAGCGAAAAAATCTTTTCACATTTTTTATCTCATCCTCTCTCTTTTTCTGTCTGAAATCTCCTTCCGTTTGTCACACATAGCTGGTTCTTATTTAAGACTGACAGGTGGTCAAAACTGCAGCAGGGGAGAAAGTCTAAAGTAGTCAGAGTCCTTAGCTGATAATAATTGCTCTGCCATGTTTTACAAAGCATAATTCATAGAAATAAAAACCTCTTGGAGATGCTCCTGCTACCCAAGAACATATAAATAAAATATAAATGATGAAGACAAGACATGTTAATTACATATAGTGGAATAGACTCATCTGAAAAAGCTTGGCTGTCAGGTCTAATCTGAGGCTTGGTAATGATTTACAGCTTTTTATAGTTTATGGAAACAAGCTGGAAAGGCCTGATACTAGTGACAAGGGAAAGGTCAACATGCTTTAGGAAACTGGCCAGGGGGGTCATCAAAAGGCAGGCCCATCGTAAATGCTCAGATAAGCAGGCAATGTGATCTAGCGATTAGCATTTTCAATTACAAGGACAAGAGGCACCAGTTCAAATGTCTGTTGGGTCAGGAAATTCATTGACTACACTCAGGCAAGTTCCTTTTTCTTAGCCCAGCCTAATTTAAAGGTTTGTTGGGAGGACAGAATGAAGGCAAGAAGCATGTACACCATCATGAGCTCTTTTGAGTATGAATAGTGGAATATATATTAAATCAATTAAATAAGGAGGAGCCATTAAATAAGGAGGAGCCATCTTTTCGTACCTGCACTTATGTGTGGCTGAATACAAAGTGCTCTGGCAAACCTGTTAAGTTCAAAAGGGGCCATTTTCCAACAGGAGAGAAGATTTGCTTACTTTTATTTGAGTTCTTCCCACTTGGTAACTTTTTCCCTATTTTTCTTGCCCTTCAAACTGCCCTATCTCTGAAGTTCCTTAAAAGGCAATCAGGGAACCAAAGTTCATAGAAAGATTTGAGGCAGGATTTGTATCCAAACTCTTTGTCAGAATTCAGAAAGCTCATATCACCCCATATTCAGAATTAGCATGGTGTAAAACAGAAGGATTAGCAACATGAAATGGCCATGTCATGTAGAGTATGTGGGAAATCATATAGTAGCAAATTGAACTACTGTGATATATTGGCTTCGGGAACATCTATGGAAACTAACTACACTTATTCACTGCATTAAAAATAATATAGAAATAAGCAAAGATTGTCTAACACTTTGAGGTCTTGTTAACATGATCAAGGCTTCCCTTCAGGCAAGGTGCAATGGCTCTTTCACCAACAGATATTATATGACTGATACTTTATGTAGAAACCATTTGATAGGTATTACTTGTTCCCTGTTTATCTTTTACCAAGCTCCTGAGAAGGAAACTTAGTCGATTCTAGGGATTGCGTGTATCAGGGTTGGACAATTTCAGGGAGCTGGAAGATTATCAATATGCATTTCAATGATGTCCTATGAGCTGCATTCCAAAAAATAAGTGGGCCAAGGCAGAGAAGTGGGTGGGATCAAGATGATACGGTAATTACCGTATCATCTTGATCCCACCCACTTTCAGTTTTTATTCAATACTGAAAGTGGGTGGGATCAAGATGATAACAGTAATTTGATTTTTTTTCTTTTCCTCAATTGTGTCTCATTCTGAGACTGCCTGAATACATTCCATACATTTCACTGTGTGAGAGCTGAGCAGCCATAATTAAATCTATTTAATAAATTCTATAATATAAAATTTTAATTATATAATTAAATTTAGTTAAAACCATTAGTATCATCATTGCTAATATATTTTTATAAATCTTTTCCATCATATTACAAATGACAACTGAGTAACTTTTGGGGGATGTTGAGACTTTGTAGGAGATTGGATGGTACAACTTGGGTATAGAGTGAAAAGGGGGAATCAGCCTAGAATCCCTATGTAGCCACAAGGGAACTAAATCCAATCCCCCTTGAGTACCATTGTCCCTTATCTAACTCTAAGCAGCTGCCAAGTATTACATGAGAAGATTGCTGTCCATAGGCTTTTAATAATAAACCAGTTTAATTGGACCTTTATGTGTGGACCTGGATTTTTGTGCATGAAAGACACCCCCCCCCCAGCTAAGGCTTTTGGGGATTACAAACTGTTTTGTAGGCTCACATTGTGCATTTATCGTCTAAAACATTTTCTTTTTTTAAGCTGTATATGATCCTTATAATTACATTCCAGTGTCCACTAATGATTCTCAAGGATGCATATTTGATTTGCTTGTTGTGCCCATATCCTGCCCAGTGTTGTGTCCTTTTATTCTCACATCAATATTGTGAAGTATGCTAGGCCAGGAGATAAAGATTTGCCTATAAGACATGCAGTGAACCTCCATGGTAAGCAAGAGGTTCAACTTGGATTTTCTTGTATTAACACAGTAATAGTTTTAGCAATCTGCCATTTACCTCATGAGAAAAAGCAATGACATACATACCTCTGGGGGAGTAAGGGAGATGGGTGGTTCTTAAATGTGATAAAATAAGCAAATAAATAAAATTAAATAATAAAGAAATAAAAATTAAAAATATACTTATTCTGGGAGTAATCCTACTATTTTCTTACCCTTTCATTAGCACTTAACAGAAGCAAGGATTCTATCACAGATTAATTCACTTTTATCACAAAAAGGATTTTCATTTGCAAGCTATGAATTTTATAGTAGCAAGAATGTGTCCAAGCAAGCTAGTTTCAGAATGTTAGTAATGTGGTGAAGGGGAAGTTGATGTAAAGGAAGTAAGTCTCCTTTAATTTTTATTTTAACAAAAGACACCACTGGTTTGTTTTGTGGGTGCTTCCTGACTTTCCTTTAAATGTGTTGTGGTTTGTGAGAGAGCCTGTGGCATAAAGATAAGCAGTGGGAAAGTTCTGCCTTTTTCATTCTTCATGGCAAGTTGTTGCTAAAGGGCACAGCAAGCGGAGCCAGTAAAAAAGTGGTAAGCCTGTTGGTTAGCTGTAATGATATTAAAGGACACTATTTTGTATATGATAGCAGCAAGTAAAAGAGATACACCGGAAAGGATTGTATCAGTGAAAAAAAATTATTTGCAAGCCTATTTTTCACGTTGAGTCATGTTTTGAACTTATAACTTGCCAGGCATAGCCACAAATGTTAAAAGAAAATAGCTAATCAAGAAGAACTAATTTAATTAGGCTGCACAGTGAACAGCAACACACAACCTTCAAACTGTAATTATTTTGTCTTAGTCTATTATCACTCATTACAGTAGGCTTGGATATGGAATTTAAAGGCTCATATGCTGCCAAAATAGATCCACTATTGCACAAAATTCTGTCAGTTGGTGTTTGAGCACATCTTTTGTAGGCTAAATTTTCCCAGTTCAATATTTGGCATCTCTGGAAATTTTGGAATGAAGATGCTGGAAAGGCTAACAATCACTCATATCGAGGTTTTTAATTACAATTTCCTTTCTCCCTGACTAGAGACTGTGATGCCTATAACTGATGGAACTATAATCCCAGGCCCATTGGGATGAACTGAGCTATATACAGTAGTACTAAAAAAAGAAGCAAATATACAAAGTGTGGTGCATTAGTTAAGATGCAAGTCAAGAAGAAAATAGCCTGAAGTTCTACCCTCAATCATGGAAAGTCAATGGGCAACTATAGGCCAATTTCTTACTTTTAGCTCAACCTACCTTACAGAATGGCTGTTGTGGGAACAAATAGGAAAAGTGAAGACTATGTATCTGTATTGAGCTCCTGTTCAAAAAGTGGGATATAAAACTAATGAATAAACTAGGAGCCATGTTAGGTCAACTCAACAGGGAAGGGTGGGAAAAAAGGATGATTGACATTTTCTGTTTATAAGGGGGGTTCTTTTTTACAAGTGGACAAAAAATATGGAGGGAGAGAGACCAACTTAGAATAATTTTTTGAATAAAAAATAAAAAAGAGATGCAGAGAAAAACAAAAATGAATACAATATATAGGAAAATTAGGATACTTGCAGTAGCTCATGATATGCATTCTGTGAGGTAATTTCTCTTAGTGATTATCAGTATCTCTAAATAAAGATACTTATGGGCAAATCTCTTCATATTTTATCCAGGTTGACAGGTAGGTATCAGGCCACTTAGCTACCATAGGATTAAACCATCTGTCTTGCTTTGGTTGCTATTGTTTTGACAAATTCAAATATTTCTCTAAGAGAAGACTGCATTAGCTGTGGTAACATTTATGGCCATGACCACAGAGATGCTGAGATGATTGAAATCTTCCTTTTAAAATAAATCTGTGACATGATGACATTGCTACACTACCATAGTGGTGCTTTTCAGGCATGGTTAATGTACCAGTAGAAGTTTGAGGAAATCATTTCATGGTGGCCAAAATGCTAGTAGCCAGGATCTCACTTCTTGCAACAATTATATCTTTCAATGATGCAATTGGGGGATCTTTTGAGGCCATTTGGTAGCATCCATGTAAATGCTACATTACCGTTGGTCATTTTAGGATTAGGAAGGCACAAGACATCATGGTTCATTTACCTCTGAAAAATACGATCTATTCAGAATGTCAGAAAGATTAAATTTGATTTATGCTGTTAATCAGTGGAGCTTAAGACAAAAGAAGATAGAGCTTGTTTGTTCCCTACAAAAACTTCTTATGAATGGATTGGTTTTAAACAATAGCAATCAGGAGGTATAATATATGTGGATAAAAAATAATATGATTAAAACAAACATTTTATTCATTTTGATTTCAGCCTACAGCTCTAGAATTTAATATTGTCTCTGCAGATTCACAGCAGCTGAAATTTGAAATCTTAAATTTGAGGAGCCTGATAACACCATGTAGTTTTATTTAAAATACTATTTTTTCAGATTTCATTAGGTTTTCTATTTTTGAAAGGAGGTTTCAGGACCACAATTACCACTAACTTTTTCCAGTTAGTAATAAATCCCAAGAATGTCAAACCTGCTTCTATTAAAATACGATGCTAATTATGTCTTACTTAAAGAACCCAATTCTTCTCCTGTAAATATATTTTTGCTTATTTATTATAATATTAAACAGTCCATTAGCAATAACTACTAGGATGACCATAGTGATAAATTTTCCACAAACATAAGACTGCTGTGGGGTACAACAAGGCTTTTAACATTCTAAGTATTTGTCTTTATAATTTGCTTGTCCCAGTTTTACATATTAAGATCTCAGTCATCAGGGTTGTCTACACAAGACAATAAATAATAATAATAATAATAATAATAATAATAATGATGATGATGATGATGATGATGATGATGATGATGATGATGATGATGATGATGATGATGATGATGATGATAAAGTTGGAAGGGACCTTGCTCAACCCCCTGCTCAGGCAGGAAACCCTATACCATTTCGGACAAATGGCTGTCCAGTTTCTTCTTAAAAACGTCCAGTGTTGGCGCATTCACCGCTTCTGGAGGCAGGTTGTTCCACTGGTTAATTGTTCTAACCGTCAGAAAGTTTCTCCTTAGTTCTAGGTTGCTTCTCTCTTTGGTTAGTTTCCACCCGTTGCTCCTTGTCCTGCCTTCAGGCGCTTTGGAAAATAGCTTGACTCCCTCTTCTTTGTGGCAGCCCCTGCCAGAAGGATGCAGTTTTGGTAGCAGCTTCATATCCATCATCTTGATTTTTTTGACTACATCCTGGGACAACCCTGTCACCAAAAGGAAAAAAGATGAGAATTAACCAATGCCCCAATCAACTGCCATGCTTAAGGGAAATAACTCAGAATGTGGTACATTATTAGCATCTAGAAATGTATCAACAGTTTCCATCCAATTTACAAGATTAAAGGGTAAGCTATATTTTAGAGAGGAGAGCAAACCAGGCAATATCATATTCTGTAAGAGTGTTACTGTTTTGCATTTAGGATTAAATGGAATCTTTTTTTTATTTTTTTGGTTATAACAGTGCCCCCCACCACAACTCATAGTGACTACAAACCCCCAATTTATTACACCCTGTGAGCTAATTGCACATCACGCCAGCCTCGCGAGTCTGTCATGCATAAAGTTATGTCCCATTCAGAAGCCTGACAGCCCATGGATAAAAGCTGTTCTTCAGCCTGTTGGTACGGCTGGCTATATTTCTGTATCTCCTACCCGATGGTAGGAGAGTAAAGAGGTACCAACCAGGGTGCGAGTCATGTCTACTTAGAAATAGAAACAATTTTCAGGACACTAACTTCCAACCAGTGCATGGGATTACAAAGTGCATAGAACTGCTCTCATAAAATATACAGTCTGAATAAAAATAAATAAATCCAATTTCCTTTGTTGGGAATATTCACTGATTTTATATCTGTATATACATAGATTATTTTACAAGTTGTTTAGGTAATATGTACTTGGTAGAATACTATATATATATTTTCAGAAAAGAAAACCAATTAATCTCAAATCTGGTTCCCCCCCAAAATTCCCAAGCAAAGTATTGACTTACTAGGAAATATGGGACATATCTAAAGGAGAGAAAGGGACATATCTAACAAGGAGAGAAAGGTCAAGTTAAGCCATTCTCCATAAGTCTTCTCTAGGTCTTACCTTGACCTAAGGAAGACTACTCAGTCTTCTCTAACCTAATGCCTCCTAAATATGTTGAGACTACAACCCCTACAATTCCCAGGAAATTTTACCCTTGGTTAGGAATTAAGGCTGGGGGAGAGGAAAGCTCTTTTATAAGAATTAAACTCTTCATAGGCAGATTAGGCTTGGAAATCTTTTAGTAGCAATCACCTGTATGATCTGCAGGTATTTTTTCCTGATATACTAACTAATACAAGAAAGAAAAGTACAGTCAGCTAAGTATCTAAGGCTTTGTTGCTATTAAATGTACATGACATAAATAATGTACACCAAGAGCATTCATACATTTTAAAAACTTTATAGGGAAAATCCCTAAAAACAGATGTGGGCTGCAAAATCCAGCAATGAGATGAAGAAAACTCTTGTGTTGTGAAGTGGTGGTCCATAGGATTTTTGCAACCCACATCTTGCAGCTCTTCTTAAAAGAGCATTAAAAGTAGAAAGGAAGCTTTGTGGGTCTTTACCATAATGATGTGACTTAAATTAGGGTTTATATAACTCTTGATTATATAATTCTCTCTGAGTAGCTATCACTGGCCCCAGATTATCCAGTTTTAGATGGCAGCTTTATTTATACTGCCCTGGGCATTTGATGGATTTTTTTTTAAAAAAAATGCTCATACAAACTGTACTTTTATTGAACCATTATAGAATCATATATCGGGACAGCTGTACTAATCAATCTAAATTAAAGATGCTGTTGTAGAATGAGCAGATAGTGAGTATTTTTTTCCTTGAGGAATCCAAGAAGTTCTACTACTGACTACCAGAGATTCCTTAAAGATACAAAATCTTGGATGAGGTGGCACTGCCCCAAACAGACCAGGTGCATAATCTGGGGGTTCTCCTGGACTCAAGACTCCTGTTCAAAGAGCAGGTGGCAGTCATGGCCAGGAGGGCCTTTGCACAACTGCAGGTTGTGTGCCAGTTACACCCTTTCCTGGACCAACAGTCTCTATTAACGGTCATTTGTGCCCAAGTCACCTTCCATCTTGACTATTGCAATGCGCTCTACATGGGACTGCCCTTAAAAAGCATCCGGAAGCTCTAGTTGGTGCAAAACACAGTAGCCCACATGGTTTTGTGCAGACTTCAGTGTGCACATGTATCACTTTTCCTGCGGGAGCTACATTGATTGCCAATTTGTTTCTGGGTACAATTCAAGGTGCTGGTTGTCACCTTTAAAACCCTTCATGGCTTGGGACCAGGTTAACTGAGGGACTGTCTCTTGCCGGTAACATCTAGAGCGAGGAGGCAAAGAAGGTTGCGGGCCCCGTCCCCTAAGGAGATACATCTGGTGGGACCAAGGAGAAATGGCTGCCTCTCTCTGGAATATCATCCCTATGGAAATTAGACTGGCCGGAACTCTAACACTCTTTCTGAAGGCCCTGAAGACATGGTTCTGCCAGCGGACCTGGGGAACCCATAGAGGGATTGATCCCATTAAATGGCTGGTATGGGTGTGTGTTATCATTGGGGTGGGGGGGAGGTGGGGGTTATTATTTTTATTACTTTTATTTTTATTTCTTTTATATTGTGCTTTTATGTCTCGTAAGCCACCTTGAGATGTCTTTATTTTCTAAATAAATAAACAAATAAATAAATAAAGTCATATTTAGGGATAAACAATGCACCCTCCTACTCATTGGCCCACCTTCCATTTTTATTGCTAAAACAAAAATGAATCCAGGCTATACACTGACTTCTCTTGCTTTTAGAAACCCAGCAAACAATTTAGACAGCCCGACTTTGCATTGTCTGCTATAATCTATTACTACAGTGAACCCTTGAAATGCCATCTGATTGGACATTTCACTTGAAAAGGCTATAATAATACTTAGTGCAAAATAGCAAATACTCTATTGTTTTTCTTCCACCATGACTGCTTAAAATAGGGGGAATTGATGCAATCATTTATTTATGATGCTACTGATGTGGCTGGACACCTGTTCTCATCATTCCTGTTATCATAACTCCAATCAGTAAATATGTAAAATAGTTTGTATAACTCATAAAAACACATTTTTTTGAAAATTATATTTCATAATATCAATCATAAACAGAAAATAAAGGAAAAATTATTTCAGGATATTTAAATACAAGAATAATCTTGAACACCTATGATTGTCTTTAACTAGCAACTGCTATTATAATGTATGAAATGCGTTTAGACATTGTATTCATATCCCTGTGCACTTTAGTCTGTTCAGGCTTTTAATTTATTGAGAATTTCTCGAAGGCGAAGCAAGATCTCCAAAGCATTTTTTGATACCTTGACTCTATCTTCCTCTACCAGCTGGACAAGTAATTCCTCTAGCAGGGAGTCTGTTTTAGTTATGTAGGCTTCCCATATGTTTAAAACTTGAAATTAGGGGTTGAGCATCCTTTCTACTGCAGATGTTTTTCTTTATGGAAATGTGGATGCAGTTCCAAAAATTATCCATCTTTGAACTACATCATGTATTACATGATGTACATCATGTAATGCAGATTGATGGGAAACAGATAATATCAGTGAAAACATTCTAAAATTCAGAAAAGTTCCCTTTCTCCAGGAAAAAACACTTTGCTTGTGAGCTTCTCAGCTTTTCAGGCAACTTGAAGTTAACAAAGAACAAAAAATGAGGCACTTCTTTCCTAAATTTGTTCTGTGCATATAATGCAGCTAATGCAACACTTGCAACCAGCCTTCAGTTAGTCTTCTTTCCCTTTTCTGTTTACTTCCTACTAAACCTGAAACTATCTGGTGGGTGGCATTGGTTTCTTGATATTTATATAATAAACTGAATTATAGTGGGAGTAAAGAATGGTACATCAAAAGCTAGGGCTAAATACAGATTAAATCTGGAACAGATTTGATAGGTTCTTTCTGCAATGTTATATGTACTCTTCTTTTCCTTTCTGGTTTTTGTGGAACAGTATGTCCTTTAAGACCAAATAAAACCACTCATAATTATCTAGCTCTATTGCTGTCCTTGTAAACAATTTCCATTTAGATTGTAGTCCTCCAGCTGTAATGGAAGTAATTCCTGCCAGAGAGCCATGCCTCTCTCTTTGAGATATTGGGCATACAATAATTTTTCCCTACGTAGATAAATAACTCATGATATATATTTTTTCTTGAGTTGCAAGCTTGACAACGCAGAGAGAAATTATTAAGTGTGCCATCACTTTTTTGTTCCAAGTAATATTTTTAGTAAAACAACGCTGTCAGAGATGACTTAAAACCTAAAAGCTTATTTAACTGAATAAAGTATTTACCAAATATTTTATTCCTGGTTATTTCATAAACAAAAATCTTTCTTTTTTTTTAAAGCCATGACATTTCTATAGATTTTCCCTTCTGCACAATATTGAGTATGAGAAGCAAGTTTTGTCCAGCATATTTGTTTGCTTCCTAATAGGAAGATGAAAGTTTACTTGTCATCTAATCACTCTAAGACTATTTCATGTGTTCATAACAGATATGCAGAGTGCACAGGAATGGGGAAGAAAACCCCTCAAATCCTCAACATTCCATTAAAGATTTTAAATATTATTAGGTGAATTATACTCAAAATTGGGAATCCTGCAAAAGATAAGGTCCTTGACTGCATATGCAGTGCTTGTGTGTGTTGAGTTTGCATTCAGTGATGTGTGAGCAGAGACAGGGCTAGCCTAAGCTATTTCTGTGTCAGAGAAAATTGGTAGTGCTGTTACTTACCACCGCTCCCCAAAGATGATTTTAAAAATTCCAGAATGTATCCTCCTGGAAGCATTTTTTTTTTTATTCCCAGTGAATTCAATAGTCACTGGGCATCACCTTCCATGATCATTTTGCCTTGTGCTATGGTACTTCCAGATGCTGCTGGCCATTATGTCAAAACTGTACTCCTCAGTAACTTGTTACTAGCAGTGCTACTGTTTGCCTGTAGTCCAGAACCAACGTAGAAGTACAAATGTACATTCAATTATATGTACACATTCCTGTCGGTGCAGATCAGTAGTACTGACTTCCACCTGTATATGCCTGCTTTAGTACAAGGTAAGACATCATTTTTCCAGCCTAACCAATTTTCAAGAGTGCTAGATCCATGTTTAAAAAATCTATCTAATGGCACTACAGAAGAGTGCTTGAGTTGTAATCAGAAACAGCCTGATTGATAGAATAAAGGTATATGGAGGGTTATGTGGGGTGATGCGGAAGGAAGTACAGTACTCTCAATGATGCCAGAATACCTTCCTGTTGCTTTACTCTACTCCCTCCTCCATGCCTCCAGCAATCAACTAGCAGTAGACTCATATTCAAACATGACCTTACTGAGAGGTCACAAATATAGGTGGGTGCTTCCATCTCCCCAAACCCACCTACATTTGCCCCACCATGCATTAAGGAGGGCAATTAGGTGCTGTCTTTCTCCCCAAAAGAGGATGGAAATGAAACGAAGCCAGGAGAATCCACCATTAACTTGGCCTAGATGATACAGTCACAGGCCTAGTTTTTGTGTTAATCCTGGCAATGTTTTTCTTCTGGCTGAGGAACTGGAGGGAAGCATATTATGCAGCTATAAGGAAAAGCCATGGATAGTTCAGGAATGCTACAAAGAAGAAACATCAAAAATGTGAAGGGAAATATGAAACAACTACCAGAGGAGACTTGTAGCAGTTGTACCAGGATACTTGTATTAGTCTATAGTGGCAAAAAAGGAGAGTGGTAGCACATTTTCAAACAAATTTTGTTAAAAGATATGCATTGTCAGGAACTGATTCAAAGCAGGCATAGTAACCTAAGAAAAGACTATTGAATAAAAGTTGTTTTCTTTTATTCTTGCTTGTTCTAAAGCATCTTTTTCAAAGGAATAGCACAGCTCTTGGAAAATGAGTCACTCATTCTTATCATACCACACATTATTCAAATTTAACATAGCAAGTTCTTATCTGTAATAGCCTCAGATCTACTGATTGTGTTACCTCAGGAAATCTTTGTGCATACTTCCTACGTCTCTTTCTAAAGACACTAAGGCATTTGTGTGAGGTAACAGTTGTAGACAGATAAAGCTTCATATAGACTAGAAAATTATGGAGAATTGTAGGAATGGTGTTGGTGAACTTTAAATTGAGCTAAATTTGCTTTTCTTTTTCTTAGTCTTTACATTTTTTACTCCTTTTCTGTGCTTTTTATTATGTTTCTTTCTTAAATGAGAGTACATATGGATACATATTCAGTTTGTTTTACACTTTGTGAAAGCTTATGGCTCTCAGATCTCAGTTGCAAAACCCCAAATGATCACGAGATGGCAGCAAAGAGATACAGAAAACATTTGCTGCTTGCTTCTCAAGCTTGGTAACTTTAAGGTTTGTGGAATTCAACTCTCAGAATTGGCTGGGGAATTCTGGGAATTGAAGTATACACATTTTAAATTTTCCCAAGTATGTGACACATTGTTCTTGTGGATATCTGGATTTTTTTCAGCCTATTATCCCTACTTAAATAAAGCAGGTTATCTGTATTTACAATTGCTTTGAATTAGAAGAAAGGCATGTAATAAGTGTACTAAATAAATATATTTTATTTATTCAACAATGGTACTTTGGTTGGAGGGAGAGGAATCACCAGTGAATAGAGTTCTGCTGCCTTGTGATATTGAAACTAACTTAAAAATAAAATACCTGTTTTTAAAAGAATGCTCCAATGTCATCCAACAGTAGAATATATTCTGCTCTATAATTTTGGAACAACAGGAGAGGATTTTTTTTTAAGTGTTTGTTACACAATTTTGCTTTGAAGAACAAAGTCTCGGTTTACTAATGTATGTGATATCAATACATGAAGATACAATTGCAAGCTAGATTTGATTTGGTACCATCTCTTTCTGTGATTTCTGCATGATATTCAGATTACACAAAATTAAAAAATCACCAATGGTATCCTGATTTTTTAAAGGATTTTTTTATTTTATTTCATAACATAACTTGGCATCTTCTTCTGTGCTAAGAGTTTCATTTCGTCCTGGTGTGGGATCAGGATAGAAAATAGGGTGGGGCCAGGAAAAAATTAATGGACTGAGGAAAATAAATCACTACAAAAATTAAAATAAATCCTTCAATTACACACAAAAAGTGTCATGTTTTATCATATACAACAAACAAACCCACATTATAGTCCTTTAATATATTGCTGCAATCTGATTCTGAATCTTGACAACAAAGCGTGTTGCTAAGTTTGGATGATAGAATGAAGAAGAAAGATTCTGGAGATTGCAGAAAGGCATTGTAGGGACTGTAGTTGACCCATATTTTGCCAACTCCTGCAACATGATATGGCAATAACTTGTCTCAAATCCTGTTAAACTGATCAGCATGTACAAGCTGCTGTACTTTCTGAAACAACTAGTCAAGTGTGAAATAACTTTTTAAAGTGAAACTCAATTGGATTAGGCATATACCATTTATCTGTTTTCTTCTCTATTCAGTGTTTTTCTGTGGCTCTTTCTTATAGTCACAGGTACTACTTAAATAGATCACACCACAAGACAATAAGACAGCATTGATGCAACTCTATACTTCTAATGGATGTTAACAACTGTCTCTTACTATGGGAATATTCTGACTTGTCACTGGTAAATGGACTGTGAACAAGCTCAGTTGTTTCTCACAAATCATATTAACCTGCATTAAAATGAAAGAAAAAAGAGAATCCATTTACTTTAAGCAGCATTATAAAAATAAACTAAAATTATATTATGGCAGTAGGAGTAACAATTTGTTACATAGCTTTTTCTGAAAGAAAAATAATAATAAATACTCCTAAGAGTTTCTATATCAGGGGTGTGAAACTGCTGGCCCGCGGGCCGGTTTCATCATACTGGAGCCGTGCCCACTCCATTGCCGGCAATGCCGAAAAAGCTCCGCGACGTCGCGAGTTTGACATGCCTGTTCTATATCAATAGCAAGATACACTTTTGGTAAAACAATGCAAATAAGAAATCTCTGAAGTAGTTTCAGGGACATTGTACTGAAACTGTAAAGAGATCTAGAGTTGCAAAGAAATTAAACATTTTAAAAATGTAGTAAAAGGCAAAGCCTTCCTTCCTTCCTTCCCCAACTTTAATTATATCTTTGCATGTACAAACTTGAATTAAAACTATTAACCCATGAAATAGCATCTTAGATCATAAAGTCAGAACATTGTAATATCCTAAAACCAAGAGCAACCAGAACAGGAGACAACAAAAGACACAGCAGCACGGATTCAATTAAAAGCCGAGGTGAACAAATACATTTTCAGCAAATCCCTGGAAAGTGCAACAAATTAAAGGCCATCCTCATCCTCAGTATTAATGACTGACTGACAATATAAAGGAGGCACCAATGCTGATACCGAGGTCCTATGCCTTCCAGCATGAGTCTGAATGCTCAGAAGACTAAATCTTTGGTCCTGGTAACTGACCTAGGTTGGATCTTGCAACAATGTAAAGCTACATTATCTCAGCCATTACCAGTTCAGTTGTGTGTTAGCCTTTTTCGTCCCCAAAGCAATGGCCTTTCACCATGCCTGTCACAGTAAAGCCATAACCATCTTTGGATGAAATTATATCCTTTTTTGAACAAACAACAAAGATTTGTTACCAGTTTCTCCCTTTGCATGATGCTCTAGAACAGTGATGGCGAACCTTTTAGAGACCGAGTGCCCAAACTGCAACCCCAAACCCACTTATGTATCGTCGGGTGCTGGGTGGGTGTGGCCCATTGGGTGGGTGTGGCCCATTGGGTGGGCATGGCTGCGGTGGTAACGGCAGACTGGGTGGAGTAAAAAGTTCAATCAATCAATTCCAACTTTGCGAGATCTTTTTTTTCCTGCAAAAAGTTGAAATTGATTGATTTATTGAACCTTTTTTTTTGCACATGGCAGCGGAGGTCTAAAGCGAAAAGGTTTTATAAAACCCAGCTGAAGGCCTAGGACTGGGGCGATGGCGCGCGTGCCCACAGAGAGGGCTCTGCGTGCCACCTGTGGCACGCGTGCCATAGGTTCGCCACCACGGCTCTAGAATTTCCTCTGCCAAGTAGGAGGAACCTCTGGTTCATGGGCAGGATATACAGATAGTCCTTGTTTTAGAACCATTCGTTTAGCAACCGTTTGAAGTTACAACAGCACTGAAAAAAGTGATTTACAACTGGTCCTCACACTTACAACTATTGCTTAATAACTGCAGTGATTTGTTTAACAACTGTGGCAAAAAGGTCATAAAATCAAGCATGACTCAATTAGCCTTGCTTAACAATGGAAATTCTGGTGGTATGTTGAGGAGTACTTGTAGTCCCATTTCAATCCCTGCCTTGGTCCCCCTTATCTGAGCAGCACTCCTCTCTAGAAACATTTGCTATTTGGGAATATAAATATATTACTCAGTGCTGAAAAAATCTTCCTTTGAAAATGTGGAGCAAGAGAAGTTTGTCCAGCTTGGTAAAGCATCTCCATGTCCATTATGGCACTTTATGGTAGCCTTTTGCCTTTTCATCTGAAGTGCCACAACAGAGATGAAAATCCCTCCCATGGGCTGAAGAAAGGGGAGGCTGTGAATAGTCTTAGATCCCATTCTGGGCTCTTGTCATGCCCAGTGCTTGCACATGGCCTTCAGTAAGTTGCTCTAAAGAAAGTCCATTCCCCACCTAATCAGTGCTACATTAGATTTATGTTATATATTTATTATTGAATTCAAAGAAAAAAGATTTCAGACCTATTGGACTCCTAGAGTTACATCTGATGTTAGATATCCCTGTTCACCTATTGAATTTTAAAACTACTGAAACCTGTTTTTCCATTGCATCTGATAATTATATTGATCTAGGGAACTGGAATAATTTACAGGGGGCCAACACAATACAGTGTTTACTATTTAAAATGTTCAAGAATTGATCAGTATAGAATATTTCAGTAAATACGTTGCAACTGAAAAAAGTAAACAGAAAAAACATGCCTAAATAGAAATCCAAAACATTTTTTTGAAAAAAAAACCCGCTGCAGAATAAAATGATGACAACAACAATATACAGACTGTTGCATAACAAAGGAGGGGGGAGAATTAATTGGAAAAATTATGTTTTTTAAGTTGTAATTTAGGGCTGAAAAATTATTAAATTGGGTGACAGACGGACAACCCTTGGGAGAGCTGAGTGGGGAGGTGTGAAATGTGTGGGCAACACATAATTATGTAGGACAGTCAAGTAGCAACAATTATTCTCAACTGCAGTTAGTCCTATGAAAGAACAAAAGGGCTGCATAATGGTAAAGAAATTCACTGCTGATAAGTGCAAGATAATGCACATGGCAAGGGACAATTTGGACTCTCGTGCACATTACTAGCTTCTAAATTGACTGTAACTGTTCAGGAAAAAGCCAGGTGTCATTGTGGGAAAGAGTGATATAAACATCTGCTCAGTGTTCAGCAGCCATTAAAAGTATGAAAAGATCCTAGAGTGCTCTATATTGCCTTGATACAGAATAAAATCAGGAATATTAAATTATCTTTCAGTGTTGCATTCTTTTCATCCTGGCAGTACCAGTCTCTCTGAGAAGGATAGAGGGGAAAGGGGGTACAGAGAGGGGGGGGGATTTATGATCATAAACATTTCCAAGGTTCACCGGTTTCCCACTTTTGCATCTCACATACAACTTTTTGCTAAGAAGGTCACTGACCTGGTCAAGAGTAGCTATAAAATGGGGAGTGCATCAACTTGTACCTGATTAAACTATCTGTATAGGTAGTATTAAATTGATTTGCCCATCATTGATATTGAAACATCATATTGGCCTGTTTTGTGTTATGTAAATTGCATCATACTATTTTTATGTCATTATAAATATCTATGCATACTTTACAGTATACTGTGGTATTGAATTTTGATTTATCTCTTTGAATGGTCTTTATTTGTACATAGTGCTTTTCTTTGTATTATCTCTGTTATATTACAATACAATAATCTTAAAAAAACTGTTCCTCATTTCTGGATTGTGATTGATGCGGGTGTTGAAAGGGAGTTGAAAGGCTTAAGATGAAGCTTTTTCAAAGTGTCCTTTTGAAGTTGCCCTGCTTTTAAAGGTCAGAGTGGAGCAATCTTGTCATTTCACTTCATGACAACAAAGGTCCCAATCCAATCAGCTGGGCCTTGATGCTTTACAAAGGTGGAGCTGATTGCCTCAGTAAGGCAAAGCCCTGTAGGTGAGGCATCTCCATGAGGTGGTTACAGGTCTGATTTGGAAAGTGTTGTTGATTGTAACTTGGAGCCAAAAGAAAAAGCATCAATAGATTACCATAACAATTCGCAAATATTAAAAAGATTGTCTTAACATCCATTATAATACAAGTTTTTTTTTTTAAAAAAAGAAATAACCACAGGCCAAATTACAATAATCATGGAGTGGCTTTCTAGTAGTTTGCCTCACTTGCTGAGCCAAGTCTAACATTCCAATCATAAGTATGCCAGGATGTCCTACTTAAGGGTGGGAAGAACCCAGCATGTGATAAGTAAAATCTTAGACTTCACCTGGAGAAAGCCAGGTTTGAGCGCACCCCCAACTATGGAAGCTCATTGGGCAACTTTGACTAGTCATACTCTCTTCCTCTTCTTCTTTCCATTTCTTTTTCTTTTTCTCTTTTCAGCTCAACATACCTCATAAATTGCTGTTGTGGATAAAATGAATGGAGATCCCATTTAGGGGACTGAAGGCTAAAGCATATAAGGAACAGCTGCTGGAATTGGGTATGTCTAGTTTAATGAAGAGAAGGACGAGGGGGGACATGATAGCAGTGTTCCAATATCTCAGGGGCTGCCATAAAGAAGAGGGAGTCAAGCTATTCTCCAAAGCGCCTGAAGGCAGGACAAGAAGCAACGGGTGGAAACTAATCAAGGAGAGAAGCAATCTAGAACTAAGGAGAAACTTCCTGAGAGTGAGAACAATTAACCAGTGGAACAACCTGCCTCCAGAAGCGGTGAATGCTCCGACACTGGAAGTTTTTAAGAAGAGACTGGACAGCCATTTGTCCGAAATGGTATAGGGTGTCCTGCCTGAGCAGGGGGTTGGACTAGATGACCTTCAAGGTCCCTTCCAATTTTTTTTTTTTATTATTATTATTATTATTATTATTATTATTATTATTATTATTATTATTATTATTATTATTATTATTATTATTAAGTTGCCTTGAATTCTTGAAAAAAAGATGAGAGAAATCAAACAAATAATAATTAAATAATAAATGTTTGGACCAAGTGTATCTGTCTGTCTGTCTGTCTGTCTGTCTGTCTGTCTGTCTGTCTGTCTGTCTGTCTGTCTGTCTGTCTGTCTGTCTATCTATCTATCTATCTATCTATTTATTAATTATGCCACCCATCTCCCGAAACTCAGATTCTGTTTGAGTGCTACTTGTACGGTACTATTCCCTCAAATTGCAGGATTTTTTAAAAACAAAATCCCATCACTATCCCCAGACCAACAGCTACAATACATTCAGAATATATCTTTCTACAAATAATATAATTTCTATGTTTCTGATGCAACTAGGCTTACAATCACATTTGTATTCAAGTACAATGGTGATTTCAGAGAATTTTGTGTCCAATGTCTCAATCTTCAATAAACTTCTGTATGTACCATTCTGTATTTTGCAGCATCCAAGCCCTAAGGTTATATATTTCAGATATACAATGCTGTCTCCAATTATTGTTTACAAATTTAGTGCTACTCATGAGGTAAGAGTCCACTGCAGTGGATATTGGGGAGTGAGTATAGATTACTAGATATGTTGCTTGCCTTGCATCATTGAGTTAAAACAACAGATGTGGTTTGTTCAGCCATCATGGCTCATGAATTGTTATACAAGCTCAGCCAATACTTATCTTCAAACAACTGTGTCAGTAGGTATCATTAATGGTTATAAGCCTGTAATCATTTGCCTCTTTCAAAAACCAGGGTGATGCTAGCCACCTTCTCAGTGTCCTTTTGTGGACCTTGCTTCTTCCTTCATTCAGCAAATGTTTAAATCCTCATCCTGCTATTAACTGTTCTATTTCTCTGTTTTCTGTTTTAGTATTCAGAGATGTAATTCCCCAAGGTCTACTAGTTTGTCATTTTCTAATACATCTAATTGCCTAATTATGTGATCAAGCACTATCACAAAACATTGTAACATTTCATTCCCCTGTCTTTCTCCTCCCCAAACTCAGTTTAATGAGATTATTTTCCTAGTCATACTGATTCTAAGTTAGTGGCCCCAAACAAGCAATAGGACAAGTTCCCCCATGGATCGTATCCTACAGCAGATGAGGTATGGAGGGGAACATGCCTCTATTGATGGTTCATATAACTGTGGCTCATGAGGGTAGTATAAACTATAATAGTAGCCACTTACCCCACACAACCTTCTAGAGCAGGGGTATCAAACTCAATTTCACTGAGGGCCGCATCAGCGTTGTGGTGCCCTCAGAGGGGCTGGGTGGGCATGGCCCATTGGGTGGGCATAGCAGACTGTGGGGGTGTGGCCATGGTGGGCATGGCCAACTCAATGTTGCTCATGGGGGAGATGCCTGTGGAGGCCGGGCAGGGTTGGGGGAGATCAAGAGGATCTCTGGTGGGTGGGGTGGTGGGCAGGAGGCTCGTCCTGTGGGGTGAGGTGAGGTGAGGCAGGGGGCAGAGCGAGGGTGCCATTGCCGCGGGGTGAGGTGAGGCAGGGGGCGGGGAGGCTGCTGCCTGACACCATGAGGCGAGCAAGTGCATGGGGACCAATGGTGTCCATCAGCAGCCACAACCTGCCAGCCCCTCAACTGGCACACTCTGGGGCAAAAGACCACCCCAAGCATGGAAAGCTGGATCCCCATCGGCGAGATGGCCTCCCAGTCCCAGCCAGGATTTCGTGCCTGCCCCCCATCTCTGCTGGGCCTGGCTCGCCATGACGCCAATGGGGATCTGGCTTTTCCTGCTAGGGAGGGGCTTTTGCCTGTTGGCCCTGGGTGTGCTCTACCACCTCTACTTGGGGCTTCCTAGCTGACTGCTGGACCTCCTTCGTGCTGGGCGGGTCTGCAGCTCCGCTCGGCGGCCTAATGGACCTGTGCAAGCAGCTGGTGGCCACGGCAGGTACCAAGAAAATGTGAACTTCTATTTGTTACTATTTGAAGACACTTTGTTTTTTCTTAATTATATAATAAATATTGGTCCCAAATTTGGGCAAATGTCCCATCTTCCTACCTGCCCCATCTTTATTTGCCATTATCATTCTATCCATCTGTTTATTCTTATTTTGACCCAATTTATGTTGTTATTCAAAGAAAGAAAAAGTGAACCCATGCCAAGTGGTAGCTTCTTTTTGCTATTCTTGTACTGTTCACTCATAGTAACTACAAAGTCAGAAGCAATAACAGCAGCATTTAGACTTATATACCACCTTATAGTGCTTTATAGCCCTCTCTAAGCAGTTTACAGAGTCATCATATTTCCCACAACAATCTGGGTCCTCATTTTATCAACCTTGGAAGGATGGAAGGCTGAGTCAATCTTGAGCCGGTCAGATACGAACTGCTGGCAGTCGGCAGAATTAGCCTGCAAAACGTCATTCTAATCACTGCACTATCATGGCTCTAAGGGGCACACTAAAGTCTAAGGTTTGGCAATAAGTCCCTGTTGTACAGCAAGCCTCAGCAAGTACATGATGATACAGATCTCTATTGCCTGTGGCTCAGTGATAGAACATAGGCATCTAGAAACAAAAGTGGAAAACAGAAATGGATGAACACTCTACTATATCCCCAGAGTCTTGTTGCCAGCCAGTGCTAAAAATTTTGGCCATGTGGACTGCTAAACAATCCCATCTATCAGAACCATAACAGTGTGTCTTCTTTGCCAAACTACCTGCTCCTCGAAATGAGATTCCCTCTGAGATCCAGATGCCTCCCATCATGTTGGATTTTGGGGCCTGGCTCTTTTCTCAGACCTTTGGTGAGGGTAATGAAGTCCCCTCCTGGGTAAAGTGGATTTACTTGATTGTTACCCAGTCTGTGCCAACTTTTGTTCTTTGTCTTTATTATTATTTAATAATAAATACTATCTTATTCTGTATATTTTTATTTAGGAACTGCCCAGAGTGGCTGGAAATTGGGTGGTGTAAAAATATAACTAACTAAGTAAGCAAATAATGGTGACTGACTTAATACAAAGTTGATTCCTGTGTGAGAACTTATCTGGCATGCTGATCTTCCATGCCAGTTTAGGTTTACTTGGCCCTTATGTGATTATCAGTCATCACTCTCATCACATGATTGAATGCTTGTACATCCTCAGTGCAGAGGATTTAGTGAGTGTCACAGAAATGTATAGACTGCATTTAACATTTAAGTTAAACATAGGAATAGCTGGATTGTGACTAGCACACATCATTTCTAGTATATTCAAATCCACTGAACTGGTAATATGGACAAAAGCAACTTTTCCACTAAACCTGGATTTAGAGAATTTACTAAATAAATAGGAATATTTTTTGAGTTTCCAGTTGCAAATAACTGTGTATGGAGGTTATCAAACTTATTTCATGGAATGATCTAATCAAATCTTATGTTACAATACTAGCCACCCACCAATGATAACATTGGGCATATAGCGTGCATGTTCATGGGTGATCTTTCCATTTTCTCCCTTTCTGTTGCTATGCTCTTTTCTCTGAACACTTTTTTCATTGAGATACATGTACACTGATTTCCCTATCCTGTATGGCTTTTTTATTACTTCTATTGTTCTCTCCATCGTGTCATCTCCATGCCACCATTTTATTGTGGCCATTTGTGTTACTTAGCATAGCCTATCTAGAAACATGGAACCCTTTGGGAAGATAAAGATGGCAGGTGAAGTCCATGTCTTTACTTAAAATAAATTCAGCTGCCTTGGAGAATTTAAAAAAAATGAATTGTGCTTGAATAGGTGCTGATTGAGGTACACATGGCACACTTGTCCAAAATCACTAGGCTATCAGGTTTATACTGTCCCCATTCAATCAGTGAATGTGGCAAGATTTTCACTGATTATTGCTGGATTCTCTTTCCTTTCCTTGGCAAACATTCGTTTTCTATTTATAAAATGAAAGTCCTTTTTAATACTTTTGCCTGGATATGTGAGGTAAAGAATGAGGATTTGTGTGTTGGTTGTAACCTTCTTATGCTCTCTGAAATTGACGTATCAGTGGGAGTAAGAAGGAGGGCTGTGTTCACATTTGCTTGAATATGAGTATAGCACTCTGTACAGTGTGGCTCCTAATAATTCTAGCTAGAAGATATCTCAGTAAGCTGTATTGGCATCTAAGTGAAAACACCAACACTTTCATTCAGATCCCTTGATTGAACAAGTATGGAGATTAGCAGCACGATCTGTTCATCACTGAATTGTCTCAGCACTTTAAGGCTTCCCGTCTAATGAATCCATGGAATTAGCTACAGAGTCCTGGATATTTCTCTGTGTATCATTAAATGTGCAGTGGGGTCCCTATGAAATACTCTGTCATGGTTCCGAAAGAAGAAGCTCTTCAAAGAACTTTGAGGCATTGTTTATCTTAAAGAATCTTTAATTTGCAACATAGCTTTCGCACGTACATAGAGAAGCTAAAATCTGGAATTCTCCTCCCCCAACACACAGTATCTAAGCATAACTCACTCCTTCATTTAACAGTCATTAATCACATTCTCCAGTTGGTTTGAAGTGTGAACTTTCCCTCCTGTTCCATAACCGGCCAGCACTTATCTCCTCATATTACAACTAGCCTTGAAGAATACTCTACTGAAATATTGTTATGGCTAACTAGTCCCCAAGCACATTCTTCCCCCCTCCCTTCCAGCACCATCTAATTTTTACTCTAAAAGTAATACACAGGTTAAATAGAAAATGTCTGCATTTTCATAAATTGTCAAGCAAGAACATCTGATGTTAGCAGCATTGACATACTCCTTATAATTTTATTTAAAAAAAGGTAAAGATGAAGACTTGGCCTGTCTAGTCATGTCTGACTTTAGGGGGACTTCATCTCTGTTTCCTAGCTGAGGGAGCCAGAGTTGTCTGAAGATTCTTCCATGGTCATGTGGTTGGCATGACTATACGCTGAGGTGCATGGAACACTGTTACCCTCCCACCAAAGAATTACCTATTTCTCTACCTGCATTTGCATGATTTTAAACTGCTAGATTGACAGGAGTTAGAGCAAGAATGGGAGCTCACCCTGTCACATGGTTACTTGGGTCTCAAACTGCCAACCCTCTGGTCAAAAAGCCCAGCATCTTAATCGCTAGGCCACTTAAACGCATGTATTAGCAGAATAGATAAGCATGCTAAAGTATTCTTAAATATCTCCCATTTAATACTTAGAAACTTCTCAACATATTCCATGTGGTAATCATATCTCATATAGCTTAGTACTTCATACTCATCAGGAAGGTCCCTTGTGCAACCCATGCCAGTTAAACAGCAACCCTGTGACTATTCTAACGACAAGTCACAAGTCAACATATTTTCTTAATTAGATGCATGAAAACTTAAAAATTGTCCATTATGTCACTCATCTCTTTCTAAATATGATTTTCTTTGCTTAAATAATCTTGCAACTTAGGCTTCATAAATCATTCAGCAAATAATGTTTCCTTGTAACTTTTTAAGCATTCTGTTAAACAAGCAGTCCTTCAAACAAAGCTCATACTTGGGAAATGAAATCAGATTACCCTTTTAGATTCAGGTTCTCTTTTTCTTGATACACAAAAAAGGTCCATGAGTGTCTCAAGAACAAGAATACATGTTTGTATTTTGTCAATCAAACAGTACAAAACTGTGAACCTACTGCATTTTTTACTTTATTTTTTATTGTATTACTTTAATACAATAAAAAAGAAAGAAATATGAGAAAAGAGAAAAGTGTAAAATGATAATTGAATACAATAAAACAAACGACTATGTTTAAAAAAACAAAAACCAGTTGGTATAACGGTGTAGAAACAAGAGACTGAGTTCAGCTCCCATTTTAGATATGAAAACCAGCTGAGTGGATGACCAGTCATTTTTTCTCAGTCCATGATATCAACTAAGGCAACAAGCCAGTTGACCTATCCCTATCATACCAATGGATCCACATTCAGTTGATCCAAAAGAGAGAACCCTAACACCTGTGGGAAAAATAGTAGGAAGAAAAAAAAGGAGGGGCAAGAATAGAAAAACAGGATTTAATCCTCAAAACTGGTTTAACATTTGATTAATTTCTAATCTAATACTCCTTCCTCCTCTTATTTTCCCACAATAACCCTGTGAAATGGTTAGACTGAGAACAAGTGATTAAAATCAAGTTCATTTTGCTAAGGAATCATGGCTTCTAAATTGTTTTGCACAGGAAGCAAAGTGGAACTTAAAGGCAAGATGTTTAACATATTTTATTTTATTTTATTATATGTAATTGTTTCATTTTATTCCTTCCTTTTATTTATTGGACGTTTATTCCACTGTTAGCCAGAACAGCTCTTGCAGAGCTAACAAAAATTATTTATAAAAACCACTTAGAAATTGTTTAAAAGCCAGCTCTTTAATTGCTGTATAACCAATCTCTTGTGGTCCAGTTCTGCATTTTGAAGCTGCTTGATCCATACAAGTTTTTTTGCCCAGCTCAACACTGAAATGTATTTTGCAACCAGCAGCTCTCATGCAACTTCAGGCCCAGCATTCCAAGAACTGATTTTCTAACTGACAAATGAAGCAAAGCTATCCATTCAAAATTCTAATGGATGGTGAAATCTGACATGTGTCACCTCAGCCATCTGAAATTGATAACGTCATTCAATTCAGAAAATAATGATTCATTTAAAGTTAATGTAATGTTACCAGAACCTCACATTTTCATGTCAAAATCTGGCATAAAATGTTTTATTAGATCTAACAGATTAAAACCTGAGGAGACTATTTCATATTTACCCTTTCTGATGTTTAATTTTTATAGTATAAATAACAACTAGTGTTAGTTCTATATATGGTTAATTGTTAATCTTATATTTAGAACATATATCCCTATTATTTGACCATACATTTCCCCAAGATGGTTTGAAATAACAATTTTTAAAAGTAATTAACAAAAGGCTTCATTTAGAGTCAATGTTTATTATTTATTTAGTGAGTACTAATTATGTAAAGTTATTACTTGATCCTACCCCAAATGGAATGGCAGTAATAATTCATTGTAATGTTCTTTCTCAGCCTCAGAATGTATTGTGTTCTGTAATTTTTCAATTTATTTACAATTTATTTAGTGGAGTGAAGACTTTTTGTCCACATTACAATTGTGGCAGAGACAGATTTAACTGAGGCAAGAGAAAGGTCTTCTCAGTGGTTATACCTGAACATAAGCAATGATCTAGAACAGCGGTTCCCAACCTTTTCTATACCCCACATTCCTAGAATGCTTCTGATATATTCTCGCACTCCTTACAAAAGTTCAAAATAACGGTAATGAATTATGCATATACACTATAATTTTGAAAACCCAAGTTTTTGCACCCCCTGGAATATTGTCTCGCACCCCCGATTGGGAACCCCTGATCTAGAAGGTGAGTTACAACTATATAAAAGATCCACAGTTGGAGACAAACCTTGATAAGTGTGTTTGTTCAGAGAGAAGTGTGAAGAAAGTGTTTTCCAAAACAACAGGCTACTTGTTCACATTATTAGTATGGTCTTAATTTCAGTTCACCTACTATTGCTGATCAACAGCTGAAATGCCAGGGGTCTTGATGCCACTCTTGGCCTCTTAATATATGCTGGAGGTTGCTGATTTAAACTTGTTCACTACCATGTCAAGATGCATTTTTCCTATATGTGACACAGCAAGATGAAGACCAGCTCACAGAGTAGCCCCAAATCTATCCCCACCCCAAATAAAGAATAAATACTTTTTGTGAGATGAGCAGCTATATAAATTTGATAAATAATGTTAGTAAGAGAATAGCCCATCAGGAGATGGGAGGGTTCTCATTTTATTATCTTTATTTTTTTATTATTTTTATTTTATGTTGTGTTTTATTTCCTGTAAGCTGCCTTGAGTCACCGTGAGCAAATAGGCAGCAATATAAATTTTCCAAATAAATAAATAAATACTCATTTTTGTAAGGACTGGAGAAAAACCTTAATACTCGTTACATAATCTGTACCATATTGCCTCCTCAGTTTAAATCAATCTGAGTCTTTTTTTAAAACACACACACACACATACACACAGAGAGAGGTTTATAGGTCCTCAAACATATTACTATGATCATATTTAACTCAATTCTACAGGTCCTCCAGTATAGCCACATACAAAGTCCGTAGTGCTTAAACAGTGTATTCTTTGTTTTCCGAGTTACCCTTTGTCTCTTTTTATATTGTATTCCAAACTGCCATCTTTGCTTCTTTCATACATGCAGATCTTGCTTATTTCCTCTTTAGCAAGGAGGGGGAGGATTCTTTTCTTTCTTTGCAAAATGTTGTCATCCTCCAGAAGTATGTCCAGCTGTTCTCTAGCTTCTCTTATCCATTTACCTATAATTTCCATAACAAAAGACATGCCCCTGATTATTAAGGAATTTGAAGTAATCCTTCTGGCTTCATTGGTTTCTGTTTCTAAAAATCCTGATCTTTCCAAATAGCGTTATTCATTATACTCTCATGGGAGCAATAGCTGAATTCTATGATAGGGATGGGAGAGTGTTTGCAAATATTCTCCATCAACAAGGAATTAATGATTCTCAGAAATAATACTACCAACTGATTGCAGTGAGACTGTTGCCAGAAAAAACTGCTAGCATGTACTTTATGACTGAATATAATCTAGATAATAGGTAGGAAACATTCTAGCAGGAACAAAATGTTGCAGTATGAAATACTGCAGTTTACTGTTTCAGTTGATTATTCTCTGCTCCATTTCCCCTTCCAATCAGGGAAAATGGGTTTCGATCTTCTCCTGCCCACCATCCAAACATTCAGCTAATATTCTACGGTCTCTGCTTTCTCTTAGGATTGTTTTCTTTTCTTAAAAAAGAAAATAAAGCAAAAACAAAAAGAGCAAAAAAACAAACGAGGACATATTTCTATGATACTTGGTGATTTTCAAGTCTACCTCTCTTTTATGAGGCTGAGTAGTGCCATTTTGGCATCAGGAGCATTGACATTCATTGTATAAATGCTGCCAATGGAAAGGGGGATTTTCTATATGGACAGAAAGTGTATTTGGAAGCCTATAGATATTATAGCAATGCCTGTTCGTTTAGCCAGATCAAGTTATTTGTTAAAACCTGAATGCAGTAAGTTGTATTAAGAAATTCCTGCCTTTAGAATATTTGATTTACAAATATTTACCCATAGAATGGATAATCCTATCAAATGTTAAATAAGCTTAAAATATTTTACCAGCTGCTTCTGTGTCTGAAGAAATTTAAGGGGGGGGGGGGTTAGAACGATGGCACTTAAAAATAATTGCCAGGTAAATATAGCAAAGAATTCAGAAACAACAACAGCGGCCTTTAGAGTCAAGGAAGATTGAAATACATATGCAGTGCTATTTCACTGGTGTTTTGTCAGTACTGAATCTTTCTCTTTAGTCCTTGAAATCACTTTTCATCAGAAGAATGGCCTGTACAGCATAACAGCTCATTGCATGTTTGGGGGATGAATTGAAAGAAGAGTTTGTGAATAGCCTTTTACATTAAATATGAGTGATTGAAGTACAGCATCATCAACTGTAACGTGCTTGGCCATTTTATTTACAGTTTTACTCTTTGTGTTTATATGTATATAGTTTTCTTTATTCCTTAGAGTACTTTTGCTCTTGTGGTCAAGAACTAAATACTCTGTATAGGAATAAATACTGCTTTCCCAATTATATATCCGAATCATTTTTAATATAGGCTCAGTTAGCTTCCTAGAAATGAGAAAGCTTCTATAGATTTCTCTTCCTGCCTCCCCCCCAGCCCGTTTAACTCAGGTTTTTCTCTACTAAATATACTAATGAGATAATGTTTTTTTTTAAAAAAAATATTAATTTCATTTCTCAAATCATTTATCTATAGTATGCTTTAAAATGGTCTGGTTTTAACATAGAATCAGAATATAAAAAAAACAAATATTTTGTAATCTACATTTTTTTAAAAAAAATAACATTTTAAATGCCTTTTTTCTTCTTCTAGGAAAAGGATTACCATTATAAAGAGTTATCTCCAAATACTCTACATGATTTTGGTGTTTGCATATATGCCAAGATACAAAGTGATTGCTAGATTGCAAGCACAGCTGCTCCTGCCCTTTTCCATTTTTCCAAAAAGCTGTTGTATAATTGCTGCTGTGAACAGTGTGTTCTTGAGAAACTGCTAGAGAATTTCCCTTCTGCAAGGGGAAAAAAATGAAATGGTTACAACTCCATACATCCCATTCCTGCAACCATCTTCCCAACTTCTCTGGTCATAGACAGAGTTGAAAGATCATTTACATGCATTTATATTTGCAGTGGTGAATCAAAGCAGATGAGGCAGCACATTTCCACTCTTAAATGTAATCTATTATATTTTAAATCATTCAAAGAGTAAAATAAATGATTACATAAAAGAAAAAAGTGAAAAAGGATATAATGGATGGAAAATAAAATGTCACTAAATAAACAGACAATGTGCAATTGTCATAACATTTAAAAGTCATTATTTCATTGATCTAATTGAATTAATTGAATATCTCAAACTAAACAATTATATCACCAAGAAATTTGCATTATTATCTTTCACGTTTGTTCTCTTTTATCTGATGATTAATTCTTCAAATGCTCTTGTATGTTGTTCTAAAATATTTATTTAAAATATGAGATCAAGACAATAAGTATTTTGAATATTTTCAAAAGTGCAAACTTAAAGGAAAGTGATTGCTAGAAAGCTATCATTTCAAACTGTGTTCAGTTTGTGAATCATTCAATAAAGAGAAGCTACCATATATTTCCAATATTTTCTGATGAAAAAGAAATTGAAGCAAGTGTGCTTGTTCCTGGAACATCTTGCCACTGGAAATATAACACTCTGTATGTGTTCCTTTTTGTAGGAATGGGGACTAGAGAACATTCCATAGTTCAGAGAAGAAAGAATGCCTGTGAAAAAAATACTTTAAGAAAAATAAAACTGGGCGACTGAGCAGAGAGGAGAAGAAACACTACAGAGCAGTTATAATCTGACATGCTGTTTTATAGTATTACTAAGAAAGAACAAATTAAAACTGAAACAGCAACATTGTTTGAATAGAGATTCATACCTCATTCAAGAATGTGTATACAGGTGAACTATTAGCCTGACAAAGAGCCCTTCTTAGACTATTCTTTGAATTCATCTTTCTCTGGCACAGCTGCTTTCACCTCTCAAGCAAGAATTACAGCATTTGTAGTCAGAATTCATACCTGATGAGTAACCCATCCAATCTTGACCCATTCTATCAACCTGCCATTTTTAACATCCATTCAGAACCAATAATGAGTACCTATGAAAGGCTGGGAATTTGTGTTCAGATCAATGGTGGGCTGATTAATTACCTAAGATGCTATTCAGATAACAGGGTTGAGAGCAGAGGAAAAGAAAGAGCTTTCAGAAAAGCTCAGTGCGGTAAACCAAATCAGCTCCAAATGTGTTTTAAGAAGTGCAGAAACAGCCCAAGCAACGGCTGCATCAAAGAAAAGAGACACCGAAAAGCTAGTCTCACAATCAGCAAAATAGGCAGAAGGGAGAAAAGAAATTGCTGGAGCCTATTAAAAATCAGGGAGCCTATTAAAGCAGGATAAAAAGGGACAAGTTAAACAAATCAAGAGACATGGAGTGGCATTTATAAAAGACGTCTTTTAACAGAACAGAAAGATTATTTTATGTTCCAACAAAATTCAGAAGAGAACTCTACCCATGATAGAGTCGTCTTCCTGTTTGGGTCTGCTTCCCACATGTCTGCTTAAGGTTCACCCCTTCTTTGTTGGAAGTAATGGGGGGGGGGGGAACAAAGGGAATGTACAAATAGGATTATAAATGGAATGCTTTTATATGTGGAATATGTACAGTATCACCTAAATATTCGAAAGTCAATGGGAAGGGCTTGATCTCAATAATTACAGGTAATCTCTTGGAGATTAGATCCATTTCATACCGACTTTTGTCCATTTGCTCAATTTGTTGTTTTTCTTGGCAGTAAATTACTGAAAAGATCCATGGAATAACACACTGTAATTTCCTCATACAGTTATAAAAATCAGTTTCAAATATATAAACACCAGATTGGCATGTGTAAATGAACTTTGCATTATGTACAGGTGAACATTTTTTTTCCTTTTAAATTTTGGCACACTGACTCACCCTTTTAATGCATCCTCTATGCAAAAAAAATCTCAAGGTGCCCTGAAACTATGTTTCTTGGGGTTCTGGAAAACAATTGGTTTTGGAAACCTCTTCTAAGGTGTATATGGTTTTCAACTAATCACATTCTCAAAGATGGACCTGGTATTTTTTTCTCATCCTGCCACTAAAACATTAATTATGATGTAGAGCTTTCCTGGAAATGTTATCTTCTTCAACAAAAACAATGTTAGCTGAAATGTAGATAATGATGTTGTCATAAGTTTAATTCTTTTGGATAACTAAGCTTTCAACTGATGTTTCCAATGGAAAAACTTTTTCCCCATCTTTTTACACACAGGGATGAAAAACTGCTCTTCAAAAAGGATATGTCTCTATAGAAGTGGCAGAATGTTTCCAGCAACCCAAAACCTACCGTGTGTCCCCGAAAGTAAGGCCTACGCCAATAATAAGCCCTAGCTTGATTTTTGGCGGTGGGTCTAATATAAGCCCTATCCCAAAAATAAGCCCTAGTTTTGGGGTGAGGCACACACCTAAAAATCAAGCTAGGGCGGGGATGGGGATGTGGAGCTGCCCCACCCATCCCACCCCCACTTACCTTGCAGTCAGGCCTCTCCTTGCCAGCCCACTTCTTCTTCTGAGGCCTCTTCTGCAGCCAGGCCTGCATTTCTCAGTCACAGGGCTTTCTGGAAGGCCTGTGCAGCCAAGAACAGAGCTATGGATTCCATAGCTCGGTTCTGCAAGACCTCAGCAGCTGAGCACCAAGCTATGGATTGAATCCATAGCTCGGTACTTGGTTGCTTAGACCTTCTGGAAAGGCCTAACTGCAAAATGCAAGCCTGAATGCAGCTGCAGAACTTCGGCCCCAGAAGAAGTGGACTGGCTGGATGGGGCTGAAGGTGCCGGAGGTGAGGTAAGGCCTACCCCGAAAATAAGACCTGGTGCCTCTTTTGGAGGCAAATAAAAATAAGACCCGGTCTTATTTTTGGGGAAACATGGTACATATACATTTTTTTTCTGCATTTAACTGCCGAAGCTACTATCTGCATGACCATATTCAGCAATAGTATCTTGCTTTAGAGCTTTTAGGATAAAATATACCATAATTATAGTAAGCAGTAATTTTGTTTTGATCTTATGCTATTTTAGGAAAAGTCGGGATGACAAATCCTACAGTATATTCTTCACTCCATCATTTGTACCTTCTTTTTTTCTGCAGGTGCTTACATTGGACCATTCCCAATAGCAGACATTGCCCAAAAAGATGCAGGATGGTGGGGGAAGGGGAGAAAAATCAGGTCCCAGATTTATTTTCATCCTTAATTTACTTTTCTTACCGTAACATCTAAGTTTAGAAGAATTAATAATTCAACTGTTTATAATATGTTAAAAATACATAAACTGTTCAGCTAAAACACTTATAAAACATTCTATTACAATAATATTTGTGTTATCTATGATTGTGAAATATTTTATACAATTAGAAAATAAGTTGCTGCTGCCAGGCAACTCTTGGACTTGTAAAGTATAAACTGAAATCTTATCCTTTCCTGCATAATCACCTTTTCTGTTTACAACATGTTAGACAAGCCAGCTGGGTGACTAGACCAGTCACCCTCTCACACTCCAACCCACCACGCAGGGTGGGTTGTCATTATTAGGAAAATAGGAGGAGAAATGGGTATTGGAATGTTTGCCATCTGAGTTAACTTATAAAGCAGTAAAGGCAGGATTAAAAAAAATCTAAAAAAGAAAAAGAAAGAGTGCCCTTTCTGACATTACTAAATTTAAATAATTTAGGAGAGTTTTGTTGAAAATGTTTCAGATTTGTAGTGAATTCTAATATCACTTTGGTTGTGTTTTCTTCATAATTTAATGTTAATGATATTTTTAAAAAAAGAATGGCCTATAACTGAATCATGGGTTTTGAAGATCCAAGAAGCTCCCTTGGGAGCTCAGACATCTTCTCATCCATCTTTCCTGTTCCTGGAAAAAGACTGAAAAGGAAAGAATACTGCAAGCAAATCACTGAATACATACTTGCTGTCGACAGGAGATATTTGATTTCAGAGACAATGGCTTTAATTATCTATATCAGGGTTTTTCAACCTTTTCACCCATTGTACCACTTTTAGGATATGGCAACATCCGAGTACCACCAGTCGCCTAGCAAGATGTCAAAAACTGGAGATGCTGCAACATTCCAGCTGATTGGTGCTTCTTCAGGGCTCAGCAGAAGCGCCAGGATCAGCGCCGAGCTCCAGCTGGATCCTGGCGCTGATCCTGGCGCTTCCACTGAGCCCTGAGAGCCCCGAAGAAGTGCCAATCATCTGGAAAGCGGCACTGATCCTGGCGCTTCCGCTGAGCCCTGACAGCCCTGCAGCTCCAACCATCTCTCGCTCAGGCTTGTGCGGTGCTGCCACCGGTTCAGCTCATTCCCCTCCCCCGCTACCACTTTTCTAGGATGGTCGCGTACCACCTGCCAGGTGCCAATGTACCACAGGTGGTACCCGTACCACTGGTTGAAAAGCCCTGATCTATATGTTTAGTTGGCATGGAATAGTTTGCACCTCACAGGAATAGTAAAAGTATGTTTGGCAAGTTTGATTAGGAGGGTTTTGAAATGAATTCGGTGGAAATTGCAGAGGAAGGCCTGAAACTAGGGGGAAACACTTATGTGCTACAGAAGGAAAGGGAAATGGTAGATGCAAAAATAATACTGTTGTTGTTGTCTATTACCATTTCCCCTCACAAAGAGATGTATATAATGGCAAACTGCAGTTCTTTCAAAGAGGTGTGAAATAGTAGTGATGAGGAACTTCGGTCTTAGCAACTTGCTTCATCCAGAGCCAGATGAAGCACAAGAGAATCAATATCTTGGTTTGATGCTAATCAATAGGGAAGACATAGGTGAGGAAATGGAAGTAGCAGAAATATTGGAGGACAGTGACTTTGTTAATGCTGGAGATATTGATATTAAGGAAAAACAAATCTGTGCTTTGTCAAATTCTATCTTGTACTTCAAAACAAGCAGATTTTTATACTTTCAAAACAATAATAAGTAGATTCCTATGGCACAAAATAATAATAATGAGAACTCAAGGGAGCTCATGAAAGGTGAGGGTTCCTTAAGAAGGAGAAGCTAAAACACAATTGCAAATAATTCCAATAAAGAAAAAAAAATGGAGGGCATCAGAGGAATCTCCTCTGGCTCGATGTGATGCTTTGTGAAAAATCTGGACAAACAGAAGAGATGAAAAGGTCAGCAGAAGGTACCTCTAGGTACATAGAAATGTAGCAGTCATGCCAAGAAAGCAAAATGCAAAATAAACTCAGATTAGTGATTAGAGTTTAGGCAATAAGAACTACACATGCCCACCTTAGATTAATTTAGAATAAATTAATTTTTTCAAAAAAGAAAAAGAAACAAGATATATACATTCAACTAGAAAGTTATACAGCGTGGAGTAAAAAAATCAAGATAAAAGCTAAAGGCTAAGAGAAAATAGTCATGGAGCATTTACTTACCCTGAATAGTTTAAATCTCCAAGTCTATATGAAGTATATCTAGAGAAGTGAAGAAACTTGCTGTTGCTCTAGATACATATTATTTAGATAAATCCTTAGGAATCTTTAAAAAAAAGATAATTGGAGGAGAGAAATTGTTCCACCTAAATTTAAACAGGAGAAAAGAAGAACCTTGGGAACTACTAGAAAGATTCTAGAGCTTAGCTATTTTTTTAAATAACTAACTTCTTTAGTAGATTGTGGGAAGTCTGCAGATGTAATATATTTTGGTTTCATCAAATCATTTGGTAAAGTATCCTATGACATTAATAATGTGAGGTGGATGACAGGATTAAGTGGTTATATAGCTGCTTTGAAAAACATATTCAGAAACATTAACTAGAAATTTCTCAGAAAATTGGAATGAGGTATTAGGCAGGATTAGGCAGATACCACAATGTCCAGGGCATTTTTATTAATTAGTTTGATGAGCAAAGAGAATGCTTAACAAATTTGCAGATAATACAAAATTAGGTGGGACAGCTAACACAGAAATACAATTAATAGGTGACAAAAGTAGTTGATTGAAGACAAAATATGGGTCCATTGTATGAGGTGGCTGCAAAAAAACACAGATTCAGTTTTAGGCTGCATCCACAAAAACATCATTTCCAAAGCACGGAAGTAATTCTTGTCGTTTATTCTGTATTAGTCAGAAAAAGGTGAGCAGTGTGTATCTCTGAACAGCATATTATTGGAAGGATTCTGAGAAACTGGAAAATTTTTAGAGAAGGGCAATAAAGATTGAAGGAACTGGGAATATTTCACTTTAAGTACTGAAGACAAGGGAAACTATAGTATTTTCAAATTCCTGAAAGGATATCACACAGAAGAAGGTCAAGACCTTTCTCATTCCAGAATGCAGGACGCAGAATAATGGGCCCATGTTATTAAAAAGCAGATTCTGACAGAATGTTAGGGGAGAAAAAAAACTTCCTAGTAAATAGGAGCAATTCAACAACAGAGCCAATTTCCCTGGAAGATGATGGTCTCCTATTTACTGAATGTATGTTTGAGCAGAGGCTGAATACTCAGCCATCTGTTGGGGATGCTTCAAGGTTTTCTGCAATGAGCAGGGAACTGGATCTGAGTTACTGTGAATAGTAAAAAAAATGGGAGTAATAAAGTATATTAAAAATGATTTCTGAAAACTGGAAATGGCCATCAAAATGGCTAATGTGTTTCAATATATGTTAATGTGATTTAAGGTGCTAGTGATTTTTCTAGGAAAGGAACCTTACAAAAGTTATGGGCTAATTATTCCCTTCAATCCCATTTATATCAATATAATCTTCTCAAAACTGCTTATTTTTGGCTGGATTGCAACCAGTCCTATCTATTTACTATAACTCTGAGAGATAAGAATGGATTCCACCTGGCTGAGAAAGTGGTAAGCAGGACATTGTGTGCTTCTTTATAGTTTGTGGTCTCTGGCAGATATGGCTACATCCAGTGTTATCTGAACAGATTTCCATTTTGTTCATCTCTCTTCTGAGCACATTCATTTTCCCAACTTTGCTTTGGAGGGTTGTACTGGTGAACAGATGTCATTTGATACAAACCATAACTGTATATTTTCAATAAAATGATACAATTTGGCAGATTATGACAGTTAGCAAAATTACTCTCAGAATTCTTCCCAGGGCGGATGCTTTCAAAGGAAGAATATAAATCTCCGGTCCCCCCACCCCCTTCGAAGCTAAGTATTCGACTGTAATGGGGAAACAAAGTGCACTTGATTATTTTTAAATTAAATTGGCCAGACTACATAATGTTCTATTTTATGTTCTGATTTTATAAGCATTTTAGAATCAACTCTTTATTAATCAAATTCAATCAAAGTTTTTAAAAAATGAACATGCAACAGAAGTCTCTTTGTCACTCTTCAGAGAAACAGAAGCAAAGTAGTGGTTTGTAGACATTATTCACATCCTTTGACCTCCTCCAGGCTTGTGGTAAATTTGATTTCACCAGCCTGTTTTTCACTTGCTAAAATCATTGTTGGAGCATTAAAGAAGCTAACCTTCACTAAGAGATAACTGAAGAATGCTTTGATTACTAGATCTTCTGAGTCTAGTTTTATCAAGGATATTTTATAAACTGTTTTTAAAAATCTCTGGTCAGCTTCAATATTCTATGGCAGCAGCAGTGTCTGACCTAAGTTTTTTCTTCTTGCAGTTTTTTTTAAAGTTTTTAAGTTCAGCAAGATGCTCATTTGCAGCTTGTATAAATAATACATAACACTGGGGAATTAGGATGTATCTAAATGGGATAAATGCATTTAGCCTGCATCATACTCCTCAAGGGGATAGATTATACTTCTCTCAGCCAATGTGAAAAAAGTTGTTGCTGTGTGAATAATTGTCTCAAAACCTTTGACTATTCTATGCTGTAGGATAACCCAAATGACAAGTTTTCAGTATCATTCACTGAGATCCTATTCATATTTTTGCTTGCTAAGTCATCTAGTAGTGCCATAATACTCAAGAGAAGCAGAGAAACCAGCCAGCTGAAGTCCACCAAACAAAAGCTATAGAAATGACAAGATGCAGTGTGACAAGGAACCTTGATTGGTCTCCAAGGCAGAACTAGTTAAGTTGTAACTAATCATCCAGAAAAATGCTTCCCAGACATCTTTAAAATGATACCCACATATTCCAGAAACATTTTATCCAAATACCAATCAGTAACAAAACATTTCCCATCCAGCTAGTCTAACATGTAAGTACTCCTTGAGGACTCTTGCTGTTGATAAGCTAAATAAGGCTCTATCTACATTACAAGCTTAATGTTAAGGACCTTGATTATACCTGAAGAATCCTGGGAATTATGGTTTGAATAGAGAGCTGAGCATTCTAGATGAACATCACACAAATGATAATTCCCAGGGCCTCTCTCCCTCTCTATCTTCCAAGTAATGGATGATTAGGGTTTTAATGGGGCCATCTCTCTTTGTTTGGTAAAATAAAATATTGTTTAATTGAGAGCCAACTTCCATTTTTCTATACATAACACAATTAGTTTACATGTATTTCCTAACAGGAATACGAAATCTGGGACCCATGAACACTATATTGCTCTTGTATACTAGGATCTCTGCCCCATCTGATTTTAATATTTAATAGAATATATTTAAAAAGAATCAGATGGGAGATTGTCATATTGCAAAGCCCAATGTTAGCCTCTAGTACTATTATTTATAAGAATATTGTGAGCTCCACTAGGTTACATAGACCTAAGTAGAGAATAAAAATAAGCTGCTTTTCAGAGAAACAGAAGAGAGGCAAACTGGGGGAGGCACACGGGGGTGCCGGGGAGCATTCTGGGGTTAGAGAGGATGGGGAATAGAAACTTATCTTTGAGTTAATTTTATATTCTATGGGACATTTAAAGAGTGTTCAAAAAAATCAAGACAGCAGATGTGACTGCATGATCAAAGCCCCAGACTCTTTGTACTGTATGTGCATATTATGCACATTTAAAAGGTGTAGGTAGGGCTTTGATAGCATGGTTGCACCTGCCATCTTGACTTTTTTTTTTAACTATACTTTCTGCTAAAGGACATTTTTCTAACAGACAATGCCCATCACAGAAGCCTTTTCTGAATATGCCCCTATCCCTTGCAGAATTTATGTGTCACTGACTACAACATGTTTTCCAAATTCCAATTTGTCCACCAGTCCAACCATCCCCCTTATATTCTTATTTTATTCTTTAAATTTGTTTTAAAGTTATTCCTGTCCTAGAAATTGCATTCTAATGTGCTGTGTAGAATATTGGAAAAAGCTAATAGACTCTGGGAAGAAACCACTGATTCTTTGTCTTAGTATCTTTCAGCTGCTAGTCTGCAAACAAAGCCCATGAGACAATCCAATCTGAAACTCCCCCTTTGACATCTGGTTTGGATTTCAGTTTCAACATTCTTTCTTCATCAATTGAGCAGTATTCTTTTTATAAGACAAAGAATCCTGTGGTTTAGTTTTATAATTGCCAGTCAATTTGTATCTGGATAATATTTTATTTCATTTTGTCTGGGGGATAAATTTATCTGAAAGAATTAGACCAAATCTATATCCAAATATAAAAGAAACCTACACACAGTTTCTTGATTCTCTCTAATATGAGTGCAAAATGCTGGGAGATGAATTAGTGGAAGAAACTCAGCGAGACTGAAAAGAATATCAATCTTCTTTAGTGAGAATCGGATCCTTTACTTCTTCTATGTGCCTCTCTTTCTAACTGGCACTCAGGGCTTCTCATACAATTTACTTGATGACCTCTAACTTTGAACTGTTTCCCAGAATTACAGTAGTGTAGGAAGAAATATATTATCATCCCGTCACAGGTTTAACAGCCCAGTATTTTATATATCCAAACATAAACTATTTATAGGCCAACTAAAACAACACCACCACCAAAACTGCTTGGTTGACCTAGTCTGTGAAACCTCTTGGAGTTGAGCTTGACTTCACAGTTACTGAATGGAGTATCTTCATGGACATTTTTCTATGTGGTTTTCTTGGCAGACGTCCTGATGTACAGTAGGTTGCTAATTGTCCTCATCCAGAATTATTGCTCTAAGCCCGACTCTAATTAGCTTTTTGGATCAGTCCTGGTTGACTGGGAAGGAAAAGTTTAATTTTGGATCTACCATATCTCAGGGTCTTCCCCTAAACCAGAAAGAATGTCCATAATTCTGCTGAAAACAAGTTCTTCATATTGTGTTGTCTTCTTATATTAAATTAGGTAGTGGTGGGGTTTTCATAATTTTATTTATTTATTATATTTATATGGCTGCTCAATTTAGAGAGTCTGGCTCTGGGTAGCATATAAGAAAAAAAAACCACAACAAATGCAACATATGGAAAATAATGCAATACATTAAAGTAAACTAAAACAGTAAAATGGCAAACAAACTAAAACATATTGCAATTCATCCAATTGAGACTCCACTCAACCTGTCCCAAAGGCTTAAGGAAAGAAATATTGATATGAAACAGAACATTCCCTTAGAAATTTCCCTTAAAATAAAATCCTCCTGTCAGATGCTTCATATGATAATTGTCAACTCCAAGTTTGAAAGACAGAAGCCCTCGATAGGGGTTATTCCTTGAATAGGCTGAATGTCTTTTCTGTTGCTGCAACATGTCATTTACCCACTTAGCAAGTTCAAGCTGTGGTTGTATATAACTTTAATCATTTCCAATCACCATGGCTCCAAATGTGCTAACTAGGCATGTGATGAGAAATATAGCCCAAGAAATCAAGGCCACCACAACAGGGAGGCTGTCCTTTAGATGTGCTGGATCATAACTCATAACATTGCCACTAGCATACTATCAACTACCTGGACGAAGAGATTTGCTCCTTCATATTTTAATCAGTTTACTTTGCTCATTGTTGAGGAGGAGCACAAAAAGGCAGATAAATAGCAAGAACAGCTGGGTCATTAAAAGATATTACCAAAATGTGGGATTTGCATATTTTTACTGTATCAGTGCAGTAAGTCATAGATGATTATAGTAAGGTTCAAATTTGTTTTAGCTGATGTGCCAGATGTGCTTCAATGACCTGCCTATTTGTAGGAAACTTGGCTATGGCACATTTGTAACCTATGCCAAGCTACAGAAGGTGTGCAGGTTGAAAGTAATTGTTGCTACTCAGTTATGACCCAAAAAGTAGACTAACTGATGAGCTTTGTATAAAAGTATCAGAAATAGCAACAAGGATCTCATGGGGCATATTTTGCTGATTTGCTAGCAGCTTTCTGTGCAAACTCATCCTTGGTATACTTACAAGGTATGGCTTCCTGCCTCCCATGTTGCAGAAGGGCAACAAACAGCCTCCTCTTTAGTTGCCATGTAGCAACAGCATGATTTCATTAACCACTGTTATCTCTGACTTTCAGACTGCAATAGCTTGCTGAAACACCAATCACCTAAAGTGCTTCACTGCTGTAGCATCTGAACTCAATTCACTCAATGGAGAGAGAGACAGAAATCATTTGCTTATGGAAATTCGCTATTGCTGTTTAAATCCAGTTTTAGGGTTTTATGTTCTCTCCCTCTTTCTCTTTTTGTATCTTTAAAATATATGACACATTCAAATGAACAGAAGCTAGCAATCAGTAAGTTAAATTTTATTCACCAAGGCTGCTTTGCTTCTGAAATTGAATGTGTGGGGGGGAGGGGGGCACCTGATACTATTTTTCCAGTAGGGAGGAAGATTTCTGTTCAGAAAAGTCAAGGAAGTTTGTCATAGACTTTTTGACTCTGACTCTGAGACTTTTCTGATGGATGGGTAGACGTTAGAAGGGCAACAGCTATGTCTGTCAACACTTCAGAATCAGAAACGGAGACTTGATTGTCTCACTGTTTTAGGCATAACATAATTGGCAAAACATGTATTCTCTCTCTCAAGATCTAAAGAAGAGCAAAGCCCAACAATGGTGCTCCATATTGAAAGTGAGACTTTCATACCATGAAATAGAAACAAGTGTGATATATGACAACAGCCTTCAAACCAAACTTTTAAATTTTAGCCATTCACCATGCCAAAGAACACTTTTTTAATAATGATAATTTATGAAAGTTGCATGCCACCCAACTTCCAGTGACTTTTTTTTAACAATATAGATTGGAGTCTAATATGGCAGATCGTGTCCCCAACCCCTGGGCCGTGGACCAGTACCGGGCCACAGCATGCCAGAAACCCGGCCGCACAAACAAGTGAAGCCCCATCCATGGATGCAGAAAGCATGCGAAACCACACCCCCTCCGGTCCACAGAAAAACCTCTGTTCACAAAACCGGCCCCTGGTGCCCAAAAGGTTGGGGGGCACTGTGGCGGATAACTCTAGTGAAAGAATCAAGAGCATTATAAATAAAGGGGGGAACCCTCTGCTGTGCTCCCCTTCCCTTGGTGCATTAAACATGTGCTTATTCTGCTTTAAAAGAATTTTGACTGGTGGGATCAAGGAGGAGGGCCTTCTCTGCTGTTGCCCCCCATGATTTGGACCATCTTACCTTTTCTGGTTTTCTAGACGAATGCTAAGACCTGGCTCTGCCAATTAACATGGGAGACTAAGAGGGTGATGCACCCTGGGAATGGCTGAATGGTTGAAGGGTCTCCCTCCTTCTTGTTAACCTTTTAGCCTTCTGAATTTTTTAACTATGATTTTCACTTTTAACTAGTAGTTAATCTTATTCCGAATTCTCTTTTCACTGTGCTATTAATCATGTGTTTATATTGTTTTATACTGTTGTAAACTACCTAAGAATCACTTAGAGGTGATGAGAGATATATAAATTTAATAAACAAATAAAGTTAATCCAGGGCTGTTGAAAACACAATAAGCGTTCAAACAATATGCAATCTACTACATATGAAAATAAAAAGCTAAAAACCTCTTCATACAAATAAATACCAATTCAGAAGTATTTTGATGAGAATATTTTTTATAATTTCATCATTTCATAAAATTCATAATTACTTGCTGCTGTGTGTGTACAGTAATTTGTCGCACAGATCTACCCAATGAGTACATGAAACCAAATGAAGTGAAACTTCCCTTGGAATACAAGTATCCAGAATACACATGTAAGCCCCAAAGTTGTGTTCATAACAAGAAAATAGAATGATCTTTTACTAAAGCGAATGAACAGTACATTGTCTATGTATATGTGCAGTACTTCCAATGAAAGCTTTAATTTAGTTTCATACAGAATTTTCAAACTAACAGATACTATATTTCATTCATGTACTGTTGGAGAAAAGTTAGAATTTCCTATGCTAAATGAAATATAGAATTTAAGATATGGTCCAAAATGTTAAGAAATCAGTTGTACATCTAGTAGAGAAAAGCCAGTCTCTTGCACTACAAGCAGATGAAAGCACTGTTACAGCAGATGCTGGCGATTAGATATTTTGTTTAAATATGATTACAAAAACTCCATCCCTGAAGACCCTTTGCTTAGGAATCCACTTCCAACAAAAATAATGGTTGGCAATTTTTTAAAAGTTAATCAATAATATTATTATTCAGAATGACACTGACGGGAAAACATGTGCTGATCTTGCAGTAATGGGGCTTAAGCAAGGGCAGGGTCCTATGTGGGACTCTTCTTACCAGTTCATATGCATGGCTAAATTGGAGCATTTGTAATTGTAGCAGTGATTGTGATTACTAAGTCCTCAATTTGGAATTCCTCTCTTCAAGAATGTGAGAGGTGTATATAAAAAAGCTAAAGGAATCCTGCGGGTTTTACTCTACTAGTCATAGCTGACTTTAGGGGGCAGTGCTTATCTCCATTTCTTTAAGCCATTGAACCAGCACTGTCTGAAAACATTTCCACAGTCATATGGTCAGCATGAAGTCATACCACAGCACAAAGCACATGGTGAAACACTAAACCCTGTTACCTTCCCACCGAAATGGTACCTATTTATCTACTTGGGTGGGACAGCATGAGTTCATGCTGGCCACATGACTGTAGAAATGTCTTCGGACAGTGCTGGCTCAATGGCTTAAAGAAATGCTTCTGAATTGCTAGGTTAGCAGGAGCTAATAATAATAATAGTAAAGTTGGAAGGGGCCTTGGAGGTCATCTAGTCCAACCCCCTGCTCAGGCAGGAAACGCTATACTATTTCGGACAAATGGCTGTCCAGTCTCTTCTTAAAAACCTCCAGTGTTGGAGAATTCACCGCTTCTGGAGGCAGGTTGTTCCACTGGTTAATTGTTCTAATTGTCAGGAAGTTTCTCCTTAGTTCTAGGTTGCTTCTCTCCTTGCTTAGTTTCCACCCGTTGCTTCTTGTCCTGCCTTCATGCGCCTTGGAAAATAGCTTGACACCCTCTTCTTTGTGGCAGCCCCTGAGATATTGGAACACTGCTATCATGTCCCCCCTCGTCCTTCTCTTCATTAAACTAGACATACCCAATTCCAGCAACCGTTCCTTATATGCTGAAGCAAGTCACGTGATGGTAAGACTTAAACCACCAGAATGCAGAATTCTCCAGTGTCTTTTAAGCCACTGAACTGTTGCATCTCATGTGAATAAACTATATAAAATGTCCTTTAAGTTCCAGAACTGTCATCACTTTGGGCAGAGTATTAGAAAGTGAACAAGAGAATATTTTATTACGTTGTGAGTTTTGATGACTATCAAAAGGAAACATTTTGCAGCAACTCTTGAGAATGAAAGTTGAAGTTTTATTGCCCTTAAAGCAACATCTTCCACTGGCAAAAATTGTTAAAATAGTAGGTTACTTGTATGACATATTTTATCTTTTAAATGGGGAAGACCAAAAATTACAAGGTACTCAAATTAATATTTTCAAAATTCACAAAGAAATTGAAGTAGCTGTTTAAAATGTTTATGCAGAAAGCAAATTAAGAAGGCAGAATTTAATTTTTTTCATTTAACTGAATTGTAACAAAAATATAATGAACTAATCCCAATTTCAACAGCAATCAAAAAACTTCCTTTGGGACTAATGTCAAGTTTAAATGAACTGACACTAGAATTCTTTGTTCCTATCCAATGGTCATTCAGATTTTTGCAGCCCAGATCTAATATGCCATCTTAAACTCTTGAAGAAAAGACAAGATATTCCTCTAATTAACATATTAATTAATAATTAATAAAATCAAGCACAATTTCCCTGTTAGAAGAACATCCTACTCTTAGTTCTTATCTCTTTTTAATCCTTTATATGAACTGTACAGGAGTTAAAGAGAATTAAAAGTTCATTTCCTAAGCTGATGTAAATATTCAAGAAATACACAACAATAAACTATGCCAATATGAATATACTATTCATTGTCCATGCATAAAACTGCTGCAAGCTGAAAACTGAGAATGTAGGAAGTGCATAAAATAAATTAAATTTAGTGCCACAACAAATGCATGAGCTGTTGTACTGATTACATTATTCATCTTCATAATTAATTCAATAAACCTTTTAAATTTATGTATCTGAAAATGCCACCAAGCTTCTAGAATAGCAGAAAAACCTGAATTAGTGCTAAAGGGAAATTAAACTCAACTAGGTCTGCATGTTGCATTGCTGCAAGTCAGTACTCAACATGCTGGCATCCATGATGTAATTAATAAGGCTTTGAGGTCGGCTCAAAGAGAGGCAAAGGTTCCTAATGAAAACACCCAGAAAACAGGATACATCTAGTTTTCCCATCTAGGTATGTTAGGTTAGAACTTTTAGAATTCAGCCTTAGAAAGAGGATAGTACCAATAGTTAAAGTATTGGGTTATATTGTAGAGATCCAACTCTACTCGGAACCAACTCGTTAGCACACAGTTATGGGTTCACCTACAGC